>NC_079463.1:24609442-25215414 GCF_026250575.1 Diorhabda carinulata
GTAAAAAATGAACTTGACTAAATGGCAAATGTAAAAACGTCTTAAATTATAATATAAACCTATTGGAGAACAATAAATATGAAGAAAAACTAGAAAAATGGATGAAAAACAAAAATTGGAGAAAAGACAATGTATCAGAAGAAAAAACAATAAAAATATCTACGGAAGCAATACTAGTTCTCTATTTTAAGCAGTAGTACCAGTTTTTGAGGTAGCATTGTCTAGTGAGAGGGAAGTAATAGAGTAAACAAGAGCTCAAACGATATAAGCTCAAATTACATAGAGTACATTCGAAATACTTGGTCTGACATATGTAATGGAAACAAGAGCTGAAACATCAATAATTAGGATAGCTGAAATGAAAATGATGAGATTAACCTCAAATGTACATTGAGGGGTAAGGATAGAAGAACTAGGAATTTAGGCTGTGGTGAGGTGAGGTTGGGTTGGAGGTTTGAAAGGTTATGTCAAAAAAAAACAGAAAAACACACTAGGCACGCTACCAGAAAGTTGGTGTAAGAGATGGACCTCTACACCTCAAGAAAAGCCCAGGAGGAGGTTAAATTTGTGGATCAAACGCTAATAGTTTCGTCTAAAAGGTTGAAAATAATAAAGAAAATCCTAAAAAATGAATTTATAATTAAAAACACACAACATAAGAAAAAATCTCGAAAAAGTACAAATAATTTCGTTACAAATATAACAAAAACTGTAGAAAAGGTTGATGAATTAGTAGACGTAGTTCTTCCAGTATCGGGTAAGCAATTTTTTGGAAAAAAAAAGAACATACATTCTAAGCACGAGAAGCATTTTATCTACAAAACAACAAATAACAGAAAAATCTTCCTAAAGAGTGAGAGGTGTTGATACTCTAAAAATGCGAGAAGTTGAATCAAAGCGAGTGAAAATATTTTATTAAGCATAAAAAATAATTAACAAGATTCTTCCAAGATGTATAGATTTAACAATTTTTATTAAAACCACCGAAAACCACAGAAAAAAATAAAATCCTTGAAAATGGATAATTGTAAGAAATGTTGACATCAAAAATGAAATATAATTCTCCCAAGGTGGAAAAGTGCCAGTAATTTCATTGAAAATACCAAAAAATAATAAGAAATACTTTAATGTAGAGTTACCAGAAGTTTTGGTCAAAATATAAAAAATGTAAAACGATCTCCAAAGATGAATGCAATAAGGAAATTTTATACAGAATACAAAAAAAGACTTTTAGTTTATAAACCAAAAAAATTGTAGAGCTACTCCTCCAAAGATATATATCCGTGCATGAAATTTTGGCTAATGTAAAACATAGAAGAATAATTACAAAAATATATAAAGGTGAGAGAAAATTTTTCGAATTGACGAAACAAACTCCCAGACACTATGTCTAAAATATCAAAAATAATAAAAAATACTTATTCTGATACATTAATTTCCTATTTAAAATTAGGCGACATTGCACAAATGTAACCCAGACAGAGATACAACCTCTTGTGTTGGTAACTATTAGGATCTGTTAGTCATTTAGTTAAGTGGTACAAAGTGTCCCTTATTTTAACCTCCATTAATATATCGACTTGGATTACTCAATTTACCTACCTAACTTCAATTTATTATTGTATTCGTTAAGATTTATTGTACACCGACCGTTCCTAATGATAACCAACGTCACAGTTAAGCGATTACAAGTGTACCTTAGACACTTTAAATTCAATTAACGTATCAACTTACTTCTATTATATATTGATGGGATTTTAACGACCATAAATATAATTATTTATAGCTTATACAATAAGATTTTGGCGAACCTCTCCAAAAAAAAAAAGAAAAAAATCTCTAGTAGCACACACAGCACAAAGCTAGTACAATTGAACTCTATTTTTTTTTGTAAAATTACTGGGCTAACTTTACCCAGATGTCAGTATTTATCAGAATATTGGAAAATATATTCACTCATATTAAACTTTCAGCCATTTTTGTCGTTCAGTTTCTGTTTGGTAATCATATAAGTGAATCTTTATGAAGATTTTACTGATTATAGGAATTTTGAGAGCTGAATTCAAACGTGAAGATGTCACCTTGACTGATAACGAGCCGGATGGTCAAAAACTGCAACAACCACAGAAATCATCAAAAAATTGATTGGATTTTTTGCTTCCATTTGAAACCTGGATCCATCACTCTACTCCCGAAACGTGAATAAGAAAAAAAAATAACAACGCACACTTCGGTGATTGCCATGGCTACCCATAGACCACTCACCATATTCACCAGGTAAACGTTCATGTTGTCGAGAAAGAACGCTGTTAAGTCAGAAACACTTGTAGAACAGACTTTTCAAAGAAATCTCATGAAAAATTGAAAGACAATTTTCCCAAAGTGAAGAGGTGCCGATATGTTTATTGAAAATACCAAAAATAATAGTAAATAGAATATGATGTGCAAAAAACAACAGAAATTTAAAAATGGCTCTATTAAATTTTATCGGTGTGGGTAATTTGAATGAAACGATCAAAAATTTCGTACCTTGATGAGTTTATTTAAAGTAATAACTTTCTTTTCCATCATGAGATTCACGAATAACGACGAAAGTAATTCAGGACAAATGGTGATCAACAAAATGGTCAATTCAGAAAACGTCGTTACGTTTTTACTTTTATTTTGTTGCGTAAACGTATTTTCGAAAAGAAGTTCGTGATTTTCCAAAACCAGCAAATACAAATTATCACGAGTAATCTTATCCAAATATCTTTGAGCCATTTCGGCTCTACATTTTTGAATGAAGAGTAGTGTGAGGGCTAAATGTTTTTCGGCTGGCTTGGTGAAATTTCTGTAACACGATAAAAAAATATTTCCATAAAAACAAACAGTAAATATTTCAGATCATTGAAATTCGTTCAGTATTGAAATAACAACTTAGTTTAATGTCACACACTGTATAACTCACTCTGATATTTTTTCTGTTAAAATATTGATCAACTTATCGGTTGAATACTCTCGGAAAATTTTACTCTTCAGAATCAAATTTGGGAGGTCTTCGTAAGATTGGTGTTCCAATAAATCCAATATTGATTCGGAAAAGTTCTGTCTGGTATTTGGACCGAAAATTTTGTCAGCATCTGTTCCGACCTTGACGTCCAATAAAGTTTTTTTTAAATAATACATTAATCCTTTGGTAGACTAGAACAAAATGATATCGACAACATTATTCACATATACGAGTCCAATACTTATTAAAAACAACATTTAGAAAATTAGACTTTTTAAACTATTGAAATATTGACATGTGTTGCTTTAAATATATTTGCAAGTAATTTTTTTATCACTGTGTGTAGAAAAATTGAAAAGGAGACATTTTTGATTAAAAAGAAATTTGCAAAGTTAAGGAAGAAGTCTAAAGGCATAGGAATTGATTAGAACTTCAATTATGGACCAGCTTTTAAGAACAAAAAGGACGAATCCATGAGTCCTACAGAATCTGCAAGATCCAGCTCGTTTGGGTGTCCGATCACTAGAAAAAAAAACGCAACGACGAAGCGGACTCACTCGCCAGACTGGGATCGGCGATCCCGCCGATGGATCCAGAACCCATCCTTGGTATGGCCAAAAGCCATCGCGTCTCTGAACCGTCTACTCGCAAGGCGGACTCGGTAGAGATGGATAGAGACACCTGATATGAGACAAGGGAAGGCCCATATAGATGGACCCCGTGCATTTCACACCAAACAACTACTCCAAATAAACAGGCGCGGAATTCGACACTTCGGAACAAAGTTTCCTCAACACCTCAGCGGCGCATGTGCTCTTTGCTATCCAGGCAGTGTCGGTTAATAGCATAGCTTCCAATTTATTATCAAGCGTCACTACTACTTTTATTTCTGCTTCTTAAGTGTGAAGAAGCATGCTGAAGCGCAGGTATATGAACAATACATGCTCTACGATTTTTTTAATTCCTGCACAGGTTGTGCACCTCGGAGAATCCTCATATTTGAACCTTTGAACGTGTTCTCTGAAGCACCCGTGCCCAGAGAGCTTCTGGGTCAGGTAGTAATTTATCTCTCCGTGGGGGCGTCTAAGCCAGACGTCCACCAGCAAAAAAAGTCGGTGGGTCCATCTTCCCTTAGTCTAGGGCATCCGGGTCCAGAGAACTTTTGGGTCAGGTAGTAATTAACTTCTCCTTGGGGGCGTCTAAGCCAGATATCCACCTG
Organism: Diorhabda carinulata; assembly: GCF_026250575.1. Classification (NCBI taxonomy): domain Eukaryota; kingdom Metazoa; phylum Arthropoda; class Insecta; order Coleoptera; family Chrysomelidae; genus Diorhabda; species Diorhabda carinulata. The sequence continues at coordinate 24,613,654 of NC_079463.1, forward strand.
CGGAATAGTCTAAATATCCCATAACATTTGCCAACGATCTAAGCTGTTATTCCACTCATCTCTCCTCAGTTCTTTTTCACTAAGTGCGGCAGATTTTTTTGTCTGTGAAGAGATCCTCTTTCCTTCGCTAACACACGAATAGGTAGTCTTCCAGCAATTAGACATACTGTGCGCTGGCAACTCCCAGGGCGCTCAACCAACCGTTAATGAAGTTATCGTCTTCAGGAGACTTACATGATTTCCTGACTGTTCTTGTATTTTTTTGACTCGTTTTAAAACTTCCGTGGGTAGTATCCTAGCCATCTTATAATATGGCGCAGCCTGAATATAGTCATCTTCATTGTTACACCTAAAAATATGAGACATCTTAACACATAATTATATTTATGAGAAAATTTAATAGGACTTTTTTTGTAGAACACTTAATAAACTATAACTTATCTCTGAAAAATTTTCTACATATCGTAAGTTATTTGCATAAAACTAAAAACCTCCAATAACTTTTGAACGGCTTAACCGATTTGATTGCGGCTGACGCCTTTCGAAAGGACTTGAATGAACTACAGTTTGAACCGATTCGCACTGGTAGATTTTGAGGAATCTTGAGAAAACTATGAAAAAAAAAAATTTTTTAAATAACTTTTAAACGGCTTTACCGACCGATTCCAAAAGTGAAACTGTAGACTCCTTTATCGGTGAGTGCCCAACACCCACACGCGCGAAGTTCAGACGCTTGGGCAAGCCTAGTGACGTTAGATGGTACATGATTATCTTTTAAAACATTTGTTTTTGGTAGTGTGAAGTTGGACAAGAAAAAGCCTATCAGAAAGCCTTTTGTGGGTAACAGTTCTGGACCATCCACTAACCCAATTATGAACTATCTGGATATGCATAATTGCCTTGTTTCAAGACAAGCACTGCAATCATAATCTCACTGAAGCATTTAAAGTTGTAGACTGATAAACCGGAATGTATGTTTTCAGAGTTTTTTTTTAATTGTATCGAGTATTACCTGAAAATCAAAAATCAGAGTATACTTACATAACGTAGTGGTCCCCCAAAAGTGCACAAGAGACGCGATACGTTTCCACAATATCATCTTTATTGAATGCTCTACAAATCACTAATTTGACGTTGTCATCTGTCATCTGCCATTTTTTTAATAGCAATACCACGCGAAGTACCATATGGGCTTCACTCATTAAATGACAATAAGTCTGTACTGAAGTAAATCTAAACAGAAACAAAAAGAACTATTTGCGAATCAAAATACATTGTTGTTTGAATAAAATCTTACATAATTTGGTAACCGAATCTATAAAACAATAATTTTGTATACAGGATGTCTCAAAACTAATTAATAGAGACAAAATACTTCATTGATAAAATGCATCTAGAGGCGATGCAAATAGGAGATGATACCTTCCAAGGAAGCTAAAAGGCTAACAAAGTATAATCAAAGCTGGGAAAAGACCTATTCCTGGTTACAACAAGTCAAAGATTTTTCTTGCGCTCATAGTGGTCTCAGTAATGTTAAACAACATGCATCTGTGACTGTTTTTACGTGGAACAGTAGTATTTCTATTTTAATTCTAACATTTGAGTTTTTGATGAAATTTATCTGTTATCGACCTCCCATTCCATTCAAAGAATTCAATAAAACACCAATGTCGTTGCTAAAACTACTGCTACCTACACTCTAAAAATGTTTAAATCAAAGTTGATTTAGTAAAATTTTTAGTGATATGTTTATAATCTTCTTTTTATATAATGCTTACAAAATTCTATTTATCTTCATTAATTTCCTTTTGTTTTCAGCAAATTTTGTATAATTCCTTGTAAATTCGTATTTTCTATTTATTTGGGGAACAGAGCAAATAGAATAGATTTCTGTTTCGTTATATTTTAGAAAACATATAAACTCAGATTTTATTAGTTGTTAGAGCATAAGATCCTTTTTATTGAAATCTACCCTACCTACTCGTTCCTTCTTCAGTAATTTCCATCTGTGTACTCGTTTTCTTTCTCATTTTATTCTTTCTTCCCAGTTTAACAGCTACCAAGTTAGGAGTTTCAAAGGGTTCAACCGGTGCACCACAAACAAATTCATCTCAAATCCAACAACTAGGAATTCAGTTGGAGGCTGCAACCATTCCGGATTTCTATAGATATGTTCCAGTTTCATTAATATATAGAAATCTGAGTTGTTTTTAATTTTCAACTCTTTTTATTCGTTTTTGTCTCGCTTTATGCAATTTAACGATATTTACCAAGTACATACTTTTTTCTCATTAGTCCTGAGACACCGTGTATGTACGGTTGTACCGAAATGTGTAATAAATAAGATTTTAATTGGAAACGATGTGAATTTACCTGTGTACATTAGCAACAATAGAAATATCGTTAAAAATCATTTTTGGAGATGGTAATTCCAAATTATACAATGTCAAAAACGATGCATTTGAACTACTATTCGAGCTGGCTGAATGAGCAGGCGAAGTTTCTGAATTAGCTAATAATACCATATGGTTTTCGGTAAGTAGAATTTGTTCTACACCCAAAAATGGTCTCAAACCAACTAAACATATCGAATCGGTAACTTGAGGACAAGCCTAAAATAGAAATAATTTCAAAAATTTATATTTTTTTTGTACATTTTTATATACCTAAATTCCACTGCCAAAATTTTAGTGGTCAAATTATATCTATCGGGATAAGGAACTTATGTCTGCATCCTTTCTAAGATACAGGGTGTTGAGGTTTTAAAAATAAAACTATTTGAATTCTTTGTCTATTAGTGTCCGGTATAAAATAATTTCTAATACGCCTAATAAGACAGGTAAAATAGGATTAAACCCGAAATTAAATTGGGCGCGTTTGATTTTCTAGATTCTCGGAGTTTTTCGTTTACTTAATAAGCCTAGCAGCTCTTAACAAAATTACAGGCAGGGGTTTTGGAATTGGGAAAATTTCAAAATTATGCGAAATGAAGAGGTCCACATAAAGGATCGAGGTTTTAATGGATATATTTCATCATTCGCCATATAAACAAGCAAATCCAACGAGAGATTTGTCGTTAGTGTTTTTATCAATATTTTCATCAACTACTTCTTGGTTTCAAATAAACCAATTTTTAAAAAAACGCGATCATGAACACTTCCTTCGTTCTCGGTTGATTAATATTTCAATATTCACAGACTTCTTAATAGTTTCTCTTTCACATTTTATAATGGAAATTTTGAGGTTAGAACCCTTTTTTTGGAAAGAATGTTGTGCTCCACATTTTTTACCCGACAGTTCGTGAAATCCTCATATTTTTCGAGTTATCACGAATCGAAAGGTTTTTGGGTACTTCAACGCATATTATGGTGACTATTTCCTTCGAAAAATTTAAGCCAACCAAAAAGCTGTAATATTTTATGTTTACCTAGCAACGATCAAATTTCAGCGATAATACTGCACTAGTGCAAATTATCGATAATTTGCACTAGTGCCAAATTTTCGTCTAGGATTAATAAACATCATTTGGTTTTAATTTTATATTTTAAGAAAAGGAACAATTATTGAAAATGCAATTAGAATATACAACTTTACTGGAGGACGACGATGGTGTTTCTAAACACAGAATTAAGTTTATTTTAAATTAAATTTTTCTCAGGAAATAGTCTGCCAAAATGCCCTCTCGTGCATGTCAAATTGTCTCAAAATTAAATTATCGACAATTTGACATGCACTCGGGACATTAATATTGAAAATTTTAGGTTGGGAAAAAATGCATAGGAACCAATTTATAGAGAATTTTGTGCTCTACAGTTTTGGCTCCGGCATTTTTTTCGAATTCTACGTAGTGTTCAAGTTATTCGCCATTAAAAATATTTTTGAGCGTTCAAACCCATTTTATAATGGAGATTTTGTGGTTAGGAAAAAATTGAAAGCTTTTTCGTACAGAATGTTTTGTTCCAAATTTTTCTCCTAGCAGTTTGTGTCGAGTATAAGAACGCATTTAACAACGAAAATTTATAGGTTAGGAAAAAGTAGAAACCTCTTTTGTACAGAATTTAGTACTTAAAATTTTTGTTCCAGCAGTATTTTCGAAATCCTCATAGGTTTCGAATTATTTGCGATTCAAAATGTTTTTGAGTACTTGAACGTATATAACAGTGAAAATTTGAGGTTAGGAAAAAATGCCTAGGAACCTATCTGTAGAGAATTTTGTGCTCTACAGTTGTGTCTCCGTCACCTTTTTGCGATTTCAACGTAGTTTGCAATTTATTTACGATTCAAAATATTTTTGAGTGTATAAACCAATTTTAAGGTGAAAATTTTGAGGTTAGGAATAATACCTGGGAAACTTTTTTGTAGAGAATTCTGCGCTGTACATTTTTTGTTCCAGCACTTTTTTTCGAATTCCTCATAGTTTTCAAGTTATCCGCAATTCTAAACGTTTTTGAGTACAAGAACCCATTTTACGGTGAAAATTTTGAGGTTAGGAAAAGCTTGGAGACCAATCTGTAGAAAATTATGCGCTTCATATATTTTGCTTCAGCACTTTTTTTCTAATTTCTCATAGTTTTCAAGTTATTCGCGTTTCAAAATTTTTTTGAGTTTCAAGTCCCAAAATTTCGAAAATCCGCGCCTTTAATTTTTTCAAACAAAAGTTGTATATCAGAAAAATCAGGGATTGTGGAAACGAAGGAGATGGAAAATTTTATCAGTTGCTATCAGGAACTACCCCTAGAGAGTTGGTAGTCGAATTTGAGGAAACCTTGTAAATATAAATAGAAAAATGGCTCACCACATTGATATTATCGACGATTTCGAAATTTCTACACATCTGATGACCGTATCTTAAAGTATAAGATTCCAAACCAGTTTCAGTTAAAGCGTGCAAAAAATATTCTTCCATAACTAATTTAAAAACGGGTGCCGTGAATGGATATACCGCTATACAATTATCCTTTTCGACGTCCTTTTCTGAAAGATAATTTTGGAAATACATCAAACTACATAATTCAGAAAAAAAAATTTTCTATTCATAAATTACACTGCATTTCATTGGTAGCGCCTCAAAAGCTAACAGAAAAATATCAGTTTTTGTCATTCACGTCTAAAATTGTTTTATTTTTGACCAAACTTTCATTTTTCCGTTAAACTTTGTAAGTAGCTCGGAGTTATCATCAATTATTTTCGTAAAGTCACTTTTGGAGGTTAGTTCACATCTGGTTCGTGTAAAATGTCACGCAAATGTGTAAATTCTTCGACTTATTTAGTTTTTTTTGCGGTGAATATACACCGAAAATCCAAAAAAAGGCTATTACACATTTATTTAACAAATGCCAGGATAAATATTGGGTGCCACACATCTGCCGTATCTCATGTCATAAAAATTTGACCGGTTGGTTTAATAGACAATATTCAGCGCTGCTTTCTGGCAAACCAATGAAATGGTGCAAATCTACCAATCACATTGTTATTTTTGCTGGAGTGTGACAGTGTTCACCTGGTACAATCCTAATAACTTACCTTTGTCATCAAAATGGTAAAGATAACCTTCTTGTTGTGTAGCTATAATACAAACAACACAGTTTAAACACTGATGGAAATCGCTGTGTAGAGATTTCTTTCCGGATGGTTTGGATTTACCATTGAGGCATTGATCGATGTAGATCGGCTTTAAAACGAAACTTTTGAATTCCTCTACAACTTTCCTTTGAACACTTTCGATTAATATAGGCATGAGTCTCAACTGTATTAAATTTTGAATCGTATATTGAACGTTTTTATTCTGAAAAATTTATGATACTACTACTAGATACTTGATACTATGATTCGTGGTGAAAGGTTCTAATCCACTAAAGCTATTACATCACTCAATAAGTCGTGTGACTGACACACATATGACGCTGCTATTGTCAAATCCATATGATATTTCGATTAGTCAGAAAAAATTGACAGCCATTTAAGTGAAGTTACTTTTGTTATTTTCAAAACAATTGCGTGTGTTAATTTATAATTGCTTTTTGATGAAAAAACATACTGTACAAGCTCAATAATGGCTTCAAAAGTGTTGTTATTCGGACTCTATTCTATTGGAAAGAACCAATTGTTATTGGTTTGCTGAATTTAAACGTGTTTGTACAGATGGTGAACGTTCTGGTCGTCCAATTGAGGAGGTGACTCCAGTTAACTCCAAAAAAGTTCACAGATTGGTTATACCTAATCGTAAATTGAAATTTGTGTAATCATAACTGAGAAAATTAATTGTTAAGATGTGTCGCTCTTTTACAGTCTGTCTATTAGATTAATTATTATTTATTTTGTGGTTCATTATTTCCAGACTGTATAATTTTAGTATGATTAGTATTTTATATCATCGCTTCCAATATATAGAATTACTTCTAGAAAAATCTTCTTAAAAATCATAACGTAAAAAAATAAAATTTCATAAATACATTGCCGGCATTTATTTCAATATAAATAGGAATTGTAAAAACCATTTTAATGAGTTTTATTAATTCAATCTACAACAGCACCTGCTGTCATCAGATCTAATAAAGTTTTTAAAACTTTTTGCAATCAGCATATTCACACGTAGTCCTATCAATAGTCAATCACTATTACTGGAATACTTTCGCGAAAGGAATTAATTTATTTTAGTGAAAAGTACTAAACTGCTAAGGACTTTTCACCATGGAAAATTGGTGGCTTATAACTTAGCAAATATATTATAACAAGGTGAAGTATTGGTCAGTGGTAGTACGTTTCTATGAAAATTATTATAGGAAGATCTAGAAGAAGAAAAGAAAAGTAGATTGGGTCCCGGTGGATTAGATCCAGATCTTCTACAAGAAACTATTGGACGAAGAAGATGAAGTACTTTGGGTACCAGGACACGAACAATCCATATCTTTAAGACTAAATTGTACAGATGATAAGCTCATAAATCATCCAGTACCATTTTGTAGATTTTCTTCAACATTTTCTGGAGTCGTCACCACCACTGAGATGCTGGTCTTCGTAGACTCTGCTACTCAATGTTTCACTGTTGATAATGAAGGAGCAGTATCACTCAGAGAAGAGAAAAAATTCAAGCAACTACTGCCATCTCTAGGACAGGACAGGTACTTCTGGGACGATCCTCGTAGTATATGTAGTGTCCGTACTTAGTGATTCGCCCTCGTATTTTATACAAATACAGTCAAATTTTGGGTTGGCTAATAATAGTCGATCTATGATTTCAATGCCATCGAAGAATCTCTGTAGACACTCGTAAGATGGCAGGAGTGAAGAATGCGTTGTGAACGAACACGCACGTGAAGAAATATTATGTTTTTTTTTCTTCCATACATAACCCTATTGCATACCGTATTGTTTGTTACATACAATTCATGTCAACTTAAAATAGTTTGTTTACTCAAACGGCGAATCACTTAAATCACACACACGTATTTATATGTAGTATGTCACAACTCGAAAATAAAAATTTAGTGGATTAGGACGATTCACCACTATGGCGACGAAATATAAAATATGTACTTACATCTACAGTGCCGTTTGGTTTGATTGTTGCCGATATATCACCATCGCTGAATGTAAAAGGGCTGTTTTTGTGAATTATACTATTTTCTTTTATGATCATAGGTAAGTTCACAGTAATTTTCTCTTCATTCTTCAACATTTCTTCTCTCAACAATTTTTTATAATCTATTGGACCGCTTGTATTAGAATCTGGAATGGGAGAACCAAACAACTCGTATCTTATTATTAAATTAAATTTGGAAAATGTACTTACAGGCAAAAGAAAAGTCATTTTGAGTACATATATTCAAATCACTTGCTTCTCGCTTATCAGTTTCGAAAACTTTGAACAGATGGAAAGCATCTTTACTCATACAAGCAATGTAATTCTCACAAAACGCTACGTGATGAGGACTAAAAGTTAGTTCAATCAACAAAGGCATTTCTTCAAAATCCACAAATTTTATTTTAGAAATATCATGTGTCTTTACAACAAATGAATATATGTTAATAACCTTTTCTGAAAGTATTAAAAGATTTCCGGATATCTGAAAGCAAATACATTCAAATAAAATCTACATATTTTGATTCGTAACATCAAAAATAAAACTAAGATGATGATAATAAACCAAACGAAGAAGACACAGAAGATAAAATTAATTTGTTTAGGATATCTTTTAAACGCGCATGCTTTTTAAGTTTTCTTTGCTTCTGTAAGGAAAACTTTTCCTTGTAACATTTTATGAACTTTTTCTTATATTGAATATTAGGGGCCTCGTATATTTGATACAACTGAAGTGGCGGTATCTATGCCTCTAGTTTGAAGTAAACTTTTTTCAAAACACAGTACGAATAATATTTTAATTATACTCAAACATTAAAAAAAAATAAGTAAAAGGAATGTATGCTTATGTTATGAAATCTTTTTACTTTACCTGGCAACATTCAATAAAATTTGGATTTCTCTTGACTGGCACTTCTATCATCTCAAGATTTCCAAGTTCTGTTTGATTTGTGGTAGGTGTTACTCGGCCAGCTATTCTAGCCCTCATTGGTTGAACCATACCACATTCAGAAGAGCCTAAGCTGATGCCACTATTTGTCATTTTTGATTGCTGTAATGTGGCAATACTATCCCAATTTATATATATGCGAACGAAATTGATTTCTTTATTTTGACGATTGAATTTAGTTTCAAGAGTGGCAACATAATCTCCTAAAAAACGTTATTTGAATCTATATGCAGTGTTATAAAGTAATTATAAAAGTAATTTGTGAATTTGAATGAAAAATCACTTTAAATTGTAATAAACTTAACTCTTTCTCTGGATTACCACTCCACTTTTGGCTACCTTACTTTCCTGTAATTTTATTAGAATAGGTAAAAAACCAGTAATGGTCACGGCATTAGTAATGGTCACTTTTCAATTAAAAAATGAATAACAAGGGTTGAAAAGAGCCATCTATTGCACACTACCGATGTTAGGCTAGGCAGTTATTAGTTTGCAAATGGCCGGTGTCACCAAACATGAATGATGAAGAATCTGTGCTAAGCAATTACAAGAAAATGAATTTGAAAAACACCATCTACACAGTTTTGCAAGAAAATAGTGATACCAATCCAGATGACCCTCAAGAACCACAAGAAAGTAATGATCCGAATGAAATAAGAGAAATCATCAAAGAAGCACCAGGATTGAGACGTCGACGATTCTGATTATCAGATTCTTTCTGATGAAGACATTGTGTGGCATATAAAGAACGATAATCAGGAAGTAGAAGAGAAAGAGGAGGATGGAGAAGACACTGAAGTAGAAAACGATGTTTCAACCTATGATGAGGTGTGACACCATTCAGCTTTTGTCCTTAAAAAGACTAAGAGATTTAGCTGCAAAAAACGTGTTTGTAATAGTCTTAAACAAAAAAATATGATTTCTTTTGTCAGCGTTCTTAAACATACAGTGCATAATTAAAGGAGTTCTGTAAATTCTATTTGCTGTTTTTTGTTTACAGTGATAAAGTTGAATTACAGTATATTATTCATATTATAGTGTGAATACGACTAAAATCGAGTCCAAATCAGTTAACTAGATTTTCAATTATCCTGACACTGACATGCATCATTTAGTCCTGATAATCGATGCTCTACTATAATAGTAATAAGTAAGTTGCTTACAATAGCCAGAAATAAAGAAAGACCTATAGAACTTTTCAAGATGTAGAAGAAAATTGTAAAAAGTTTATCCTAGTTATTAATGAATCTAAAATTGTATTTATAAAGATGTCTGCATCAAAAGACTGTAGGAGAGTGAAAGATTTAATAATAATGATAAAAATTTCAGAGGTGTAAATAAATTTAAATATCTAGGAGAAAATACAAATAATCAAGCTAATAGAGCTTATTTTGCAAATCTGAATCAGGAATATTAATTATATTTCAATTCTAAGGTTGTATATTGAATATTACAAAAAAAGACAAATACACCTAAGAGATTGTACTTAAATATCAAAAAAATATATCCAAATAATAATTCGTAATTCATTGAGTTTATTCAATAAAATATAAATGAAAAGGTCTAAATATTGAAGTTTTGAGTATATGAAATGAATTAATGCCTATGGATAATAAATATAATATTTATAAACTTACCATTGAGACAGTGAACAATTTGAACAACTTCATCTACCGTGGGAAACGAGAATATAACTTCAGAATTATTGTTGAGATCTCTAACTTCAACACAATTGTTCATTAAGGCTGATAATAGCCTATTTGGGGGTGCAACTGTGCAAGCAGTTGGTTGTTCAACAACTTGAATATGTTGATTAGCAAAATGATGCACTGATATTACACGTACCATTGTTGAGTTTGTTGGAGACTGATTAGCAGATCAAAACTCCAAATAAATAAAACTGGATTGGGAGTGCTCTTGAAAGTAATTAGTTTTTTGGTGAACTGGGTGTGGAATGTGATCTAAATTCAGTTATTAGTTCTATTTTTCACATGTTGACGTAATTAGAGGGAGTGTTTCACAGCAATTTATTAAGTTTACTTAGAAAGACAACTAAGTATTGATCACACGAAAATTTTAACCTAGATTTTGAAAATTTGTCCACATGTCATTTTGCTTTCACAACAACGTGTTTTTAAAAACCCATTTATTTTAAACCATTCTGTGAGTTATCAAACTTTTTTATGAAATTTAATAAACACTCACTTTATTTCATTTAAAAATAAACTGTCAATTGTGCCAATGTAACATTTATTGGTTGGAAGCTGTCAATTGTCATATTTTAATTTTTAGTCATATTTAAGTGATAATTACATCAATAAATTGAACATATTTTAATTTCTTTTCAACTATCATTTATTGTATTATATGTTACTCAAGTAATAATTTGGAAATGAGATAGTCTAATAAATCCAAATTAATTAGTAACTGAAAGTGACAATTCTTTTAGGGATTGATGTTGGAAATATTTGATTTAGAAATCTGGCAGCACCGCTCATTTACAAATTTATCAAACAACACTGCAGGGAAGTAATCAATGAAGGTGTGTGTCGAAGTTAGAATAACTAATTTATTCGGAATAGGAATGATTTTTGTAAAAAAATATTCGACTAGGTACTGTTCGGATAATTAAATCGTTATCAAATATATTAATTATCGTATCATTGATGTTTTACCAATGATGTTTATCTAGTCGCAAAAGCTGAATTGGTGGTTATAAAAAAATTGACTGTCAAAATGAGTAGTAGCCAGGGTCTTTCGAAGTTAAAAAAGAAACATTTTCGAGTGAAACATCAAAAAGTAAAGCTCTTCAGAGCCAATGAACCATTCCTGTCTGTATTTATGTGGGGTATCAATCATACAGTAAGCTTTTGTTTATATACTAATCACTTGATTTCTAATGTTTATTATTTTTCAGATTAATGAACTAATGCACGTTACCATACCGGTAATGCTATTACCGGACGATTTTAGAGCCTACTCGAAAATTAAAATTGACAATCATCTATTTAATAAGTAAATTATAGCAGTATTATCTATTCAATCCTAGTACCATCATAATCTATTTTTAGGGAAAACATGCCCTCCCATTTCAAAGTTAAGGAATACTGTCCTATGGTATTTAGAAACATCAGAGAAAGATTTGGAATTGATGATCTTGATTATAAAGAATCGTTAACAAGGTTAGTAGGTGTTATTTTAAGTTAATTATATTCCATTTCATCACACTAATTTATTACAATTGCTTCCACAATACCATTGTTCAAAGATTTTGTTTTAATTTCATTATTTACATTTTTTAGATAAATATATGTTTTTCAAATTAAGATTTGTAATTCTGATATCATATTTACACATAAATTTACGAGGTATATAGACATTCTAAAGTTAATAAAAGGAGAAATATTTTTAACCCCTTAACGTACAATTTTTTTTGAGTAATCGGCAAAAAAAACAACATAGGCATTGTTGGATAGATAGATATCCAACCAAATCAAATGTTTCCATTTTTACCACCCTTGATTTAACTTCTATTCTGGTGGAGAATTTTGATATACAGTAAAAGCTTATTTGTGGATTAAAAAAATGCAACCCAATTCCTATATTCATGGCTAAAGGTTTCTTTATTTTCTGATCTAATTGATACATACATATTAGTAAAACGATTAATTAATTTGTGACAAAACTTAAGATTCATCAATCTACATATAATTGCTTGTCAAATGTCAAGGTTGTGTTCAGAAATTTCATTTGTGACAAAACTTAAGATTCATCGATCTATATATAGTAAGTTGTCAAATATTTTTGTTGTGTTCAGAAATTTCATTTGTGACAAAACTTTGGATTCATCCATCTACATATAGTAGGTTGTCAAATGTCAAATATTATGGTTATGTTCAGAAATTTCATTTGTGACAAAACTTAATATTCATGATCGACATAAAAATAATCTGGTAGATAGTTAACTACTATAGTTAGCTATAATTAAGTTTATTTTTTACCTTCTGAGAATATATATGTAGATAGAAAGATATAAAAATTCTAATTAGTTATTCATTTTATACTATTCTTTCAATTTGATTTCTGAATGACAGTTAACACATCAAAGGAAAAAAAATTGTTGTATTTATTTAATTCTGAGCATTTTCATATTTATTCACCTTTTAAACCTTCTCTGCACTTCGCAAATAATTCAAGACCAAAATTAGCCAAATCGGTCCAGTGGTTGTCGAGTTTTAGCGAGACTAACAAACAGCAATTCATTTTTATATTGATTTTGAATTTATTGGAGCTTTATGTGCTGTTGAATAGTACTACTAACCAATTTAACTGTATCATCAACACTCTTACATAAATGTTTGTCTGTAAATGATTTAAAACAATTGTTTTCGTCAATTGTTAAAGGACTTATTTTTTTGTCGTTTACTTGGCACTTCCAAGTTTTCCATAATTGTAATAGAATTCACAATAGACGCACACTGCACCATCCAAGTTGTAACTAACTGTCAAGAATACATAACTTGGATCTCATTACTGTATGGAAAAACCTAAAATTGTATTTTTGTCGAAATTTGTCGGGAAGAGAGCCTTTGAATTAAAATAAAACCAAATGTCTTTTATTGGCAGTTAGGTACTTCTAGATCTTATGATATGGTTATGTAATTTTTTGGTTTTTCCAAACCTTTTTTTTATTATTATTGTTATTAGCTCTTGTACATTCATGAAAATTTAAGGAAAAACTAAAACTATTTTGTAATGATATTCAAAATGAACGTAATAAGCTTTGGATTGGTAATTATGTTTTATTACTCTCTCATAAATAAAAATAGACTATAATCACTATATAAACAGGATTTTAAAAATTCATGTCACAATTTGTTTAATGTTTTATTGGTCATTTATTAGTATGCTATGAATAAACTTGAGATTTTATCGTCAACTTTAAATAAAATTCTACTTGAAAATAATAAAACTTTATCTCAATATACTGAAGTAAAATTATTTGTTGAAACATTAGTTGTTGTAATATGAAGTACTGTTATTCATTTGAAAAAATATTAGTAATCTGTCTATAAAACAGAACATAATATGTGTTATATAACCTTCACAGTAATCCATATATGCCAACAAATAATCCATTTATTTAAACACTTGATTTTGAAAACATTTAAACAAGATGAAAGGACTTATGATATATATATATATATATATATATATATATATATATATATATATATATATATATATATATATATATATATGTATATATATAGACAGAGAATTCGTTTACCGAGTAGAAAGCATTTTCCAGTAAATATGCCAAATTATTGCAAAATGCGGGAAAAGATGATTTCAATTGGCAAGTGATTGTGCATTTTTTTTTTCATTGTAAAATATTGAGCCCTTAACTAATTCTGAACGTGGAGTAGCAAGCATTGCAATTGACAATTTCCCACTGTACCCTTTTTCAATCTGCATTTTATCCTGATGAAACATTCCACCATGTTCATCTGATATGAATCCAAGATTTTTAGGAAAGAAATCTAAATGTGAGTCCAAAAAATTGAACCTTGAGTGACATATTGTATCATAAAACTTCATAAGCAGAAGGAAGCTCCCGAATTATTTTTCGGTAGTTTACAGGTTTTGTATTCCCAAGAAATATATGACAATGATGACTCAAGCTCTTTTTTCTGCTTTGCTCAATTTCGAATCAAAAGCTTCGTCTTTCATTAGCTCATGTATCTGTGAAACTACAAAAATTCCTTCCTTTAATTTTGCGTCACTGATTCGAGGTAATTTTCTTTTTTTTTTAGATATTGAAAACCTGCATAATCTTTATTGTGGTAACAGAAAAATTTTTGAGATATATTTTTAAGCCCAGGATTTAAATTTGTTTTTAGTGGTCAAGTTTTTATTTTGTAATGTTTTTCTCTTTTTCTCCTTGTAACCCAGTAAGTATTGCGACGAATTTTAAATCAGCACAGACAAGAGAATATCCAATTTTTTGTAATACCTCTAGGTTTGTATTATTTTCGTTCATGGTCGTAGCATGTGCAATGGGCACAGATGGGTATTTACTACCATTCTGGAGTCTCCATTCACTAGAATCTTCTGGAAAACTCTGTGTGCAGCATCATTACAATGTACCAAGATCATTTAAGTCACTTTCTTTAAGTAAATGAGGTTCTTTAGATTTACTAGAAGATCCAGACAAAATGTACGAAGATGAAGATGTACCTGCAGAAAAAAAACTATTAAGATTGTAGACCATAAATATTTTTATTTTCTACCCTCTCATTAATTGGTGGAACTGGAGGTGAAGTACCTTCACCACGAGGAATTGGTCTCTTTGCAGATGGGACGTTCGGGTATAAGGTATTTTTTTTGAGAACACTCGTGTTGATGTCATGCAGAAGTAACAATCATTTTCATGATGATGAGGCTCACTCCAAATCATTGGTATTGTAAACGACTTGGATTTGTTGTTTCCTTTAAGCCAGCCTCTCAAAGTTCTCGAACAGCTGTTGCAACATACTTTTGACAATCAACTTTTTATCTCGCTCATCGATATAAAATCCAAAATATAGATTATAAGCTGTTATAACAAGATCTGTCATGGCATTTCGCTGTGTTTTTAGTACGAATTTCCCACAAATGTAGTAAAAAAAGTCTGTAGAATTTTTACATTTTATAACCTAAACTTATTAAAATAATTTTCAAACATCTATTTTATATTTATTGTAAACTACATATAAAAAACTCAAAACCTATATAGAGAACATGAACTTGATGCAAAAATTACCAAAACATCTGATATAACATGTAAACAATTATAAAACAAGTTTTCACTCAACTGTTGTAAAATCACAGCGAATACTACGCATGCGCGTATTTATTACCATAAAAACCCTTTTCGGCACTTTCTTTTTTATTCTTTCAACTTTATAAAACTCATTTTGTATTTATATACTCTGTTTCTAACATTGATCGCAAAAAAATTAAAAAAGCCAAAATTTTTGAAATCTAAAAAAATCTAGACGTGATGGAAAAAATCTGCCAACGGGAATAGATTCAGAAAATTTGAATGGTCATATTTATAACAAAAGTTTTTAAAGGAGGATTTCATTGTAGACCAGGATAATCAACAATTTTAAAAAAAATTTTTCCGTTTATAATGTATTATATCCAGACAAGAGACACAATTTTTTAATTGATAAATTTTAATAGTTATTTACATCTGGGAAGGGATTTAGTACGGTCAAGTAAGTCAAGAATATCTAATCAAGTACCGTACTAATAATCACGGACGTATATCATATTCACATTTTCATATTGTTTTCGGTTTTAGATAAAAAGGAAAATTATATTAAAATATATTACCCCACCACTACACCAACACTCACCATTACACCATCCGAAGCGCGTTTCGATAACCAATTTATCGTCTTCAGAGTCTGAAGGTCAGGCAGTGTAATCGTGAGTGTAGTAGTGGTGTAAAAAGTGTATTCAGTATGAATAACGCCAACGGTTCGAGAAATTCTTAGTAATGTCACATTTGACAATTTTACTGAAAAATAGCTCCTTTCATTATTTAAAAAAATAAAAATTAAAAGGGATCTCTAAGATAACATTTTAAACAAGGATAAAAACAAATATTGGCTTACTGTAAATTCCTATTTCACCAAAATGTTGTTTTATTTTAAAGCAAATCAGTAAATTGACGTTTTTTTGCATATTTTTGGTTTTCTATTTACAAATTTAGATTTCCCTAGTGATATTTTTGTTATCATCATTTTAGATCTCAACCTTTACCAGACGATTCTTCTGGTAAAAGTGGAGCGAAGTTTTATTTGAGTTATGATAAGATTTTTATAATTAAAACTCTCACTTCTGAAGAAGTAGAACGGATGCATTCGTTCTTGAAAACGTACCATCCGGTAAGTAGTTTCATGTTTCAATTTAATTATCTATTAATTAATTAATAATTAGGGCTATTTTTCGTTTGCGGTGGATAATTTGGACACATTCAGAATGTATTATGAATATCTTCTGGACGTCTCAAATGTGTATGCTTTGTTCAGAACATACATTCCTCCACGAACGATTTATGAACGTCTAAAATTATAATTTGAATTCAAAACTAGCTAGTAAAATGAAATGTATATAATTAACTCGCCAATTATAGTAAAACTTCGGCTTAGCGCTCTTCTATTTGAACCCGGGGATTCCCAGAAATTGTTCGCAGCGCTGAGTTTCCAAATAACATACAAAACAGTGTTGGTGCGTGACAATGGCTGCGTCATCTATGTGTCAGTCACGTGACTTATTTACTGATGTAATAGGATACTCTCTATGAGGAATGCCTACTCAAGATATGGTGCAGCACAAAGAATCACACGATTTGTTGAAAACTAGAAAAATAGATAATGTTGAAACAAAAAAGAAAAAAATAAAAGTTTAGTAAATTCCCGAAATTTCAACCGTGAAAATGTGAAAACCAACCTGGAAAAATCGAGAGAAGGGCGGGAAATTGATTTTCAATTTTTACTAGACACCTTGAATACATTACAAGCTCATTTATTCAACTTTGAATGTTGGCTTTCACATTTGGTTTGTACCTCTAGTACCTCCTCATCTACTGGGTGTTTTCAGATTCCAAAAAATGCTCCAAAGAAAGAGGAGAGAAATATCAATCAAATGAGAAAGTTTTCTGTCAAATAGCCTTGTACTTTGATATTGTTAAAAAATAATTATACAAAATTGGTGTAGGAAGTTACTGTACTTATAGTATCACTTGTGTTATGAATAAATAATTTTTTTGTAGTACATTGTGGAAAGGCACGGAAAAACTCTTCTTCCCCAGTATCTGGGAATGTATCGCCTAACAGTAGATAACGTTGAACATTACATAGTAGTAAGTAGGAACGTGTTTTCGAATCACCTCAGTACGCACAGGAAGTTCGATTTAAAAGGATCAACGGTCGATAGAGAAGCGTCAGAGAAGGAAAGAGAAAAGGAATTGCCGACGTTAAAGGACAACGATTTCGTCAATGAACAAATGAAGGTTAGATAAACTTTTGTTTGTCTGTTGTAAGTCATAAGTTTTTAAATTTTTTTCATACAGTAACTACTGAATTTTTAAAAACTTTCTTCAATTTCTTTCTTCTTCTTTTTTTATGTGCTGTGGACCCCCCATTTTCCGCAAAAATTTTTCATAAGTAGTTACCTAGAATAGTTAATCTCCCGAACGATTTTGGAAAATTTTTTAATAATAATTTTTTCATAACGAAAAATTTTTTATTGAAAAATTAATTAAAAATCAACCGTTAAAGATATAATAATGAAGCTTTCAGGATTTATTGTTAAATACCTATATTTTAATAAAACATTAATGACTTGAAATTATTTGTTTATTTCCATATTGTTATCTAATTTAAAAAAAAAACAAATGAAAATTTCATTGAGTCCTCGTTTTTTTTATCAGTACGTTATTTATTTAAGTTCAATATTTCGAGAGAAAATTTCACTACCCAAAATTAATTTAAACAGAATGGATTTATTTATCACACCGCGCCGAGCGCATCAGACCATATTGCACCTTCTCTCGAATATAATTGAAAATAATTTTGGGATTTATTATTTCTTGATTTTAGGTATCTTCTATTAGAAATTTTTTTTTCATAATTTTTGAAAGATTTTTATCTATTTTATAATCCACTAAGGTCTACATTCTCTATTCCCTGAAGAAAAACAATCAACTATATGCACAGACTCCCTCATCCTATTATCCATGATATTTGGGTCTGTATTAACCTTCTTGTAAGGTCCAGTTTTAACATTATGTTAATCTGAGTTCCATCTCAATCCGGAATGAACTTTTGTATCGCACTATCGCACTGCAAAAGAAGCTTCCACGCCTAATCTTCACAATAACTGCTACCGATGGGGGAACTACTGGACAAGTTGCAACACTAACAACATGAAAATCATCAGTCCATCGACGTACCTCCTCTAAGTCGAATAAATACAGTAGTTGTGTCTAGATTACATATTTGGCACACCTGATTGACTCTTAATGGTCGTTTCTGAACCTCCCAAATGTCCTAATGAATTTTTTGTTGATTTCTAGTTTACCATGATTGTTATTAGTACGCTTTTCAATATTTTTGATTGATTATTCTTCTTGATATTAAGTATTGTTAATATTTTTATACATATATAATTTAAATTCTATTTATTTTTATTAGGTGACAATAGGCGAAGAAGCAAAGGCAAAATTAATGGAAACGCTCACAGCAGATGTTGATTTTCTTACCAAATTGCACTTAATGGACTATAGTTTACTCTTAGGTAACTTGTTTATTTAATTTATTACTTCTCCTTCATTCTACCAAATTATAGGACATTGTCTAAATGTAATAAATTTATATATTTCAGTAGGCAAGAAAATCCCTGAACTTCATTTCAAAGGTTAATTGAAGATCCAATTATTTTAAGATTTTCCGGAAAGGAACAGAACTCTACTAGACTTTCAAGAACTTTGAACTATCTATATATAATATCACTCAATAAGTCATGTGATTGACACACAGATGGCGCTGCCATTGTCAAATCCATATGACGTTTATGAAGTATCAACTTTCAAAAGATTTTGTGGAAAATTTCAAGACTTCAATTAGTCAGAAAAAAGTGACAGCCATTTAAGTGAAGCTACTTTTGTTATTTTCAAAACAATTTTGTGTGTTAATTTATCATTGCTTCTTGATGGAAAAAAATACTGTACATGGCTTTAAAAGCTCTCCTCCATCAAAAAGAACCTTTTTTTAATGGTTTACTGAATTTAAACGTGGTCATGCAGTCACAGATGATGGTGAGAAGTTTACTCCAAAAAACATCAAAAAAGTCCACAAATTAGTTGTATCTAATCATAAATTGAAAGGCTGAGGCCGTAAAGATATCAGAAAGCATCGATGGCAACGATGGTTAAATTGAACGAATTCCACTTCGAGTTGCTTCCTCGTCCACCGTATAGTCCAGATCTGGCCTCCAGTGACTACTGATCTCAAAAAATGCTTGCCGGTAAGAAATTCACCTCAATTAAGAAGCAATTGCTGAAACTGAACCCTATTTTGAGGCAAAAGACAAATCCTTCTACAAGCAGCGCATCGAGTAGTTCAAGAAGCGTTGGAGTGATTGTATTGCTCTTGAAAGAGATTATGTTGATGAATAAAAATCGTTTTTTCTTAGTTATTCACACGACTTATTGAGTGATGTGTTTTACAAAAAAAAAACCAAAAAGTTACCTCCACATAATCATAATATCCAGCCTTAATCAGTGGAGGATTTACATTCTTGGCGTAATTTGAAAATATTCTGCACAGAACACATAACCAACATTATGCAGAGATTGGATAAAGAAAAGGAAGTCATCTACTGGAGTATTAAGATATAACAAATACCATCTTTTGAAGTTGATTGTCCAAAGCAAAGTGAGGACCAGGTAGAAGACGGCGTTCATGGTTGCACAACCTACGCCAGTGGTTGATCTGTTTAGAAACGCAGTAAACTTGATAAGAATAACCAACGATCGTAACGTATAAGGCAATGAAAGAAGAAGAGGTCTTTATCTATCACTATAAGCTCATACCATTTCCCTGGTCAGTTCGCACTCATTCGGGTGATCTTAAAACTTCGTACAGATTACTTTTTTATCCACTCTCTAATCTGGAACATTTTAAATATGGTTTCCATATTGATAATTGTTCTTTTGAGATCATTACTGAACACTGTTTACACCAACACTCACAATTACACTATCTGACGCGCGTTTCGATAACTACGTTATCGTCTTCAGAGACTGAAGGTCAATTTACCTACAAGGTGAACTGAATGAAAAAAATTGAGTACTAAACACTCATTCAATATTTATTTTCGAAAGATAATATTCCTACGGATATGAAAGAGGAGAAGACACAGCATTATTGTTTCCTTGTTAGGTTAGAATCTTTTGAAACAACTCTCATAGTTGATTAACTTTTTAAAACGCTTTTTCTATAAAAAATAAATTTAATCCTATAAATGAACATAAAATAAGTTTTCTTAATGTTTCCAAATTAAAAATACAATTAATATGATAGGTATACACGAAGTGGAAAGGGGGGAGCAAGAACTTCAGAGACAACGTGAACTGGAAGCCGAAAATCCTCAAGAATCTGATGAAAGCGAAAGCGGTTCCGGTTTAGAAAATCGGACGATGGGAATTACGACCCCACCCGATTCTCCAAATGCTTTCGGGCATTACCTCCATCGCGAACACAGTCTCCAATACGAAGGTAAATTTAATAAAATTTACCAGTATTTAGACTTAGTGACAGGTAAGCTCGAAATAACATCTTTTAATTAGGGAGACGCTTTAGTAGAGCTTATCGTCGTGTCGTGAAATCGAACAATCTGATGTAGTGAATAAATTTAATTTTATAAAATCATACAATTATTTATTCTTGATGAACACGAGGTTATCGTACCGGCAACGTAGCATGTGCTGTTAAAATACAGTTTTTAATTATTAGTTACGTATAAATAAAATATTTTTTTATATATGAAAATAAAGTGAATAAACCTTTTATAGGTTAAGTTCTTACATTCTTACATGATCAGGTTGAGAATTAGATGCATAATAAACCTAATTACATTGAAATATTAGAATAAGTTAAATTTGAATATTACTTACATTAAAATGATCCTGGCAATAAAAATAATTACATTTCGCAAGATCGTCAAAACGACCAACACTTTCAAACCATTTTTGTTTTATATTCGAATTTCTTGGCATAAAAAAATCTTTATCAGGTGTTTCAGTCGTGGTATTTTTACATCCTGGCACAAAATACGATTTATATACCATTTTTGAGATTAATCACAGTTTATTGTAGAATAACCGAGAGAATGACTCTCATTTAGTTTGTATCATGTTCAATGTTTATTTTATACCCATGACGTCACGCATTATGACGGCCTTATTGAAATGTTTAAACTACCTACAAAATTTTTGAATTTTTAATAATTTTTTTCTCTATTATATATCCAAAACAATTTTTTTCTCAAACCATGCAAGTACTCTGTTAAGTTTATTTCATAATTAGTTTTTTAACTTTACAGCTAATTTTCTTGTATAATTTTTTCTGTGTAATAATGTATCGATGTTAGATTTGAAAAAAAATTGACATTATTCCTACATCAGATTGACAAAACACCTTCTTTGTTTTTTGTTAGTTTTGCTTTTTTGATGAATAAACTTTTTGATATAATTTGCCATTAATTCAGATCTAAACAGTGATCGGTTTCATTTTTCGATAACTAAACATTACTTTGAAAAGAAATTTTAATATTTTTAAAATCATTATTTTTGAATTCATATGTCTAATATTAATAATTTGTGTAATTATTAATTATAAAAGATTATTGTCTATAGTTTATACGTTTGTTCATTTACATTCCTATAAATAATATTCATAATAGAATTCAGTTTTGTGATTTTTTAGGTTCGTTCAAATTTTTCAAAGTATATCCACACCTCAAACCGAAACTTAAACGCATAAGGCTACAAGGTATAAAGTACGAGTGAAAAGTTTTTCTTTTTTCTCTTTAAAAATCTTTGAGATTTTACAGTTTATTATTAACCCTGAAATAGCGTTAGCTTTCGATTGAGCTTTATTTTTTTTCTAATATAGTATAAGGAAAATGAAATATAAAGTGGCGCCGTCAATGGAATTATTATACAAAAATATAGATAAGGCTTTCTTATACCTTTTGTGTCTGTACCAAAGACATATTTGTTTCCTATGTGGGATTTATTGATGAAATACCTGTTTATTGCATCAGAGCTCCGTTAAAATGAGGAATTCCAATAGAAAAATATGCACGGATAGGGAAGTTTTCAGTTTAGGCTCTACAAATAATTTTTTTATATTTTCTTTCATTTAGGTTAGAACTACGTGTGAATAAGCTGAATGGAAAAAGTTTTAAAAGCTTTATTCAAATTGGTGACAGCTTTAAGCATTAGCGGTGTTCTTTGTGCTTATAATAAAAATATATATGAGGGATATTCATAAAAAAACTGAATAGCCCTCATATATAACGTTTAAGTTTTCTAATTTATTAAAATAAATCAAAAACTTTTTTGATATTTCATTAGTCACTTCTCCAATAGTTCCAAAACTAATGCTTTTTTGTTAGACCGGTTTGTTTGTTAGTATGCGATAGATTAGTTTTAAAATTCATGAATTATTTTCGTGATCGGGTAAAAATGTTGTTGTTAATTATTGTCTAGCACTTATCAGGCACTTCTTCAATACACTGGAAACTATATCTCAAAAACAGTCGTCCTCTATCCATTTTTTTTAATAAATTTATTGATTTGTTAAGAATATCAAAAATGTGAAAAAAAATCAGAAATTATAATAAATTATAGGCAGGTAAAGTGGGGGCTATAATAAAACGGTGCAACCGGAACCAAAAAATGCTATCGCATTGACCTTAGCCAAAAAACATCACAAAATGGCGTCGACATGAATAAATTCTAAGACAGAGGCGATAGAGAGATATATAAAAAAGATTTCCACAAAATTTCAAAGTATTCGCTCGGGTAGAACTTGAGAGATTGTGTCAACCACTTCAAAAAACTAGTTTCGAAAAAAAAAACATTTAGAGTTTGAGAAACAATTCCAATCTCCGAAAATAATGCGAATTTTTAAAAAATCCGGTTAAGAACATATTATTAAGGGTCTAAGTTTTGAAAATATGAAAAAATCGTTTTTTTTCAAATTTCTAGACCAAAATACCCCCTTAATACATAAATTATAAAATTAATATCTTGTGTCAATGTTTGTTTGCGTTTTGTGTTTGATTTTCACGCCTATAGGCCAATACTATAGTGTCAACAACTTTTTTTATTTTTTTAAATTAATTATAGTCTATTGCTCATTTATCAAAAATATAACCACATGCGCTTTTCAGGTGGAATCATACCAGAATTGGACATATACGCAATTCCTTCATCGGAAGTAGCGCCAGTCAAAGAAATTTATTTCATAGCGATAATCGACGTTCTAACCCACTACGGCGTCAAAAAACAAGCGGCGAAAGCGGCTAAGACTGTGAAATATGGATCGAACGTCGACGGAATTAGTACCTGTGATCCGGAACAGTACGCCAGAAGGTTTATTGATTTCATGTCGAAGGCCATTGAGTAAAAATCGCAATTTGCGCTAGTTTTTATTTTTGATTTTATATGTAACCTCATGGATTGGTGGGATAAATCTTAATCTACATTATTAAATATAATTTTTCATCATGATATAAATGTGAAATTGTTATATTCGGAAGCGTAAGACAAACAGTATCGAGAAAAGTGATTTTTTTCATAGAAAATTATTCGTGCTACGTTATACCAAAAATCATATTATTTCTTCAATTTCTTATTTCTTAGACCTTTTGATATGTTTATATTCCTAAATGGTCTTGATTTTAGGTCTTTTCTGTTTGATAATTATTTTTTTCAATAATTTTTTAAAGACATAAAAATTGATGTTTCGACTCCTTAGAGTCTATCAAAATATGATATTGACACTGACAATTTACGTATTAATATCAATTAATAGAGCACCTACACCATGAACATCAAAATAAGAATAAAATCAAAATAGAAATTTATTTATTTCTTAGTCCTTACATATCAAAAATATGTAGCAGTAATCAATTAAATTATTTATAGATTTATTAGAATTAACAAGATAGAACTATACATTTTACTTAAATTATTTATAACTTTTTTGTTCTTATGAATATGAACCATTTCTAAAAATTATCTTTTTCGTGTATTAACTTCCGTTCCAAGAATTTTTGAATCTTTATTATGTTTTTTCGTGGTTCGTTTTATTTTTTTATCGTATTAATGACCTTTTAGTCTATTTTCTAAATACTGAGATGTCTGCCCTATGTAGATAGCGTCACAATCAGTACAAGACACTTGATATATAATATTACTTTGTTTGTTTTTTGGTGTTTTAGATTTTAATTAAGTGAAATATTTGAATAATATATTATGTCCTTGTATATATGGTAAGAAAAAATGTTTTATATTCTGATGTTTCGTTTCTGTTTTGCTTTTTAATTGATTGTAATATCTGTTTATAATTTTTTTTGAATATGTTGTTTATTATCTTTCCGGATATTGTAAATTCTAATTTAATTGATTTCTCCAACATATTTGAGATATAAGGACTAAGGAAAAATTAATTTTATTTATTAGAACAAATTTCTATTTTCATTTTGTTGTCATTGTCAGTGTCGATATCATATTTTGAAAAAGATTAAAAGACGTCGAAACGTCAATTTTTGTCTGTCAAAAATTATTAGAAAAAAAAAACTAATTTCAAAACAGAAGAGACCTAAAATCAAGAACATTTAGAAGCAAAAACTCATATTATAATATCTGGAAATAATTAATCGGAATGGTATAATTTGTCAACAAAAGTTAAACTTTTTTTGTTACACGTAACCTTATACCAAATTTTATCAATGGAAAAAATCGACACATGGTGATATCAAGACATATATTTTTATAAAAAGTACAAGAATCACATTCCTTAATCTACAATGAATAGCTTTGATTTTCGTAAATGTTTGGCTTCTGATAGGTCTCCAACAGTAATCTGCTAGCATTCCTTAACTTTTTTTCCCTTGATAGCGCTTTTCTATTAAAAAAATGTCCTTATGAAATCTTTCGTTTTGTTCGTCACTCGCAACAACCGAATTCTCGGGAAAGAAATCCAGATGAGAGTGCAGGATATATATTTTTAAATACATATTACATCCCAAAGCTTTGTATGAAATTATAAACTCATTGATTAAGTCATTGTGCCATTGGGCCATACATATGTCTCTGCTGTCCCATTCTTAAATGAAATAACAATATTTTGTGTAACCGAACTGTAGCCCAAGCAAAAGATCAATGTCCTTAAAATCTTCACAAAGGTATTTAATTTTTTCAAGAAAGAAATTCATGTTCTCGTAAGTCTCATTCATATCAGAACCACGGACAACTGCTATTGAAGGATATTTGTTTCCGTTGTATAACAACACTGCTTTTAAGATAGTTGTTTAGTCAATGAACAATTGCCAGAGATTTGGATCATATTCAAAATTCAATAAATTCATCACTACAGGAATGCTATTATAATAGACTAAATCATCTGCTCTATAAAATTAAGGTTTCATTTCAGCAGAAATAAGAAATTTTCATACCAGGAGAAAGTAAATTCCAGTCGTTTTATCTAGACCTTCAAAGCTCAGCTTGTCCTTTAGACAAATTTGAATCACATAACTAGTGTCACTCTCTTGAGATACCTTCAGGTTGACTAAGAACAACTTCCGGCCTAGGAACAGAACCTAGACTTTCTGATTGATTTGGAGGCTTTGGTAGAGGCAGTTCGGCACTATGTAGGATAGGTCTTAATAAGAAAGATTCATCCATGTGTATTCATGACAGATGACAAGTGTGGGTACTGGGCAGTGTCTTTGGACTTGGCTGTGACGCCTTTTGATTAATTAAAAAAAAATAATAATCACTTACATGATCATTGGTATACCAAAAGTCTAGATTCTTGTTTATTCCAACCTAATAGGAGTCTCACTCACACATATGTGGAACCCAGGATTTAACTTGGTGGCACACTGGAAAATAAAAATAACACTTTTCAATTAATGGCGTAATTTTTGGACGCTGAGATGTATAGGTTAATTCTCCACACATATAACAAAAACCCTCCGGGTTATTAAAAAATTTTCGCGCTATATTTACGGGGCCTTTAATGAAGTCCCTTTTTTCTTATTCATATCCTTAAATGTCCTTTATGCAAAATTAAAGATTGTATGTTTTATTTATATTACCGCATACTCTTAATTTGACGATCGTACTCAGATACACTGGAAATTTTCACATTGTTACTTTTTTTCTGAAACAACTCTCAGTGGTTACAATCGTCATTTACTCATCGTGTCATTACAAATATATGCGTTAGTACACTTATTACTAACAGTAATATAACAATCTTCATGTAGATCATATGAACCGGAAATTCCGTTCTCCTAAGGCACTTTAATCTGTAAAATATACAATTGTTTTCAGTTTCTATTAATGCTCTGACTCTTACGCTTTAAGATATAACTGTATATTAATCATAGAGTTAATATTGAAGATAGATTGTACTATTGCAAGAGAGAGAAAGAGTATCTTCAATCGCTATGGAAATCAAAATTTATTATTCATTTTCTTTCCCATTCCCAAAGACTTTTCCACAATAAAAAAGGACGATCTACCTGACTAAATATGTCAGACTGTCACAAATTACACGACATTGCCTCAATTTATAGTAAAATGTAAACAAATAACATAATAATAATTAATGTGGTTTCTTTCATATTTACCTCACTTTATAAGGTGAATAAAATGCTAACCTCTGTTCTGGAATGGAATGGACCAATTTTCTTGTCAATGTCACCAAAATGGCTCATATGCTAGCTACACGATTGCTGTAATTTGTGACGTTACAAAATCGAATTATGTGGGGTTAATGAAAGTAGACGGTCCTTTTCCTTGTAGAAAAGCCCTTGTCGCGCTTCCACCACTCTAAACTTCGACGTCATGGTATTCTAACCACAATAGAGTTGAGAGAGATTGATTAATCTGTTACCGTTAATTATCGAACTTATTTTCCCTCTCTATGTTTAATATTGACTCTATTATATAAACCATTGAAGAATTCTGTAAAGTAAATTAATCCTGAGTGGAAAAATTATCTATAGTATATAAAATTTTGAGATTAAGATTTTAACCAGTTCGACAGGGTCGTGCAATTTGCCTTTTACAGAGAGAGGTTATGAGTCTGAGAGTGTATGAAATTGAACCGACCACATTTCAAATATCACAGTAACTATTAATGTAAAATAGAAAAACAAAATGGTCGTTGTTAATTCTAGTCCGTTGGAATGTTCTGTATCGATAAAAACTCTTAACTGAATAGTTTTTTCTTTTGATTGTATGTTATTTTGAAATTTACTATTAAAATATGCTTAAAATGTAGTACTAAAGGTGAAATTCGATGTAAACAAAAATATTACTTGTTTCCCTAGCAAGCACTGACGTTTAAAACGGAGAGATAATTAATGTAAAAAATATTAAAATTCACTCTCATCAGTTATGTACTCGCAATAAAATATTTATACTGTGATTGCAAATGTTATGGTTTATACAGCTTTTTTCAGTGAGTTATTAATACTGAACACACTATACTAACAATTACAAACTTTGTTGGGCGTTTCTATAACTGTTTACCTTCAGTCTCTGAAGACGATAACTTGGTTATCGAAACGCTCTTCAGATAGTGTAATTGTGTTGCTGAAATTCCAACTTGATTCTGTCATTATTTTATATACAGTTTCCAACCATGTTGTCCCATGCCCCACTCAAGCCGTTCTAAAATTCTTATGTCCCTCCAAGTAACATATGGTAAATGTACCAATAGTGTTCACATCAATGTTTTCATTTGGGTGAAATTTTTGGTAGAGCATATTTGGAAAACCCCTAAATTCACACTAAGATATCCTAAGTTTATTGTTTGTGATATTCTATTGTTTAAAGTAATAACTTTAATAAATGAAAAGTATAATTGAATATTTTTAGTAACTTAATTTACTTGAATATTTTAATTATGATGAAGTAGTTTTAAATAAAAAAGTTTCTATTAAAATAATAAAAAGAAAAAGTTAATTTGTTTATTGCCTTTACATGACTACGTGAAATCTTTTAATAAATGAATACAATAACTATTAGTTTAATACCATCAAGTTGATGAAACGAACAATTGAGGTGTGACAATCGACTTTTCATTAGAATTCCAAAACAATTTAAATTTTATTTTTCTGCAGGCTCTACTGTCTAGCTTGCCTAAGCGAAAAAATTCCGATTAGAGAAGTCATTTATTTTCTCCCTAAATTTATGGAAAAAATCCCCAAGTTGGAATCGCTGGTAAATGCAGATGTTTACAAAGGCCATAAAACACAAATCCCTTTAATCGGCTAGAAGGTTATAAGGCAACCCTTATTTTTCTGATATAAAGTTGAATGTCCCACTGTAGGTACATTTACGTACAATTTTTCAGTTTTAACTTGGGAACTCAAATTTATTGATTTGTATTTCAATAAAATCTTTTTATTACTAAACGGTCTTATCTATCACTAATTCGTTTTATGAAGATCATAAACTAAACATTTATAAATACGAATTATTAAGGCTGTTACTAAAAAAAATTTGAAATGTCAAAAATTTTAATTTTTTTAAAAAACTGTCAAATTCGTTATCTTACCTTAATGTGCAGCAAAGACTTCTGTCTTTGGGTAAGATAACGAATATTCAAAGTTAAGTAGAAATATTCTACATACCCAATTACCATTTAATCAATAAGGTAATTTTTTTGAACTTCTAAGCTTATATGCTTACAAATCTTTTGATTCAGTTGGATTTTGATATCATTATCATTTATGGGTGTCTGTTTGTTAAGAAAGTAGAAATGGTTTCTTCTATAGACCCATGGTTTCATAGAAGAGTGGATGATCGTTTTACATGTCATTTTGATTCATCTCCTCATGCATTGATCAGTTAATATCATAGAAATTACCAAATTTTTTTGATAAGATACGACGAAAAGTGATCCCAACATTGTAAAAAAAATCGCATCTTTAATTGTGAAAATCTTTCATCTTTTTTCTGCGAAAAACATGAGGTAGCACTTTCTTTGTATAATGACATCTTTAATTACATTTTGCTCCATAGGATAAATCAAGGTGTGTAGTTTGGTGGCATGTACAGTACGGAAAATTTGCCATCTTCTGTAATCGATTCTTTAGCACCTGGATTCTGGTGCATTAGAGTAAAAATGCTCTTTGTGGCAGACATAATTCAAATGAAGATGGATTTCTGGAACGAAATGTTTTCTGAACCACTCTAGAAATATCTGTTGTTACCCAAACCCTTGATAATGCATAGTTCCAAAAGATCTTGGCTTTTTGACCTTCTCCAAGATTAGTAACTGTAATTTTACAGCTCCAAAAGATATTTGCTTTTTGACCTTCTCCAATATTAGTAACTGTAATGTCACATATCCAAAAGTTATTTGCTTTTTGATTTTCTCCAATATTAGTAACTGTAATGTTACAGATCCAAAAAATCTTGAATTTTGATCTTATCCAAGATTAGTAACTGTAATGTTACAGATCCAAAAGATCTTAGCTTTTTGACCTTCTCCAAGATTAGTAACTGTAATGTTACAGATCCAAAAAATCTTGAATTTTGATCTTATCCAATATTAGTAACTGCAATTTATGATTCCCTGTTGTGTTTACCGAGGACACAAAAATAATTATTTAGATTTAGGAGTACTAGTTTCAGCAAAAGATTCTGAAGTATATCTGGGAATATCTTCCAAAACAACCCTGACTCATTTGCATTATAGATTTGTTCAGGACCAAGGTCTTTAAAATGGTGTTAGGGACTATATATCCGATAAAGTTGGTATCTCCCATTTTGGTGTTCTATTTACATATGTATATTAGGAGTATCAATATTTACTTAGAAACTAATTTTAGAGGCATAACTGACCAACCGAAATAAGACTATTGTATCATCATCATCTTCATTCCAGAGGCCTATGTCCACTGCTGGACAGAGGCCTCCTCCAAATGCTTCCAGTTTTCTCTGCTCTGAGCGGTTGCTACCCAATTTGTCCGTATTCTTTTAATATCGTCTGTCCATCTCGTAGAGGGTCTTCCTGGATTTAGTCTGTCTGTTCTCGGTCTCCAATCTAGAATTCTTTCTGTCCATCGGTTATTTTGTATCCTTGCAACATGTCCTGCCCACCGCCATTTTTGTCTCAGTATTTGGTCTATGATATCTTTAACTCCAGATCGTCTGCGGAATTCGCAGACTACTGTATAAATCATAGCAATTTAACTTTAATTTATGTGCCATTTATTTTTTTGTTTTCGTTGAATATAACGAAAAATTTTTCAAGGACTTTTTTTATGAATCTTATACTAAAAATACTTGGATGAGCAAGTAATTGTTGAAAGGGATGTACAGGGAAAATAATAAATGATTTAAAATTATAGAGCAATTATAATTGAATCGAAATCGTACTAAATTCGATGTTTCTATTGTAAATTATACAGGGATCGTCAGTTGACTGTTGTATTCTCATCACTTGGTTATTTTGAATAATATACCGTAATAATTAATGATGTGAAAATGACGTGTGTCAAAACAATCATAACTTTTTTTTTTAATTGTATGATATAATAGTTACCTTCGTTAAATGTTTTTATAAATTCTGTACACTCAAATATTTGAATTTTAAAGACAATGCTAGAAAAAAGACTTCAAAAATCTGTCCACATTATTCAGTTTCAAAGTAGAGCACCGTTTTTTGGCAGCCACGTCACGCCATTGTCTAAATGGAAGGGTATCGTTTGGGGTCGTTTTTTGTTCTTCCTAAATGTAGCGTAGCACTACCTCCAGTCCAGCACTACGTCTGGAGAAGTAATCACTGGTACAATCACAGCGCTACTATCTTCGTTATCACTTACCTCATTTAGCTCAGAGACCAATTCGATGATAGCAGAATCAGTTGCTTCTTTTTTCTCATTATTGTCACCCAGCAACATCACTGAAGTCTGTGTTCTCACAACCAGGAATGTTTTTTATAAGTTTTAAAAGGAAAAATCGTCATCTAGCTCGTTTTTTTTTCTAAGATTCGGCTATCCAATAAAAAACATCTGTGCTTTGGTTTCTTGGTTTATAACAAGCTAGTGAGCAAACATAGAGCTCGATTTCCGTCACATGACCATTAACTGAATTATCATTTTTAATAAGGTTAGTTGGCAACGTCGCAATCAACCAGTCATAAACTCATTGGCCAACAGTTGGGTGCGCCCAAATCGTGAACTTTATTGAACATAATAAATGGTTCAATTGTCTTGTAAATTTTGATTTGTAAGAACCCTTAACAGAGCAAGAACCAAATATATAGCGTCATTTTACTTATCGGCAACCCTTTCTACTATAGGTATGGTGGTGATTCCATTTGGTTCCTGTTTAGTCCGTCTCCAATTCAGTCCTCTTTTTTTTCTGCATTCCATTTCCTTTTAGATTTGTCTCTTCTTTTTGTTTGTGTTGGGTTCCCTTATCACCTCAACTGTTTTGTCCTCCCTCATTCTTACTGAACACACTGTTTACAATACCACTACTCCAACTTACAGTTTAGCTTCGGTCTCCGAAGACGATAACTTGGTTATCGAAACGCGCGGCAGACAGTGTAATTGTGAGTGTTGGTGTAATGGTCGTGTGAACAGTGTGTTCAGTATGAATATCATTAACGGTTCCAGAACTTTCAACTTAAATCCTTTATTCTTACTACGTGTACAAACCATCTTACCTGTTGATGTTCGTAGTTTTGAACTCACTACGTTCAAGTCGCGTCTAATTGTGTCGATTCTTACTTTATTTTTTGTTATTTCGACACGTCATTTTTATGTCAGTCCCACTGCAGGTATATACTTATATGACAGTAAACTTTTGGCACCCTGTATATTCATATTAGTTCATAATAACTTTCAATATTGTATAAATTTATGTATAGGTAAAGCGTATGAGAATAAATGTTTTATTATTTGTGAATTGTGGTGGAATGAACTCGAACTATTACTATAACATTTAAAAAAAAATAAATATCCTTAAAATATTAGTTTATTTCAATCAAATGTTATTTATAGGAATTATATTTTTCGGTGACATTTTGAATATATAACACAGGCCTACAATGACTTTGGTGCCGCTAAAAGTAAAACAGATTTCAAGTACGTTCGGTACCCTGATAAAAAATTGATACTTACTTTTTTAATGCTACGTGTAGTTTTCGAGATTTCGTAAGGATAAATAAATCAAAAAAACATTTAATAAATTTATTTAAAAAAACCAAAGAAAATTTAATTCAAAACATTTAAATACATTAAATTACTCATTATTTTATAGGTTAGAAGCACCTCTTTATAGATTTTCCGCGGTGGATGTCTTCAGGACATTCCCGTGTAATAGTCCAACAGTAATCTGCCATCATATGCTCATCCCAGCAACCAGTTTTATCTAACGCCTTAACAAATTGCTTCATAAGTCCTAATTTGAAGTGCAATGGAGGCAAAATAATCTTATCTCCAGAAATTAAAGGTGGGTTTATAATATTTTGTTTGCCAACCGTCATGCTATTTCTCAAAGGCCAATCTTTCTTGATCCGGTGATCTTTCTTTGCCCTGCTGTCCCATAAACATATAAAGCATGGAAATTTAGTGTACCCACTCTGTTGACCTAATAGAAAGTTCACCATTTTTAAATCGACACATATAGCCCATTGGTGCTCCGAGTACTTAAGTTTTTATAAAACAAGATCCTCGTTTTGATACTCCTCTTTTAATTTAGTTAAATGAGCAATAGGCATTTTAAACTTCTATTAGAGCTGTCCATAAAAGATCTCCATTCTTCAGCTTTGTACCTTGAGAGTCCCAAGTTCATTAGAAGGCCACCAATATTATTACAATAAACTATATCATTTTCTGAGCTAAAAAATTTTTTTGTATAACCTGTGTAATTATCAAACACAAAATGTTAATATGAGTATATCTAGATTCTTATTGAACACTTGAGCTTTCCAGAAAATTATTTAATATAGTAAACTGCCTGAAAATACATGGGTTTGGGCAAAAATCGTGGTAGTGGTATTTTTGTTTCTTTATAATACCAGTCCTGTTGGAATATGTGACATATGCAGACAAAAAAAGGAGGTTAACTTCTTAAATACCATATAGTCTATCGAAAAACAGAAAACCTATTGGCGTCAAATTCAGTAAAGTTGTGTCCTGGTTTCTTGCATCTTCGACGATTTTCTTTTAAGTCGTGGAAAGTGGCCAACACCATTTCTACTTATTTCCATCTCAGGCGATGGTTTTGCTGGACTTTTCTTTTCCTTAACTGCTTGGTCTACCAAGGATTTATTTATATTGCATAAATTCTCAGCAATTAATAATTTGAAGGAAAGTAGATCCATGATTTCTTGTTTTTTGAAATCATTTGCTCTTAAAACGTAACCTGCTAAATCCAAAATCTGAAAGAATAGTCGAAGGTCATATTTCTTTGATATAATTTTTATTCTATAAGATAAACCATCTACTAAATACACTCCTCCCATAAATTATAACTTTAAATTTTTTTATCAAAAAGAAGATATTATATGAATATTAGTTATTATCTATCTATCCAATTTACAGCCCTTAGGTTCAACTCCTTTTATTGTTGCTTCGTTCTCTACACACCACGTCCCTTTTTTGTCATGTCTTCGTCAGCTGTGAAAGTAAGATCAGGAAATCTATTTGGACTGTACCTAGAACAAAAGAGACCAATTATCACAAAATATCAGATTTTTAATGGGAGAAAGTTAGAATCATATTTTTGGCTACATTTGAACTAGAATTGGGCTCAGTTTTTCTGGTGTAAAATTCCAAATTTTAGATCAGACCAGTGACATCACATAACTCATGAAATTTATTTTCCCATTTATACGGTTTTTTGGGGTTGGGACGCCCCCTTGAAGGAGACAATCTATTCATTAAGATATGAAAGTTGTTGTATTGGTATAGCTCTGATATTTCTCAGTTCCTCAAAATACGTTATCGGTTAATAAACTTCTCTTTCTTCCATTTTATGTAACCAAACTGGTGTGTCCCTTGGGCTATCTTCCTTATTTACTCGTTTCCATTCATATCGTAATTTTACTTTCTTTTGCTGCTTGATTTCTTTTTTTAAATATTTTCTTCAACACTTTCATTATTAGATAATTCTAATTGATCAGATTCTGAATCATAATCATAGTCTATATCATCACTATCCTTAAGGCAAATGTCGTCGCTTTCATAAGGAGGAACTAGAGTATTTTTTTGTCCTCTAATCATCCAAATTATAAAACTTTCTGAGGTTTATTATTTAACACGTAGAAAAATAATTTGGTTGCAAATTGCAACACTATGCGTTTTAAGAGTTAAGAAACTTCACGGTTTCGTTTTTCCACTTCCCAAATTTTTACAAAATGGCTAAAAGAATTATAACCTCAATAAAGTAAACGAACTTAACTGAAAATTTTTAATATTCAAAAAGCTTTTGACATTTCTTGTACTCTGTACACATTTAACCAATTTTTAATATCTGTTCATTTGTACCAGTTATTTCGAAAAAAATAATTCCTATAAAGATTGCAAATTGTCCGTTGGTTAGGTTCTATTTTTATTTTATAAAATTTATATTGTACATAGGATATATTTTGATTTTTATCTGTACATATTATATAATGATGTATTACTGCTGAAGATTTTTTACTTTCTATTTTTAATAAGTTCCTAAATAGTAGGGTAAAATAGAAAAAAATCATTCTTTTTAAATCTTGCGTTGACTTAATGGAAGAATACTTTCTTTTGCTTCAAATGCGCTTATTTCCTTGCAATTTTTACCTTCACCTCATCAAGCAATTGTGCGTATTACTCTCCTGTTATTGTTCTACCTTTTTGAAGATAGTGAATATAATCCCACGACTATCCCATGAAATGGTCACCATCACTCTTTCGGCTAATGAAACCATTTTGCCTTTTTCGTAGCAGATGCACCCTTTGCAATCCACTGTTCCGATTGTTTTTCATTTCAGGAATTAATGGTGGATCCAGGCTTCATATACGATACAGAAAATACGATTTATTTTGCTTAAACTGCGTCAATAAGACCTGGGAAATATTCATAATGATACAGGTACACATTTCCCCTAAAAATTTTCTCAATAAAACTATAATCCTTTGACTCTGGTAATTTCAAGCTGTCCTTTTTTGGAAAATCCAAGTCACATTTTTTTACATTCTTAATGTCCTAATAGCATGCAATTAACTTAATACTTTCCGATGTACCTGGTACACATTTAAGGAAAAACCAACATACTTACATTCCCCTATCTTCTAAATTGTTTCATGGCACACGAACCCAAGCGAGACGTTTTGGATCGAAGAGAAGTTCGCTGTCTCCAGCATCTTCTATTGTCTCACCCAATTTGTCCCAAAATTCTTCTTTCTTTTTTTATCTTGCATCATCATTTGGACCAAACATTATAATTATTGTTGTTCTTTTCTTTACACTCAATTCTTTGTGTAATTCCACTCCAGTTTTTATTATACATATTTTTTAATTGGCCAGAAACCTGAGAAATTGCTAAGTTCATTTGGAAAGATTAATGTGGACACTACAAAACATTTCGTAAGCACTAGTTTTGAAGAACACAAAACCTGTAACAAGTAGAAAAATCAGCAGTAGCAGGACATCCATTAACAGACTACGACGATCACATTAAATTTGTTGCCACAACAACAACAAAGAAAGGGCTTAGGGCTTGACGCCTCACCCACTGCAGCAACAGCCTATACATACCAGCTCTAACCACAGAGATACAACGCTTTCCAAAACCTGTTTGTTTCGTTGAACCAAGTAACCGCCTCTTAAAAACCTACCAAAAATATCTTTTCTATATCAAGGCCAATTAAAATATATCTTATTTCGCTTAAACATGTCCTCATTCCAACCAAAAAACAACCCAATGCAGAGCTCACCCAGAATCAGTTGGAGCAGCAAGCAACTTCTGAAGATGTTATCTGCAAAAGTTGGTGAGAGGTCAGGTAGCAAAAGTTATTTTCGGCGACGGTATCATAGCCCAACAACCCGGAGAAAAGAACAGAATCTAATTAGATTTTATAGAATATAATAATGATGGTTAGTTCGAATCGAAATGTCAACTCCTATTTTTTTTTATTAGTTTTAAAAAAATTTTTTTCTATATTTACCCTACAAATCTTAGATGGTACTAATAAAATTAACCGATTAAATATGATGATAAACTGCTTCTAAACAGATTCGATATCACCACTAGTAATAAGAAGTTTTCAAAGCTCAGCACAAAAATTTTGATCCTGTGATCGTCGCGAAGTCAGTTTTTTGTACTTTTTATAAACATTTTCTACTGCTTCGAGCATTAAATATTCATTTTACTAACAAATACTTGCAATATTCAAACGATATAAACCCTTTTTCTAGTTCTAGATCTTTATATATTAGAATTAACGCTTGTAACGTCAATAGCGGGGGTATAGGCCGTCTCAGTAACTTACCACGGCGGACCTATACGTCCTCTAACTAAACCCATAAAAAAATTATTCCGGGATTATATACGTCGTTATAAAATCAAATTACCTATTTATAATAAATAACTATGGTTCTTGTGAATATAATTATCATCTTTGGTTCCATTTACCTTTATTTTGTTACCCCCGAAGCGTATTAGATAACAAAAAATCAGACCTTACCAAAAGATTTAAAAAAATGTTCTCTAAATAGAAAAATGAATCTGTCCATCATCTGCAAAGTGGTTTTCATGCAATGGTCAATGAGTTGTTAGTCTAAAATAGAAAAATAAACTCATCCCAGTATATTAGTTCTGCGGTCGGTATTTGATACTAGTCCTTCAAATAAGAATAATTTAGTAACAAAAAACTGAATTTAATTGAAAAATTATTTATTTTATGTACATTTCCTTTCTGATATTTTACAATTACAAACTAAGTTACATAAATAATATTATTTATAGTTGAAATTCAATCACAAAATGAAGTAACGAATCCTAACTGAAAACGACTAAAACAAAAACGTTTTTCCTGTATTTCCATATTTATAAAAATATTTCCTTTAATTTTAAGTCAGTCACTTGTACAAACAAATTTATATTTACAATGCTAGGTAGGACATGTAACATTTTTTTGGATCAAAATTTGTTGGATTTCCTTCACCTATATTTATTGACCTAATCGAAGATATTTTCAATTTTAAATTCGATTTATAAATTTTTGTAGGGCGGTCACGTACGGAAAACATATTTGATTACTAAACTAAATATGTATTTCTACATAAAATTTCATTTTTCTTCAGTGTCTTGTAATATATAATAGAAAATATAAAAAATAAAGCGCCGCCTCCCAGTCCTATACTACTTGCTTCGATTCCTTCAGTATTCACGTTTCACCCGGTATATTTTCGGGGCTACAATTTTTTTAAATGCATTCCTCCCACTTGCCTACACTTTTTCGTAGACAATGTAGACCAATTACTGAAGCAGATTTTATCACCAATCAAATCGTAACATACTGATTAATATATCAAAGATATATCTTGGGATTTTTATCGTTTCCTCGGGGTTCTTCCTTACATCTCATAAATTTCGTCGGTATTCTTCGCATCTCGTTTTCCTTTTTACTAACACGAGTTTTCTTTCAATTTTCAAATTATTGAAATATCCTTATCATATTTTTTACACATTTTTACGTCAATTTGTAGCAATCCCAACTTCTTTATACAAGGTATCCTATACTGTAAACAATGTACCTTTAATAAATTAGAAAAAATTAAATAATCC
The DNA here is from genome assembly GCF_026250575.1 of Diorhabda carinulata. Lineage (NCBI taxonomy): Eukaryota > Metazoa > Arthropoda > Insecta > Coleoptera > Chrysomelidae > Diorhabda > Diorhabda carinulata. Next base: position 24,651,839 of record NC_079463.1, read on the forward strand.
CAACAAATTTCAGATTTCAACATCTAAATCAATAAAATCAATCGAATACTGGTTTTATGAAGAGTATTCATATTTATAAGAAAAAGGGGGATAATAAATCGTCTTTTCAAAACATTACAACCGCACCTTGCAACAAAATGAAGCAATTGGCGTTAAATAGAAACCAGAGGCTACAAGGCTACAAGAATATGTAAATAGCCTTTATCATCCCAGATTAATATTTTCCCTTGTGTTTGATAATACTAGTAGCTTTTCATGGAATTAATATTAAAATATGCACTTTTTGTGATAAGTGCATATCATAGGAAATTGCATTGAAAATGCAGTTAAATGTCATCAATACCAGACTGTATCTCAGATAGGAGGAAAATTTCCACATTCAAAATTCAAATAATTTTGTTTCCTGTTTAGGTCCATTTATGACAACTTTACAGCTCTGTATTTCAGAAATTAGTTGACATATCTGTACCTGTACCAAATTTCAAGAAAATCTGTGATCTCAGAACTCTTAAAATACAAAAGTGATAACAATGACTAATTTAAATGTGTTCCTCACTGACCCTATCGGTCTGAATGTGTCAAAGGGAACGTAGGGTTAAGTACTTCCAATTCTAGTTCATAATAGGCTTTCTAGATATTAGAAGATCTTAAGCTATCTTAATTATTTCATAATTATAAATATGGCACTACAATTGACAGATCACCGATATTCAGTTAGTATAATTTAATAAATATATTTTAAAACAATATAATAATCAACAACTTTTTGTAAGAGGATCATATTTTTTACTTGCACATGCCGCCCATACAAATTGCTATTTTCAGTATATTTTACAACCCACCTAAAGAAAGTTTTGATCACATTCTGATAAAATTCTGTTGTTTCTAGCCCGCTGTAGATGTGAACAATTTTCGACGCCAAAACCAAATTTGGCGAGCTAAGAATTTTTTTTTAATAGGAGTTTATTGTATTTATATTATATTTTCGTAGATTTCTCTTGCTACCTTTGAATAGCATTCGCCTAAGAAAATATTCAATTCACTAAAAGACACCTCCAATGTCATCAATCCACTCTCTATTGGCGGATTCAGCAGATAGTTGATTAAAAATTACTTTCATTATCACAGTTTAAATAACAGACACTGCCTAACAAAATGATGATTCAACAGAAAGAAATGGTCTAAAATTGCTCTAAAATAAAATCTGCTGGTTATAAAGAAGGTCCTCAATTATATACTCTAGCAGTGCCTATTGAGGGTATGTCCCTTTTTCCAAAAGGATGTTATGTACTCACAGAAGAACATTTAAGCCAAAAAAATGGCAAATAGTTTTAATTGTTAATTAAATGAGCATAAAGTAAATGTTTCGTGAATTTCCACGAGCAGGAATACCCTTTCTGAACTCGATAATTGATATAATGTACCATAAGATTAAGATAAGGTATTAAGAATCTATTTTTTTTGTTAGAATGTGGTATATATTTTTCTAAAATGTTTGCATGAAAATTGATTTAAAAAAATTATTTCATACAAACAAAAAAATTTATTGAATTTTGAACCTCACAATAAACTATTTCATGGAATATGTTTATACAAGTGGAGAAAATTGAAAATGAAATTTAATATCACTCAACTTATGAAAAACTAGAAGATAATGATGAATAGTAAAATAATGTACAGGTGAGCTGCAAAATATACTGTATGTGGAGATTCAATATTGAATTTAATCAATTTACTTTATCATGTTTTACGTATTTATAATGACTGTAAAAAATTAGTGCGGTTTCAACTATAAAATAGTAAATTTACAATAATTGGTCGTAATAACCAATAATCACGTGAAAATATAACTTCACTATATATTCTTCACGCTTGCTTTGGAGAATTTCTTTCAGTTGGCTTTAAAAATTAAAACAGTCCCGCCAACTCGTAAAACATAACACACTATTGTTAGAAAAATATTAACCTAACGGAGGTACATTCACTTGACTGGGGGGTTTGTAGCTCTTAAATTACTAGTTGATAAACCCTAAAAATAAAAAAAAATAACAGTGAATTTGATATTCGATTAGAACAACACACTACAGATAGAAAATATAATGAAACTAAATTTTTATTCAACGATAATAAACAATTTAATTCCAAGTTATAGATAGGCACTTTGAGTTTATTTTCTGCTGATTTCTTTTTGTTTTTTTAGTTTTCGAGGCAGCTAATTCTCATTTTACAAATGTAAAGTTTATTAACCTGAAATGTATAGTATCTAAAAAATTAATATGATAGACAAATCTTCTGAGAATTATTACGAATTCTTGGCCCAAAAACTAACCAGGAACGGTATATCAAAATGATTTTACTTGCCTATATCGTTTTAGTCTGCATATACAATATAATCTGGATCGGCGACTTCCACCTGTACGTAAGGTTGTTGTATCATTTGTATACTATTTGAAGTACGTTGCATGTTATTTCTAGATCTAAAATGGACATTTTAAGTACCATCTGTAATTATCTGATTTTTTGAACTAGTCATACTTAGCTTTGGCGTGCGTTAAAATGTGACTTTTGAGATTTGTCGATTGTGCAAATTTCTTATTACAACCATCAAAAGGACAAACGTACGGTCGGTCACCGGTGTGTATCCTCACATGTGTCCTAAAATGAGAAAATAATAGTTTTTTTCAATCATTAAGATTTTAATTTATTTATTCATCAAAAATATTTACGAATACATATGAACTGGCTGTTATGAATATGAGATACTAACACAGATCCTTTTTGTTGATTTCAAAACAGCTTATGATAGTGTGAACAGAGAAAAGTTCATCCAAATATTACGAGAATTAGAAATTCCAAACAAACTAATTCAACTAGTACAGATGAAATTCTCCTGGATGGCCAGACTTTTATAGCTTAATGATTTCCTTTACCTATAATGACTATTCCAAAGCACAAAAAGCAACGGTGCTTGGTGTAACCTTGTTGCATGCCCAAAAGAATAGCAATAATTTCAAAATCTGCGTAGATCTTCCAAGAATATTTTTCATACTTTATCAAGTACAAGCCTCAGATTTTCGTAGATTTATTTCAAAGAGACTGCATGACCCACAGGAATAGAAGGGTCTGTATTTCTATTGTGTAATAGTACTGCTTTTAAACTACTTTTTGATGAATCTATGAATAATCTCCAGTGTGATCTGCTTACTGTAATAATTGTGGTAAAAAATGAATGTACTCATAAATAACCATAATATAGAAATATTACCTTAAATTAAAATCTAAACTGAATCTCTTGCCACACCCCTCGAATGTACATTGAAAAGGTTTTTCACCTGTATGAACCAATTGGTGTCTCTTGAGTTTACTCGATTCTACAAAAGCTTTTCCACACTCTGCACATACATGTACACGAGGTCCATGTGTATGTAAGTGTTTTCTCATTGCCGAATTATCTCTAAACATTTTATTACAGCCTTTGTGAGGACATGCTGAAATACGAAACAGGTATATTATTGTATGCAATATAAAATAGATCAAAAATAAAGTTACCTATTGTTCTATCTGAATTATCTTGATTCGGCCTTCGAACTCTTGGACTCTTCAAACCAGGTCGCGCAAACTCGGCTAATTGTTTTGGGTCCGATAGGTCTAATCCAGGAATTCCATCAACGGGGATTTTTTTGCCGGTCATATATTCAGTATAATCTGGATCTGGTTCAGGATTTGAGCCTTCATCTGGACAATACATAAAATATTTTTCATTAATACTGATAGAAAGAAAATAATAGAGGGTATTGCACAACTGTTTTTTTTTCCTTGAATGTACTTGTCCTTGTGATTTGAAGAAGTTTATTGTTTCCCCATTTGCCAAACTAAGTAAAATTATTAAAGTTTTATAGCAGCTCCAGGCAATGAAATCAACGGTAGGGTTTACAGGTAAATTTACTAATTCTCAAAAGTCAGATGTCAGTAAAATTAATTAAATTTTCCTGAAGACTTGCTTGCTAATTAGTTACCAAAAAGTTATTTGGAATTTGTTATCAACTGTCTCACTATGGAACCAAATATCTACTTAAAATAATTTTGTATAGCGGGTCCCAATCAAATAAGAAATTATAGAATTATTTGTGTTGTCAACAAGGGAATTTGAAACTAATTCATGCTTGATGACAAATGTGGTTGTTGTGACCATATGACCCCCAGAACATCACCTAATCATCACACATCACACAGCTGATAGTGAATAATTAAAAAAAAATTAAACAAAACTTCAGAAATGACCAACAAGGACATAAAAAAGGTAGAAAAAAAATAGTGAGACCATACTACCCCGGAACATCCCCTTATTATCTCCCCGCTCACGTAGCTATAAGCAAATCATTAAAAAAATTATTAAAAGATGAGGATCTGTTCGAAATTTTCAGGATTTACTAACAAGGCCATAAAAAACGTAGGAAAAAAATATCGAGACTATACCACCCCCGAAACATCCCCTAATCATTGCTCAACTCACGCCGTTGCTAGGGAATAATTAAAAAAAATTAACCAAGGCGGGTCTCAAATATATAGAAAATATCTAAAAATGTTTTATCCACTTAATCTTTAATTTTTGGTGTAAAATTATGTAGTCTATTATATCATTATATGTTTCCACTATTGACATTTTTTTGCAAAAATTTGGTATATTTTGTAAAAAAATATTGGTGGTAGAAATCCGTGGATAACTTCACATGGGTGACATTTTTTAAAGAATATCCACAGGGTTTATGGATTCTGCTATTATAATTGTCTACTATAGCAAAATAATTATTTTCTAGAATATTTTCCACTTGTTCTGGTCCTTTGCTGTATTGTTTTCCTTTGTCTACCTCCTTTCTGTGCCACTTGTAGCCAAGTTTTCCTGGATCGTCCTTTCATACTTTTCTAATATTTTCTTTTGATGCTGTCACTTTTCTTATTAGGCTTGGTGATATTCTTCTCTTTATACGTCCTTACTAGTTTTGTTTCTTACTCTGTGTCTGTGTGTTCATTACTCAAGTTTCACTTCCATATATTAACATAGGTACTTTGTTGTATAACTTTATTAATATGTCCTCGTCTATTTATTTTTTCCCGAAAATTGTCTTATTTAGAGCATAGTATAATTGATTTGCTATCTCTATATCTATTTTTCCATATTCGGTGAAAACGATTCCATGGTATTCAAAAGTGGTCACTCTATCTATTCTTTTTCATTGTATTATTAAATATTCTCCATGTTCTTTTTTGATTTACTTCAATTGTTTTGCATTCTCAGGTCTCTATGTATCTGCTACTATTACTATATCGTCTGCATACACTAATCCTTCCATTTTTACTGTGCCCAATTATTGTCTCCAGTTCATTCTCTTTTATTGTTTTTATCATCCTATCCATGGTAAATACCAAAATACACAAACAATATAATATATATCAAATTATTGCGAAGGTAATTAAAAAATATACGTCAGGCTCTCTAAACGCAATTTTGAGAAATTTGTACATTTTTGATGTAAATTTAGCATCAACGTCGTTCTTGGGAAATCAGCTAAAGTAACAAAATTAACTTTTCGACAACTAATAATTACTTTTGTGATAAATTGAATGGTGATTATTTTTTTAGTTTAATACATTGTAAACTATGTATAAGGTTTGATAATGAGAAATATATGTAGATATAGATTTATTCATCTTAATTTTCAGGGAACTAGAACAATTAGGTATGTAAATAAAAAAATGTTACCAAATTTTACGAGTAGGTGTTAAATAATGGAAAATGTTATTAACTAAGACCGAAGATTTTATATTATAGATATCCAAATAATAAGTTTTACGTAAATGATCAATCTTAGGGACATTCCTTATATTATAAAATTTGACACAAGCCCTGTCAAACTAGATCAGATAATTAAAAATATCTCTGGATCAAGGATATTATTCCGATTTTTTATCATATATATATGTAAAATTTCAATACTATCGTATATTTAGTAATTATTATCGTTAAATTGATATTTTAATTTAAATTCCGCCATACTATCCCACCATTACGATTTCCATCGGCCATTTAAAAGTATGGCAGATTCTAGTTTATAAGAGATGGCTGCTACAAATCAAAACAAAAGCGAATCTTCGTCAACTTCGTTATCTATGATATTTCAGAGATTCAGTTAATAAATGAAGCAGTTTTAAACAATCGATAGTGCTTACATAGTGACCTTGAAGTTCTAAATCAATTCGGACGTGAGAAATTCAGTGAAAAATTTGCAAAAATGATTAACAAGACTTACCGTCACTAGCACCTGATGCCCACATAGTTACAGAAAATTCACCTTCCATTGTTTTTATTTGAACTTGTTTTTGTTCCCATTTCCGGGGTTTTGTTTCAACGTGCATATCACTGAGCAAAATTTCATTTTCACGTCGAGAAAGAACACCACGATTTTTTACAGTCTTTTTTCGTTTAGAAGGTCCCGGCGAAGATTCAACGTATAAATCGGAAGAATCGGGAACTGGTACGTCGTAAATATTTAAGGGGTCGCCGGAATCATCTATAATTTCTTCTTGTGCTTCTAAAATAATGTCTCTGCCCAGATCTCTACCTTCTAAAGATTGCATTGACATCATATGTTCTCCGCATTCTACGATTGTTTCACAACCATCGCTCATATCTACGGGAATAGTCTCAATTTCAACGCATTCTTGGATGTCCGGTTGAATTTCGACTTCGCACATGATATTTTGATGGTCCGCCATCACAATGGCTGCTATTTTGTTTATAAAAGATGGTCGAACAAATATGGCCACTCACAACACAACAATGGCGGACAACAAAACTGTCCAACGCCAGCCAGTTCTAATGAAAAACTAGTTTTCAAAAATGAAATGATCAACGACACAGCAAACCATCGTCTTTCACTGTCGTTCCCATATATATAAGCTTAGTTGTACATATCGGAATGTCGTTACTACGTTCAAAATATTTCGGTTCCACCGCCATCTACAAGTGAATAGAAAAAATACATAGTGAAAAATTTCATCCAGCAGTTATTTATTCCGAAAAATGTTAAATTGCAGTTTTCTATAATAGGTGGCAGCACACATATGCTAGAAATTTTAAAAAATTAAAATAAATTTATGAATCTTCATAATTATTAGAGAAAAAAACGTACATAGAAAATGTTTTTTTTTTATTTTCAAAATAATAGAATTGACGAAATGCAGATTTTACGGTTATTTTTGAAAATTACTTATTTAAGTATGATGAAAAAAAAAGTGTATACGAGTGGTGATTGTGAAGTAAAGATTTCAAAAGGTTATTTTATGTATGTCCTTGACAGAAAAACAGGAGAATGGACTCGGGATTTGACAACGGATTTTAATAATAAAAAACAGATAAGGCGTTTATAATTTATTGATTAGTATTAATAAATTGTTGAGATATATAGAATAATGGAAAAATGACAAAAATATTCGTTAAAAAGTATATTTTTTACCTAATTTGATATTTTTAACAACGGTTGATTCGTTTTTTAGCGTTAGCTGAGTATTTGTTTTATACAGGGGTTTCAACTGTTATATCTTGAGTTTAAAATACCAGGATTTAACTGAATAAAATATTTCCATTCATCGAGTTACAGGGCTATGTCAATATTGACATAACTCCATTTCAGGGTGGTCCAAATGATCTACAATCGCGATACGTGTTTCACACCATCGAATAAAAAAATTCCACAGCCAAAGACATTCTTCTCATTCCCTGGATTGCCACTCTAAACCCAAGAGGAAACTTTTTTAACCTCCGCTTCGGCCTACGAAGATCTCCTTGGCTGCAACAAATAGCACAGGAAGGAGGAATAAAGAAGAAAACAATACAGCAAATAAATGAAGTAGAAAAGAATCGGAAAGAGAAGAAAAATTGGATAAAATGAGAACGAAAACTAAAATCCCTATACTCTAATGCTCGAAAGGGCAAGAGTTCTAGAAAAGAAGTAGGAAGAAAAATAATAAATATAAAGTTTATTTTCGAATTTTAAAATTTTCTCAAAGTAGAAATTTATTGAACCTCTTTCATGAATTGTTATTTTAAAATAACTGAAATTCTTTGCTTATTCAGTGCAGTTAGGTTATGGAAGTAGTCGTCAACCATCCCGTGTCCACGTTAACTTGCAATAAGAACACACCGATATCACACTACCCTCTAGACCAGGGATGGGAAAACTACGGCCCGCGGGCCATCTCCGGCCCGCGACCAGCAAACAAAAGTTAAGGACAATTTTCTTTTTATCAGAAATTACATTCTCATGAATTGGCAGTAAAGGCAGTACCCGTAGGGCATAAAACCCGTAAGTCCGATTGTCGTCGAACGTACTACCCATTTGAGGCAACTATTTTTGAACACCAGCAAATTGGAATTTTATAAGTCCTTATCCCGGACACAATACCCAAATATAGTTTTCCACGCCCAGAAAATAATGACTATGTTTGGTACAAGCTATTTGTGCGAACAAACGTTTTCAATAATGAAAAAATTGTTTTCGTAATAGGCTTTCAGATGACCTCCTTTTTTCATTGTTAAAAATTTCAGCATCACAAATGGAGCCGGCTTATGATGAAGTCATGCAGAAACAAAAACAGTTCCACATGTCACATGTTCCCACAAAGACCAGCGCCACTCAACTTTCTACTTCGCAGCTAATTAAAGTTCAATTAATTAAATGTTATTTTTAAATATTACACAATAAATTAGTATTTCAAAAAATTTATGGCAATATTTTTATTTTAGTAAATAATGAAATGTCTCAACTTGGCCCGCCATATATTTTGTTAGCAAAAATTGGCACACAAAGAAAAAAGTTTCCCCATCCCTGCTCTATACCATAATCCTTCACGATCTCAACCCTGCAGAGGAAAAAAATTTGCTATATCAGGGCCATTTTTGAAACCTCAAAAATGTCCCTATCCCTCTCCGAAATACACCAACGAGTTACAGGGTGTTTGAAAGTTCTGAAATTATGATTCCCAAAAACTATTTGACGTATCCTTGTCATATTTAGAGGAAACTGTTTGTGTCAAAAGGATTCTATCCATAAGAGATTTCAATCATTCGGTTTACCAAATAATATTATGTAAATTGTTTTTACTATTTATTAAAAACGTATTATAAATAATTAGATATACTTCAGTGACAATTTCCTTGTCACGAAAACTATACAAAGTCGTGGAATATAATATATTGTATGTAAAAAAAGTTTTTAATGGTGATGACCAATTGATAATAATATTGGAAACAGACATCCTGCAATTAGAAATAATAATTCGATAACTCTCAACCGTGGACCTACAGATGATAATTTCGAATTTTCTATTTGAGGCAGCTTATCGTAACCGTGACTGTGACCCTGAGTTATGTCTGCTAAAACGTGAACAGTAGCTACATATAAAAAAGTTCCTGCTGAAAACAGCATGGCTATACCTGTAAAACGAAAAAAAAATATATCACACATACTTTCATGTGGAAAACCAATTTTATATAAATAGTATTGTGTTTCAAATTTACGATATGTACATTCAAAAAACAGTTTCAAGGTTTTTGTTCAAATTAATTGGATTTGAATCGATAACAATCCCACAGCGACCCATCTTATAATAGTGAATGAGTTTTTGGACGATTGGTATATAATTTAATACCCACAAAAGAGTTCTCAGAATTTCTAGAAAATAGAGAATAAAAAAATAAACAGACCTTCCTAGAAATTATTCAAAAGAACTAATGTAAATAAACCTCCTGCTACAATAAAATCAAACATCGAACGAATTGCGGATATATCCAACGTATATAAAAGGCGCCACGCGCCTTCGTCTAATTTTAGAATTCCTCTACATCTACACAGGACCGACTTCAGGGTGGTAACGCATACGTAACATTACCCTCTCTTTAGATAGAATTCTATAATTCGGCAAAGGCGCGCAGTGCTTTTGGCATACTTTTTATAAACCACAGAATTCGTTTGATATTTGTTTTATGTAAGTTTTTATTGTAGCAGGCGGTTTATTTACATTGTTTCTTTTGTATAATTTATAAGAAAGTCTATTTATTTGTTTTCTTTCTTTATTTTCTAAAAGTTTTCCGAATTCTTTTGGAATATATAAGGAGTTTCTGTAACGCAGTTTAGTTAGTTTATAATAAATAGTCGTAGTGAACAGACCGAATTAGCAAAGAATCTGAATAAAATATTCAAGTTAGTTAAGTGATAGTGATAAGTGATTATATAAATTACTTAAGTGTAGTGTATAGTATTTATATAAATTAAGAACGTAAGAGACAGTGTCTAGTAATTCACCCCACGAATAGAAATCGTATAAATAAAGAAGAAAAATATTACATTGGTGTCAGGACTGGCTCCAGGGCGGAGACGCGTTCGTAACAATATTGAAAAAAAGTCTCCCACACACAGATATGGAACATATTTAATAAATGTTTTAGTTTAGTTGGAATTTCTGGAACCGTTAGTGATATTCATATTGAACACACTGTTTACACCAATAGTCACAATTACACCGTTTGACGCGCGTTTCGAAAACCAAGTTTTCGTCTTCAGAGACTGAAGACTCTTCTTAAAGAGTAGATTGTAGGTACTGTATATTAATAAAAAAATTATAACAACCTTAAAAAGCAGTTTACCTGTTCCATTCAAAGAACTCAGTGTTTCTTTTTGTTTTTGTCCTATTCCAAAGTAAGTAACACACGTTAGGACAGGAGCGGATAATGAAAATATCAGCAAGTGTTTACGTATCCTTTGCCTGCAACAAAACAATATTCAATTCATTCAGTGGGTAGTTGAAGACTATTTTCTAAAGTTTTGAACAAAGTATATAAATTTTGTTTAATATACCTTTCCATGCCTTCGTGTAAAAGAAAACTAACGAGTCCAAAGGCTGCCGGTGCTTTGTGCAACATAATAGCTAAAAACACAATTATTTCAACATCTGCATGACTAGTTGTAGCTGCGGCACCGAGTGCAACCCCATCAGCAGCTGCATGAACCACTAAACCTATTGTTGCTGTACTATTTCGTTCAGATGGATTCAGATTTTCATTTTTACTCTGGGATATCTGGAAGCAAGCAACTTTTAATACAATTCATTTATAACATAATATCATATTAATAAATTATTTAGACTATTAAAGGATCTTAAATTAAAACACCTACTTCATTTTATTGGAACCTCTAACCATTGAAATATGTTTATTATATACACATTTCTGTCTCAATTTTAACGAAATACATATTCTCAATAAAGCAGCACTAGTGTTGTGAGTTGTATTATATTTAAACATAGATTCAATAAATTTTTATTCAGGAGATTTGTTATATACTTCCTATTTGTATTTAGTTTCAATATATGACAACACCATGTGAACTAATGGAAACACAGACGTAAACAAGTGGAAACTACTTTCAGCCAGTTCAAAGCAGCGTTTCTCAGTTTGTGACATTGTGCCCTTGTTTTATTTGTTTCAAAGTTGTACATTACATATTTAGATGTTTTTTGTAAGTGAAATATTTAAATAAGTGCAGTATATGTAAAATAGGTGATCTGTAACCTTGCTAAAGCTAAAAGTTCGGATTCTGAAGCTAGTGTAAAGAAGAAAATGAGATAGAAGACAATTTGAGCCCAAATAAAAACCAGCATGTGGCACTTTAAGGTAAAAAAGATGTTTAAAGAAAATTTGTCTGCTACAAAAATTTTAAAATCGAAACTCCAAGATGCTAACATAAATGTTACCTAGCGTACTATTGGCAAAAATTAACAGAAATAGATTTTAAAGCCTACCATCCTACCAGGAAGCTCAAGTTAACAGCTGCAATGCAAAGCCAAGTTTCTGATGTGAGCCAAACAATAACGTGATAAAGAGATAGGTAATTTTATCACTAGTCATACATTCAATATCATTTTCTATGCAATGATGTAAGATTTGCAGAGATTTTCGAATTGTACTTCTATTTTTGACAGGTTTGTTTTAACGATGAAAGCAGAATAAAGCTGTTTGTGTGTTCTGACAAAACCTGATTGTGTTGTTCAGCCTATTAAACATCCTACAGAAATCATGATTCATCAGCAAGGGTACTAGATGTTTGTATGAGGTAAATTGCAAGATCAATACAAAGATGTCTTATAAAATCAGTTGATTCCTCAGCTCAAAGAATAGTTCTAAATGGGAAACCATTCATTTTTGTGCAAAATGGAGCTCCCTGCCTCTCACTAAGGTCTATAGAAGCTTTTTAGCAGAACATAGTAATCCTCTTAATTAGATTGGCTTAGCAATCCCCCCAATACCCAATTGGAAATATGTGAGAGCTGATTAAAAGACATTTGGCTAATGTGATTACAAACAAAACCCAGCTCTTATAAAAGATCATTCTTTTGTGGAATTATACTCTTCAGATGCATTGAAACCATGCAGTACAGAATTAAAATAAAGTAGTTACAGGTGGTTCAAGAAAACATTAATTTTTCATTACATATTCTTCATTTTTGTTTGATAATCAATAAATACATATTTTTTCTATAATATGGTGTGTTATTAGAGTTACAGATGTTTGTGTGGTTGATAATATGGTAAATATACATTGTATCTCATAAAAAATAATACATGATACATTTTCTATAAAATCTTATAGTGTGTCTAATAATTTGGCTAAAAGTGTAATCAATTTGTCTAACAAACACATATATGACAAAATTACATACCTGATCCACTAACAGCATAAAAATAAAGCCCAATACAAGACTTATGCCAATAACGGAAAGAGGATCTTTATGATCTGTTTCAGGTTCTTGTGAACTGTGATAATGGGGATTTTCTGAAACTAATGATCTTACTCCCTCAGGAATAATAACGGCTAAAGCAGTTCCCACTAGCAGACCTGCTCCAAATACTGTAATCTTTTTTAATTTGTCCTAAAAAAAAATATGTTGAATAATAAAGTCGATATTTTAAACTAATCGAAGTATTCAAATATATAATACCTCCGAAAATGTGAAGAATAATGGTATAGATCCTGCTATGAAGGATCCAATCAACATAACAAATACTAATCCTAGTAACACAGATGTTTCCTCCATGATTTCACTTAAATAATATAAACTAAACTATGTATAAATGAAAAGTTTACTTATGGTTTATACATTATTTACAAAAGGTAATAAAAATATGCGTGCGTTTCATAACATATTGTAACAAACATCATTTATATTTTGAAAATATAAACTATAAATTTACACGTATCTAAAAAATTAAAATATTACCGAATTGTCAAATACGATTTAGAATCATTTGACAAGTGTCAAAGGAATATGGGACCATAGATAAATGAAAATCAGAGAATAGAAACGTTTTAAATTTTGACGATTATGACATGTAGTATTATAAATTATAATTTGAAATTTGAAGTTAATAAAAATTACATTGATGATATATGGATTATGGGAAGATATAGAAAACCATAATAGAATATCCACATTTTATTACGTTGTTCTCACAGTTTTAGCGAAGTCGGAAGAGTTGATAGTTTTATGGATGAAGTGTCCCAAAAATAGTTAAAACCATATGACAAAATGTCAAAAAATGCATGACCCTGACTTCAGATGTCTACAAAAATGTATACAGAAACTATGAAAATAAATAAAATATAAAATGAACTTACAAACATTGTTTCAAGATTTTAATCCAAGGTAAATTCTTATGCAACATGTTGAAATTACTTTTATATAGCATAATACATTATTTAAAACATATTTTTTTTAGCAAGTTCGTTGTACACACTTGTCTTTTAGTGTTTACAATTCTATTTTCATTAAAATTAGATAACTACGTATCCTGGTCATTCTGGACCGTTTTCACACCGATTTGGGTGTGGAAAGTTTTAGTTATAACTGGAGCGACTGTAGGGAGCTATGTCTGGTGGAGATATCCACATTTCAGGTAACTAGGCGTATTTGAAATCTGGCTTTAACCCGTGATAATAAGTATACATAAATATGACGACTTATTTTTTTATTTCGTCAAAAGTATGTAATTTTTTAGTATAGTATAAATAGTACTTGAAATAGAACTAAAAACATCTATCACCAACTAATTAGTTTGTGATTTAATAACACAGACCTGCATTTATTAACATTTTGTGAGTTGATTAAAAATTTCTAATTGTTTTCTAGCAATTTCTGATTTCAAATCGGCTTTAGTTTTTTTTGTATCACAAGATTATTTTTCAAAATAAGGAAAAAAATTCAAAAATAAACAAAATATTCATACAAAAACTGTTAGTAATGTTTATTTATTTTTCACAATTCTTTAAATAATGTTTTCTTTGTTGACTAAAACTTCTCTTGGTGTTTGTTCTGTCATATTTCACTGAAAGATTTCTCGTTGATTTCCAATAGTAATTACCAGCACTTGTATGTCTCAGCGCCCTTGAAATCTTTTTTCCATCTCTTGAAAATAGTTTAATGAAATTTCTCATATCCCCCCCTTTACTAACGCCACCAAGATTTTCCAGAAAATTGTCCAAATGGGAAGGTAAAAAAAGGAATTTTTTCAGCACATTTTCAATGATTTCAAACTAGTTTGGGTCTTTGTAATTTCCAAGAAATTTATGTACAGCTTCTTCAAAAGCACTCCACACATTTTTCCTCTTTATCTGCCATTACCTTTGCAAATTCTGTATCTCTCATCAAGTTCTCAATCTGCTGGCCTACAAAGAGGCAGCGACACCATACCTGGGACCAAAGCTCTACTGTAGCCTCATGAGATGCCACAATAATAGAAAACTGAGCAGATGATTAAAAATTCAGATGGAGTCTAACTGGTGGAACATTCCAAGCCTAAGGCAATCCAAAAGATTCATAATCATATCAACTAAGCAGTCTGAAGAACATCTCGTGATGACCGGAAACTACATCAAACTGGTTGTAGGTCTCTAGATATATAACAATTCACACCATTTACGTGGAACTGGGAGTGCTCACTGTACAAGAAGTTGTCCAATCATCACAACATCATAAAACTATAGAAACCCACCCAAATCCACTACTAGAGGAGTTAACGCCATGAAACGCGAAAAGATTGGAAAAAAGTTGGCCAACAGACCTAATATGAGGTATAAGAGGTTACATCACTGGATGTAAGCCACATTAAGACATTATAGATGTTAGATTATTTAACACTCACGAGCAAATTAACCCAAAGAATGTATAAATAGTCCAGTCAATATAGACAATAAAAAATCAATTCTAACCTTTTTTTCCTCGAAAACTGTTAATTCGCTGTTGAAACTCAGCAATTTTCCATAGATATTTTTTATCTTCACTTTTTTTCCTGATTTGGAAATTGGTATTAATGTAGCTGATCAGCAGGATCTAGCAAAATTTCAAAAATGGTCTTTGAAACAAAAAAGTTTGAGAAACAAGTGTCTGCTGTGTGAATTGGGTTTATTGTGGATCATTCTGGTCTGAACCCATATTAGTAGTCTCCCACTATGTTTTCTTCATATGATTGTAGTTTTAAAAAACTGAGCTTAACTATCTAAAATTACCTCATCCCAAAATATGTGCAGACCAGTGTAATTAATTGGTGACCATATTTATTGGTTACTAAAATTGTGGTTTTAGAGTTAACTCTCTTCAAAGAGTTTAATTTTTTTTTATTCTATGAAGTTTTTGATTAATAGGGTACTTGCATTTTTTAAAAATATTTATTTTTTTGTTTATTTTATAAGTTCTTCATATGTAATAATGTCAGAAATCAAAATATTTAATTAAATGTGAAAAAATAGTATCTAAATATTTAATTGAAAATCGCGAAAATTTAAAATTTTCAAATACATAAGAAAACGATTTTCCTTGGTTTACAGTTGAAACATCATAGGTTCAATAAAAGTATTGAGCAGTTGTCTGCTTGATGATCGGGAGGTTATCGTTTCGTTGCCGGCAACGTAGCGTGTGCTGTTATAATACAGTTTTTATTTATTACTTACATATAAGTAAACAAAAATTTATATAAGAATAAAGTGAATAAACTCTTTATAGGTTAAGCTCTTACGACCAATTTTTTGGCGTCATCAGGTGTTATTTTTACATCCTGGTACTAAACACGATTTATATATCATTTTTCAGATTAATGAAAGTTTATTTTGGAATAACCGAGAGATTATTTTATAACTATGACGTCACGCAATATGGCGGCCTCACTGAAATGTTGAAACTGCCTACAAATTTTTTTTAATTTTTAATAATTTTTATCTATAAATGTCTATCAAAGAATTAAAAACAAATATGTAACATTGAAATGTTGAAACTACCTACAAAATTTTCTAATTTTTAATAATTTTTCTCTCTATAAATATCAATCAAAGAATTGAAAACAAATATGTAACACTGAAATGTTGAAACTACCTTCAAAATTTTCAATTTTCAATAATTTTTTTCTATAAATATCGATCAAAGAATTAAAAACAAATATGTAATACATGTTGTTTGTATATAAACTATTTTTTTTCTCAAATCATGCAAATACGCTATTATAAATTTTACTAAGTTTTTATTTGATAACTTCTAGATTAGAAGGTGAAGCTTATATTCATTATAAGTCAATGTTAATATCTCTAGCATTGCACTTGATATTATTGATGTTTGAGCTGTTAGTATGTGACAAACTTGAGTCATCAAGACATTTGTGGATTTTGGTATTTATTCCTTTAATTTTTATATCAATTGTTAGTATAGCAGTCTGTATATGGGCCGTGAAGCACGACAGATCATTCGAAGTAAGTAATTCATAGCCCCGAAAACAAGTTTGTGAATGAATAACTATTTGTTTCAGCTTGAGCTATTTTGTGCTGTCAATGTATTACAATTTATCTTTCTTGCCTTAAGATTGGATGGGTTTATATCGTGGTCTTGGGAGGTCGTTTTTGTTCCATTGTGGATTGTTATGTGTCTTTCTCTGGTAAATGTACAGGTTTCATCGAAACTGATATAAATAAATTATCGTTTATAATGCTTTTTAGGTTGGGGTTTTATACACCATAATATTCGCTGCCATTTTATTAAGAACTCCGGAAGTTAGTGCCCAACAAAGAAGAAGCAGTGTTCATTCTGCTGTAGGTTACACTTTTTTGGTGATACCAATTCTAGTTTTTCAGGTGAGTGAAATAAAATTGGAAATTTATTGAAAAAAAGTGTTTTTGACGTTTAGCCAAAATATAGATTAGGCTCGAAATCACCAAGGTAGCTAATTTCAAGATTGGTTTTATGCTAAAAAAAAACTTCAAAATATAATGATTTCGTTTCAAGGATTATGGAATCTTTATAATGTTTTTGATGCAGTTTCATTTGTTGTATCGTATTGATGACTTTGTAGTTTATTTTCTAAATACTGAGATGTCTGCCCTATGTAGATAGCGTCACAATCAGTAAAAGGCACTTGATATATAATATTACTTCTTTTATTTTTGAGTGTTTATGATTTTATTTTAATGAAATATTAGGTAATAATACGCTATCCAAATATTTCTTGTTTAAATTGTGACAAAAAGTACATTGGTAGGCCGAAAAGTTCACTCACCAATCGGATAACCTCACACAAAAGCGATAGCAACTTATATCCTGATAGGTGTTCATTAGCGACACATGTCTTTTATGATTGACATAATATGTATATATATATATATATATATATATATATATATATATATATATATATATATATATATATAATTTTTAGAAACTGATTCAAATAACCTTATCTTTTTTTAGATTTTGAAAAAACAAATTCTATAAAAGAAATTCAACGTCATCGACCTAACCTATGAAATTTAAATTCGTTCATAACGACTTAACCTGTAAAATTTGATTTGATTCATATTCGAACTAATAAATATCCAGCTCCAACCATAACGACCTAGCCTATTGATATTTAATGTCATTTATTAACTAACAAATCAATATTCAACATCATTCACAACCTAGCCTAATCTATAAAAATTTAACTAATGAAAATTAACAAAGATTTTTATAGTAACCTCAATATTTCTATCAAGCGTCAATTTGAATTTTGCTCTTTGAAATCGATGAATTTAATGTTTTTTAAAAGAATCAAAGAAACTTACAAACGCCACAATTCCTAACTAATTAATGTAAGTAATTTTTATTATTGTTATACTTTTGCACATATTTTTATATTGTACATAATTTCAGCCCCACACGATGAATACATAAGTGCTTGAAAACTTGGAATATATTAGAGTTAGTACACTTTGGTTAGGTTAGGTTGTTCTGGTCTACGAATGGTACGAACACGTTTCATTAAGTCGCTTTTCTATGCGTCTGATGTTGAAATTATGTTTTCAGCAACATATCGCATTGAATATACTTCATTTAGGAGAGTCAATGCTAGACTGCCTCCTCCATTGACAAATTTCTTTTGCGGTTCATTTTTTTTCCTGATATACTTCCAAGTCAACTTCCAAACATGCATATAATAAAAATAATTATAATGAACAGCTTGCTTCTTTATTTTGATCCTACAAATGTTTTTTTAATTTCTATTTTATTGAATTTTGACAATAAGGGGTAGTCTCCACCTCTTATAATTTGAACAACTCAATTCCAAATTTTCACGCAAGGTGGTGGTGATACCATATTTTTACCTTTGTTCACTGGACTATAAATGGTATTGTTTCAAGTACACTCAAAACAGGTTAGTTGTAGTATTCTAATAATTTTCTTTTCTCAGTAAAGTAAAGATTTATTGCATTAAATTGTTAGCAAACCCAGTTCCGTACCTTGGTGATTTTGAGCCATTAAAACTCGATTATTTTGTTTGTACGCATCATAATTTATCAATCAAGAGTGAATTATTTTATTCATATATTTTTAGGTTTTGTTAGCAGACAAACTAGATGATGATATTCGTTTATCTTATACAGCAGTTGTTAGCCCCCTTTTCATATCTTTTATTACACTTATATTAATGTCTTTCAGTGCCAAAGGTGGAAATAAATGTGAGTATACTTTAGAATATATTTTTTTCAATAACTCCCGAGGAAATCTAATAATTATCATTTTCATAGTAATGAGTACTGGGTGGTAATTGGGAATGACAGTTGGGCATATCTGAAGAACGGATTATATTACAGCTTCCAGCGGGAAAACCACTACACCAACACTCACAATTACACGTTTCGTTAACCAAGTTGTCGTCTTCAGAGACTGAAGATAAACTAAAACCTATTAACTTGAATTTTCCCACCAATAAACCTTCT
The DNA here is from genome assembly GCF_026250575.1 of Diorhabda carinulata. NCBI lineage: Eukaryota > Metazoa > Arthropoda > Insecta > Coleoptera > Chrysomelidae > Diorhabda > Diorhabda carinulata. The sequence goes on from NC_079463.1 coordinate 24,671,185, forward strand.
CCCGCCAAAAAAAAATTCCAGCGGGAAAACCTCCTAGGCGGTAAACTTCACATAAAGCTGTAAGGAATTAATTATTGGACACATTTTGGTTAATTTTTTTTAAATTCTGTCAAGATTTTTTTAAAAAAATGTATCCAAAAATGAATTGTTGGATGCATTTGAAAGCACTGAAATTGCCAAATGTAACAATAGCTTAAATGTGGACAAAGGGCCAATTCCTTACAGCCCCCTCTATAGTTAAGTAGTCAAGGAATAAATGTGAAGTTTCCCGCCATGGAGGTTTTCCCAAGGTAATTATTTTTCGCGGGAAAATTTAGTATAAAACAGTTGAGTCAAGTTAATAGGTTTCAGTTTATCTTCAGTCTCTGAAGATGATAATTTGGTTATCGAAACACGCTTCAGACAGTGTAATTATGAGTGTTGGTGTTCCAACCTATGATAATAGAAGACCAATAAAAGCCTGAAAACTTGAATTAGATCTGGAACGTTTATGAAAATTTCAGGAAATATTTAGAAATAATATTTAAAATGACAAAGTTTTACATTAGAAATTAGTTTTATTACTCTTTTGTACATAAAATAGACTATACTTGAATGAGTTGAATATCGATTATAAAATTCCTCGAAGAGAATTCTCAAATTTATTTTCAAAAATAAATCTTCTGTGGACCAATAACTTAGAGGAATTAATTTTTTCTAAAAAATTTGATTTTTTAGGGTGGTTTGGCATGCGGAAAGATTTTTGTTCCTTCGTATTAGGAGCTTGTCCGTTACTACAAGAATACGCTAATATAGCTTATCACAGCGAGCGACGCACAAACGGCGTAGAATTGGAATCTCAACCGGACTTTAAGGAAAAAATTGTGAAAAGGGCCGATTTGATGAAACCAATTGTACCAATTATTTCTATAGAGATACCAGACTGAATTAATGTAATTTTATTATAGGATATTGTTAAAATATGCTCGTTTGAAATACGAGGAATATGAAGAGGTGAGATGATCTTATGAGTGGGTCCACTCGTAAAAAGTCTTCTTCTCTCGATATTTATATTTTAAAATTCATCATGTACATACATTTTTAAATATATATTATTTTTAGGCTATTTATATTAGATTACAAATTTGGGTCGAGCAACTCGATCATATTTTGATTTTTTTATATATACAGTATCTGCTTGGTATGATAACATATTATCATTTCTGCCAATTTTTAAACGAACAAAAAATTTCTTCATTCTATATGTGGTAGTTTGAGGTTATGTTTCGAAACTTTTTTCTGTAAAATTGAATTGAACAAAAAAAATATCAATTTTTATTCAAAAAAACGAACTTATTTAATTTTTGGGATGCCCTTGTAACAGTTCATAGTTCAAAGGTGTGGGCGGACGTTGAAGCCGTTGAGCACATAGACCTTCAGACAAGCCCGTCATGCCCTGCTTGACGATCAGGCGCCTTGGCTTGAACCCTTTGATGCTATTAGGCAGGTTGTGGAGTTTGCCCAGGTGTTTAAACCGCAGGGCACTCACAGATAACGTGGTCTGCAATTTCGTCCTCCTCCATGCACCAGCGGCACACCGGATCATCCGTGATGCCCATGGTGTGAAGGTGACGTCTTAGACAGCAGTGTCCGGTTAGAAGTCCGGTCACTAGTCTGATTTCACGCCTATTTAGCTGGAGCAGTGGTTTAGTGAGAGACGAACGGTGTCTGTTGAGAGACGCGATGACAGCGCTTTTGGCCACACCAAGAAGGGGTTCTGGGCCCATTGGTGGGTCCACTCGCCGAACCCAGTCTGGCGAGTGAATCCGCTTCGTCGTTGCCTTTGTTATACCCTTGTAATATAATTTTTATTATTTAAAACAATGGTCATGATGTTTGGGCATAAATAATGACACTATATATATATATATATATATATATATATATATATATATATATATATATATATATATATATAAAGTACAATGTGCAGACATTTTAGGCCCATAGCCTAAGATCAATATCATTGGTGCATAATTGTTTTAATAGTAATTATTAGGTTATTAATTACATCGAGGATATAAATTAATCGAAGTGAAGGAAATGCAATAAAAACTAAAGTGATATAGTACAAATGATTTCAATTAATAGATTGTTTGAACTGAGAAATTTTTGGATTTATATGTTGGATAAAACTCAACAAAACTGCATTTTTACTAAAAAAAAATAGTTTGAATTTCAGTGGGAAATGAGAAAAACTATTATATGAATTGGACATTACCCACCCGCTACTTTCCATTACTAGCTAAACATTGATTTAAGTAACTTGGTGTAGAGCGTAAAAAGGAGGGAATAACCAACATCTTCCAGTAGAAGTTGTTTTAACTAAGGAATTTTTCAATTTGGAATGTTGATAAACATTAACGAAACTGCCTTTTTGAGAAAAAAAAATAGTTTTTACTTCCAGTATCAAATAAGAAAGTTTGTTTTTTGAATTGGGCGTAACTACCCTTGTCTTCCCTATTTTCCATACATTTATTTGAACGGCCTAGTAGAAATTGTTTTAACTTGATTGCCTATAGATTTCAACAAAACTGCCTTTTTGATAAATAAATTCAATAAAAAACAATTTTGATACACGTTATGGCCTCATCTATTCTGAAATAATGAATTAACCCGCTGCGGTATTGAAAAAATTGAATCATTAATTAGCAGTCGTAGAATAGTGTTTCATTATTCTTTAACCGCTCTAATCAGCTCCTAATGAGTGGGTTAGGTCTTCCAAGTATTATTCTTTCACCCGTGCTCAATCGGATTCATATTCGTTGAGTTTGCTGACCAATCTCTAGTCTTTGCACAGTTACTTTCTCCAACAAATAAAATATCATTATCAAATAAATTACAGTTTATATGGGACATAAAAAGGTAAGTTTTCACCAAATTTCGTGATAAAAAATTGTTTTTTTGTGAAAGATAAAGGTTAAAAACCAAAAACTTGGTTTTTTGAATTTTCTACATAAATTTTGAGGTTATGTGAAACAAGTGCAAATACAAAAGTTGTAGATCTTTTTGTCACCTACAACTTTGCTATTCAACTTTATTCTATAAGTCTTGTTTTTCCGTCGGAAATCGAGATAAATCGTTTTTTATCTTTAAAAACTCACCCCTTCAATTTCCCGACCACAGGTCGCCAGTAAAGTATTTATCTTTTCATTTCCATTATATTCTTCCTTTTTTCCAATAAGTTTCTATCTACTATTATTATTTTTAAATGCTTTAGACCTTGGTCTAAAAAAACTTAAAATTTCATGCAATAAGTTACAAAAATTGCTTGTTGGACATGAAACTCATCATTCTCTATATTTATTTAAATAAACAAAATTTATATTTTGTAACGAATCTTCGTGATTGAAAAATTTGTATATTTTGAGTTTTATACAAGGTAAAAAAATTTTTTTAACTAGATGCAGTACTGCCTACTCGAGCTTGGACGATCTCCATTTTGTCATGCTAATTTTATAATTTATATAGTTAATAATTGTTTTTAAAAATTGTGCCAATCTATTAAGTTTACATAAGATTTTTGAGTATTTTGTACTTATTTCAGTGTTTGTAATAAAATAATTGTTTCAGTTACAAGTCTCCTTATCATTTATCCCATTAATTAATTGAAATAAATATTTTGGGGCGGATTTAAACATCCAAATAATTTCTAGGAACAATATTTATTCTCTCCTTAAACCTAAATAAATACATTTTATACAATCTAGATACAATTTAAAGTACCTGAGTGGCAACACTATTTGTAAAATATATAAAAGCACCGGTAAGATTGATGAACGTAGCACCAAGGAATACAGACATCCACTTTCCATTCGAATACGTCACTAAACTAGCGGTAACTGGCCCGCATAGAATCCCGGGAATAGTTGCAATTGTATTACTTATAGCAAAAGTAGTTCCCGCATAATTAGGTGCGATATCCACGTGGTTACTCAAATGCCCGGCTGAATTACTTGCGGACAATCCCATCGATATACTGACAAGAATAAGAGCAAACGCCAAATGGTCCACTACACAAAAAATTGCCAAAAATAACGCTGGTCCTATCAATCCTATACTTGTCATGAGTCTTCTTACGTTTAAAACAGACCAATTTTTATTACCTAGCAGACCATCGGCTATATGTCCACTTATCACACCGAATATGGAGTTTATAATATAAGGTACGGCAGTCAAACTTAAACTATGAGCATTAGCACCTAAATATCGAGATAAATATGTTGGTAGCCATTGCATGATGATATAAGAGGACCAATTCATTGCAAAATGTGCGGTATATATAGCCCATAATGGTTTACTAAATATAAAATCAGCCCATCTAATTGTATGGGATATAACCTTTGGCATGTGTAAAGGTAGAGAGTCTTCCGTACTGTATGCGTCTTCCGGATAAAAACAGTACCAAAGGAGAATCCACAGGAAACCGAGTGAACCAAACCAATAAAAGCATGCTTCCCATGATAAATGTGGACACACCACCGAAGCAACAGTTTGTCCCACAGATCCAGAAGCTAGTAAGTAAGAAAATGCCCTTGATCTTTCTTCTACTGGTATAGTATGAGCAAATAAATGGAATATAGTTGGGAGACCTGCAAAATATATAATTATATCAATGGAGTTATTTTACAATCTTTTTATTTTAAAAAATATCCTAGTCAGAACAGAAAATTATGATGGGCCATATAATAAATACTATTTAATATATTTACTGTTACATAGAGATGTAACATCTCAAGCAGACACCTGCAGGTATTTTTGTTTTATTATAGAAAAGCATATATACATAGTGCAGTCCATGAGTTCTTAGTCTAACATAGAAATAAAAAAAACTGTTATTTTTCAATATATTCTCCTTTTATTTCCACACAATGTTCAGAACATCTGACTAAAGCTGAAAAAATATGATGCATCTTCAGCCAAAATATTCATCACACCTTTTGTTTAATTTCATCGTCACTTACTCGTTCTTTGACTATGCCAACAAAAAATAGTCGGACGGGATCAGATCAGGGCTATATTGTGAATGTTCAATCTCCGTGAAGCCATATTCTTGTAGGAAAGCGAAGCAATGTAGACTGGAGCATTGTCATGAAACAAGCACATACCTCGGCTGATTTTGCCTCGCCTTTTTCCATAATTTTTCAATGCAATTGCCTTAGTAAATCAAGGTTATATTTGATTCGTTCAGTCATTTTACGGTGTGTAGTAGTCATGTGACAGTTCGACGCCAAAAAGGCTGAGCGATACAGCAGACATTGAATTAGATGTTGAAAAAAAAAACTATTCCGACCCACGTGAAGAAGAGGGGCCCCATGACATAATATATTACAGGGTGAAGTCGGGCATTTATCTATGAAATTTAAAAGACGTTATACAGCGTGTAGTCATGTGACAGTTTGAGGCTAAAAAGGCTCAGTGCGATAGCAGACGACCTCGAGTCAGATATTGGGGAAGAACTATGCTGACCCCGCGATGAAAATCATGAAACATTAAACTAAAAAATGAAAAATATTTTTTTTTAATCACCCCTTAAAAAACATGTTTACCCCACCTTAACATAACGTATTTCATTTCTTAAAAGTATCTGCAGTGCAGCAAAAAATTTTTGGAGTAACTTTTTGGTGGAGCTTCACTTCTAAATATTAACTGATAATTTTCATATTTTCATGCAGATACCCTTTCATCACAAAAGTTGCTAGTGAAAAAAGATTTTATTTTGTGTTGAAATATTACTGATTAAAGGATTTTGTTTATTACACACGCTTATGTATTCCTTTATAGTAAACAAAAACATATTCAACTTGAATTTACATAAATATTGTATCTGTGACTTAATTTTTAAAACTTAAATCTGTTGATTCATTTATTCAACTATGGGGAACTATTTTAACAGAATGAAACCATGCTAAATTTGTTGATTTTTATATTAAAAATAGGAATAGAAAATATGAACGTACCTAAACCTTCTGCAAATCCCAGTATGATTCTACAAGCCAATAAAGATATTATACTGCCTGCTAAAAACGGGGTCATAAATGTTGCGATGCTCCAAAGTAAGACACTGCATATTAATACATTCTTAGCACCTACTTGGGTGGCCCAGAAACTTCCTAATAATAAAATTAAATGATTTCTCAAGTGAAATATCACTATTTAAACACTACAAGATTTTAATAAATATTTTTTACTAATGTTTCAAAATATTTACTCACCTAGTAACTGACTAGTAAAATAACCAAATGCAAATGCTGACAAAATCCAACCTTGAGTATGTAACGTCCAGTGAAAAATATCAGTCATTTGCACCATTGCTATGGGCATTATTACCCTATCGGCGCTATTAATGAAATTTGCAAAGCTGCAAAGAGCTACTATCCTAGTGGTTCTCGTTAGTCCCCGTATTCTCACCATATTAATTTTTTAATTGTAATTTTCTTTGTTCCAAGTAGAGTAGAATTAATGCGCTGTTAATAACTCACTAAACAATTTTGTTTTTGTATAATAATTTTTAAAATATATCATTTTAAATAACTTTGCAATGCTGGCATTCCCAATAGTCAATTTACTTATCTTTTCAATTTGTCAACAATATAAATGTCATAGTGCCATCACAGAACTCAAAAATAAGAATTTTATTTCATGCACTTAGGCACTCCTGTCATATTAGTTTAAATTTACTACAAATTTGTACGGAAAATTTTGATATCATTGAAGACAAAAGAATATAATAGAGAGAGATAAAGGAATGTATACCAAGGACTCTTCCACAAAGAATAGGAAGACCCATTGAAATTAAAGTACTTTTAATTAAATGGTTCTACGTAACCAAATCTGTCAGACTGTCTTCTGACGTCACAAATTATACGACAATATCTCAGTTCTCAACCTAAAGTAAACAACGTGGAAGCAGTTCTGCAGGATGAGACAACGGAGAACTGACGTTGAAAAACAATTAAGCTCGAAAATGATAGAACGCGTTACAACCACATCAACAGCGAATTCTTCGCATGATCAATGAGTCTTCAGTATCGTATCCAAATCAGGACAAAAAGTCTCCTCCAAGTTAGCCGTCTTAAACAACTGGTACCTTACCAGATGAGGACGAATTACAAGCAATAAGTTTAAAAAGAATCTTGTAAACTGTTCATTTATCTTATTGATTTGTTTTTCACACATACATTGCGGATGATACTCGCATTTCAACTTTTGCGCTGATTCAATTCTCTTGAGTTTTCTTCATTGACTCTCTAGCCTATCACAGCTTTTTTCTCGCTTCCCTAACTATTCTGTTCTACTCTTTTCTATCCTTCACTACTTGTCTCCTGTTCCTGCATTACTTGGTGTTCCCAGCGTGCTTTAGGTCAACCTCTTGGCCGTTCAATAGCTGGCTTCCACCTTCCGTATCGGATCTATTCTTCGTATATTTCCAAACCGTTTTAAGCTTTGGTTTTTTATCACACTCATTATATCACATTCTTTCACTTCATTCTTTTACACGCGATTCATTAATTTAGGTATCCTCCATCAGTTTTGATGATTAGATATTTCTCTCCAATATGTGAAGATCCTCTTCGTCCTAATTAATCTCAAACGGTTATTTGGATATTAACGTCCAAAAATCGTCATTTTTATCACTTACTGACCTATAGATCAAAACTCTAACTCAGTTCCAGATGACCTAGAAAGTTCAAATTTGTCATGCAGATAGGTAATTAGGTGAATACAAAGGAATAAATCAAACGGGCAAATTTTTATCAATTTATTATAATTTTTCATTTAACTGATTGTGTTAGGAACATTTATACTTAATGCCTGTATAAAAATCAGCAATCGGCAATCAAAACTTATGACATATAACGAGTTGAATACCACTCTTAATTTTTTTTTCTGTTTTACTACTTATAACTAAGAGTACAGTCAACTTTCATATTTATTACATTATTAACTGGGATTTTGTATTAATTATTGTTTCAATATTTAGCGCAATATTAAGGACAGGCTTACATTAGCCTCTCCAGAGTTAAAACCTTAAATGGAGTACATCTTATCAATTTAGATCCAAGTCAAATCAAGGCACAAGAAAGCTCTATTTTAGAGTACTACCATCTGCATATGTTATACTGCCTCGACTTGATCAAATTAAGTGTAAACAGAAAACACGTAAAAAAAATTCTAGATACTGAATGGGCATTTCACATGAACATTCCAAAGGTACAAGAATATATAGAAAATAAAACAAAAAAGTTTAACAAAAACCCTTTGGTATTAATTTTGTTATAAATAAGTACCTATTAATAATTTATGTACAAAAAGTGATGATATCCTATCAAAAACAGAAATCTGAAATGAGAGCCAAGTTGAATATTATGATATATGCCTTGGTTGTTGACTTCAACGACAAAAGAAGTGAGATTTAAATGGGTGCCAAGTTCAATGGTCAGTCCAGAAATTTATTTATAACAACCTAAAATATCTTTTCTTCTTCTTGGGTCCCATTTAAATCTCACTTCTTTTGTCGTTGAAGTCAGCAACCAAGGCATATATCATAATATTGAACTTGGCTCTCATTTCACATTTATGTTTTTGATAAGATAAACATTTCATAAGTAATAATGATCCTTAAATACGTTAATTATGATGAACTGATTCTATTTTAAAAAGTAAGTTTACTCCCCACAATTGAAGCTTTTTTACATCCTTGCCAAATAAGAAAATCACTTTTTTTCTACTTTCAAAAAACCTGATGTATTTGAAAAATATTTGGCATTAGCTTCGTTCACTTTAACTTCCGCAGCTTGTGGGTTCACAATTTCCAATCCTTGTAATGGTGTAAAAGCTACACTAGATGCCGTACCTGATATTTGCTTTTTAACAGTAGTACTTCCACCCCAAATTTGTTGCTTTTGTAAATTCTTTTGTAACGTTTTTGATATTCTAACTTTAGTTTTTTCATCAACCTGAGGCAATCTTATTCTTCCTGTACCAGCTTTTCCAATTGTACCCCTAGTATAGCCCAAATCTTCTTGATAAGCGTCATCTTCTATGTCGGCAAAATTCATTCTATTAGCATGTTTCCTAAATTCAGTTAAGGCATATCTCTCTTTCATTTTTCTCACCCTCTTACCTCCCCTTTTCTTTTTTGATTGATCTATTGGTTTTGGCAGAGGTTTGACAAATTTCACAGGTGGTGGCTCTTGTAATTTATCCAGTTTTCTTTCAATTTCATCTCTTAGTTGTCTACCGATATGTCCATCTGTGCTTTCATGACACGCATCAACCCTAGCTGCTAATGTACATTTTGTTGACACTAATCTCGCTGCTTTTCGTCTTAAATCAGGAGGAGTATTTTGTACAATATCTGAATAATAAACAAACCCCGTATGAGGCAACATTGTCGATTGAGAAAAACCTGATGGAGACTTCTTTTGTTGTCCTAGGAGTAATACATTGCAAGCAGGTATTTTTGAAAGTCTAGTTAAACCACCTGCTACTCCCATTATTTTAGCAGCTACCGAAGCTCCTAATATTACAGAAATATTTGGAGCTATAAATGCCATCCTACTTTCTACATATTCATAAATTTTCAATTTAAAATTGTTCAATTCCATTGCCATATCACAAGCTTCGTCAATTTGTTCTTTTTCAAATTTTGATAATAAGGAACCTTGAGTTGTAGAAGCAGTGACGGATACGACCATAATCGTAGCCTGTGTTAAGAATTGTTGTAATATTTCATTATTTTTAGCTTGATCAAGATCATTTCCAAGTTCTTTAACAGTTCTTAAATATTCTAAAGGACTTACTACTAACGATTCTAATTCCGGAAATCGTTTTTGGTATTTATCTCGTACAAATTTATGTATGGTTACTATTTCATTATCAATATCTTGAGCTAAATTATTTGCTTCAACTATTAACTGATATTCTGGATCTGTTTCAACGGGTCCTATCACATCACCGGCTTTTCGTATTTTTGAACCAAAGTTTTCTATTTGATTTATTATCTTTTGTAATTTTTCGGAGTCTCTTAACTTACAAATTTCTCGAACTGAATTTATTTGAGTGGTATCTTGTTGCATAAGTTCGTTTATATCTGGTTTTTCTTCTGTTTCCATCATTTCTGATTCTTCCTCTTTAGGAAAATCATCTTGATCGTTATCTTCCAGATCTGCTAGTAATTCGTCTGCTAACGACATTTTTCACACTTTAAAGATTTGTAACTTAAATAATGTGGATAACTAATAACTGTATAACAAAACAATTACGTTAAGGTTAGCCTCTGCTACGTTTTCTTCTTGTCAATATATACAAATGGACTACACGCCCCGTTTTTGATATCAAATGAATTAAAACAATAAATAATCCGTTGGTAATATTTTTCTAATTGAATTTATGAAATTCTTAAGGGAAATACTATTTTTATTTCTGAATTAGTTAGCTAAATTTTTCTTTATAGGTGTTTACTTGTCACTAACGACACGTCACGAAAACGAAAGTTGAATTGTCAGTGGTCACCAATAGTTGTCAAAGCCGATTTATGATGATAATTGTAATTTTAGGTAAATATTTATATTTTCTTTTGAAATTCACAATAACAGATGTTGATTTTAATCAACAAAGTGCGAATGAAACATCGATTTTTGGTCTAAATATTTCCCAAAATTTTTTTTACACAGTTATTTGTCAGGAAAGCATCCAGCATTGCCATATGTGGTTAAAGCATATCCCAGGACTTTAAATATTACATAAATAGCACAAAGTCTTTTTGATTTTTTATTAATGGTTGATTTATTTAAAATTCGATCCGATATCACTTATAATATTCAACAGTTTTGTTATAGTATTTTTAAAATAATACTATTATCAATGTTTGTATAAGGTCCATTCCCATTAAAATATTAAATTAGTATACAGCAATTGTTGTACACGAATATACCCTGGTTTTTAAATTTTTGTAGGGAAAAAATATTTCAACGATTTTGCCATATTACATGTATTTGTTGATAAGCAGTGCAATACAGAGCATATTGGTGAAATATGACTAAATACCTATAACATATTTAAATGATGCAATTTGAATGAATAGCTTGTAGTATTTGTGTGTAATCTTGTTAATCAGTTTTATATTTTAAAATTCAATAACTTAAATCCATAGCCAGTAATTTTGTTATACCATTTTTGAAAATCTATTATTGCACAACATTTGGTATGAAAAGATAATTCCCTTCCTACCACTTTTTCGTGCCCTGCCTATATAAATGATTTAATATGAAATCTTTCAGTTTCAGTGTAATTGTTACATGAGAATCTTTTGAAATTTGATTATGTTATTGCTACATTCAACTACATATGGTGTGATAGAGATATTTATAACGTAAATATATATATATTTTTTGGAACATTTTTGACAAAACTGCATATTATGAGTGATAACAGGGAAACACTGAGCTCGTTTGTGGACAAGCAAGATCGCTCATCTGAATATGATAAAATTTTGGGGAGAAAAGTCCTAGTTGCTCCTACAGAACAACAATATGAGTTGCTGTTGAAGAATTTGAGGCAACAGTTGGGAGAAGGAAGAGGAGAAGTTATCTTAGAGGTAAGTAAATATAATCCTATGCGAATAAGGTTGGATATTTTAGACCAACATATATTTGAACTGCAAGTATTTGATGAGTTAACTCTAATTTTGCAACCATAACACAGGTCAATATGAACTTTGACTTTCATATGAGAGTATGGAATATCTGAAATATCAATAAATTTATTGATAATTGAAATTAAAAAATATATATAACCTGCTTCTTTTTGTATCCAGAGGAATGTATATTTAGGATAGTCATAGTTTAAATTTTTGTTTATAATAAAAGAAACTAATTTATATAGGTATAATTATTTATCAGCTTTTTATATCATATCAAATTACAAAATAGTAGAAAAAAGCTCAAATTGAACCCTGTTACATTTTTTTCATGTTCATAAGAACTTTGTCTCACTAAATTCCAAATGTACACTTCTTCATTGAAATAGCATCAAGTCTTGGGACAGATTTTTGCAGTTTTTTAGTTGTGTAAATTTAGTTGACATTTGTTGCAGAGTTTACCAATATAAAGTTATCGGGTAAGTATTGACAAAAAAAATTCATTACACCATAATTTTGAACCCTCAGTCCAACTATCTTCCAATTTGGCAATAATACTTGTTTTCCAATGATCCAAATTTTGGACCAGCAAAGAAGATATCAAGTATTTTAAACAATGGAGGTTTGTGAGTTCATACAAATTGAAAATTTATTGTATTTTTTGAAGATATTGTAAATTTTAAGTATTAGTGGACAAAATTTTATGCTATTTCTGTCAAAACACAATGTTGTCAAGTTTCACGAAGTGATAAACAACATTTGTTGGTTTAATAGTTTTTGGAATTTGAATATAGAAAAGGATGCGTAATAGTTCATCAATTCATTTAAAATATTCGATTTAAGAAGGTATCAAAGCAACATTCCAGTTTTACCAATGGAAAAAGCTTACTGTGGTCACGTACCAATTAGGATCAAGAATACTGAAGATCTAAGCCTTACTTTGCAATACATCCCCTAACACAAGTGAATTTTTTTGTTGACATTATAGAAAACTGGCCTAAAAAACAATAATGATTAAAAATTTAGTAGATTGGTTCTATATTTGCTTTTATTTCTTTTAATTTTTATCCATTTGGCTAAGAAAGAAAACAAATCAATTATTTTAAAATAATTATTATTACTCCCAAAATATTTCAAATTATGTAATTTAATCAAATTTAACACGTGTAGTAAAAATCTATTTTACGGTATATATTTTGAGAGATAAACTAATTTTTTTATCTCCTGAAAACCGTGTATATAAATGTTTTTTCTTAATAATTCTTTTTCTAGATTGGTCGATCAGATGATGGTACAGAAAATGGATTGTTGGATGACGAATTAGATGCAGCAGTTGCCACCCTCCAATCACTAGCGAATACATTAGAATGCAGTTGCGTGAAACTCAGAGAGAGAAAAGAAGCTCGTGGTGTCGTTGTACAATATTTAATTAGGAGAGTGCTCGACCAAACTGGTAAGTTGCAATATTTCCCAAAAGTTATAAATTTTCCACTCGGTTTGTAATAAATACAAAAATCAGAACAAGTTTGATTTTATAATCTCCAATTTCAAAATAGTCAATTTATTAAATGTAAATTGTAAATATTGTATTCGTTTGAAGAGTTGATAAAATTAATTTTTCACCATTATTCAGTTATCAGATTTTGAAATTATACTTATTCAGTTGATTTATTGTTTATAGAAGATACTATTCATTGAATATGCCAGGCTAGAAACCAATATACATCTAATCTAAACAAATGTTTTATTTCTAGATAAAGTAGGTGATAATGTTACCTTAAATCAATTACTTGTAAATCCATTCTTCTGGGAGTCCCCTCGCAATTATTTTATATAATTATTAAATAATTGCTAAATATTGTAAAATATTTCAGATGCCTTTATCGATGTAATACTTAAGTGTTAGATGCCTTTGAGTACGTTATAAACTTACTAATCTTCGGAACTATTATGTGAAATAAAATTTTTTTCTTAAACGTACAGTACACAGCGTTTATTTACAAAAGATTATCATATAAACGTGTCAGCACATATATCAGAGCTTCAAAAAAATATAGTCAATTCTAAATTCGGCATAATTTAGAAAAGCGTATGTACTATCAGACGTAGAATACTAGAACTAGTCTGAATACCACAAGGAACAATTTCTCAAAGGTACAAAGACTAGCTTGCATATGTGTAACTGGGGCCATGAGAGCATGCTCAACAGCGGCACTAGAAGAAAGTGTGGCAGAGAAAACATCACTTAGAATGTTCAGAGAGGAAATTATCAATGAAAACCTGTTTCTAAATAATGACCAAAACTGGGACATGCCTCAAGATGTTGCATCAAAAAAGTTTAGCACTACACCTGGGAGCTCTTGAAATAGAAGGTGAAGATCTCTGGTAATTATTCTAGATAGACTAGACTATTCTAGAAAGGGGGACAAAATAGATCCTTTGAGTTGCAATGTATACGAGACCCCAAATCTATATATATCAGATAAGTACACCACAACAATAAAACTTTTTTATAACAATTGGACAGCCAGGATACAATGCAAAGGACAGTTATTCCAACAAATCAAAATCAAAAAGACAGGGATTTACTCTAGGTATGGATAATGAAGAAGAGGCAGGCCTGTTCGAACATGAAGAAGAACTGCAATAGATAAACTTAACATGGAAAGAAGTTACGAAAATAGCCAAAAATAAAAAAAAATTGAGAGCCTTCGTCAACAAAATTCAACGACACCCACATAACGACGCGTGAACATAGTTTTACCACAGCTGCTGAAACAGCTGTGCCCGTTGTTGTACAGGGAGAGTTATATGACGTTGACGGGAACTATTTTTTTACTACATTTCACTTATTCGTGTTTTTCCATCTCTATTATCCCAATAATTTTGTAAAGGTATGTGTTTCTAGAATAGTTTGACTAATCTCTGGGTATGATCCCATTCTATAACTCTTTACCTTGAAGTTTAATTTTTTGCTAATTATTAAATTAATATGTTTAGATTTTCTGGAAATTCGTGTGGCTGTCGTTGGCAATGTTGATGCCGGCAAGTCTACTCTATTGGGAGTTCTCACACATGGAGAATTGGATAATGGTAGAGGTCATGCAAGGCAGAGACTATTTAGACACAAACATGAGATGGAATCTGGTCGAACAAGCTCTGTTGGAAATGATATATTGGGCTTTGATGAAAAAGGTAAAACCATTAAGTTTTGTATATATTTCAATCGATTACTTTCAATTTTATTTTCCGAAATCTTTTAAAATTTTGGGTTTTTAGGTAATATTGTGAATAAACCTGAACACGGATCTTTGGATTGGGTGAAAATCTGCGAAAAAAGTTCTAAAGTCATAACTTTCATTGATCTCGCCGGACATGAGAAGTATTTAAAAACTACTGTGTTTGGGATGACTGGACATGCACCAGATTTTGGAATGTTGATGGTAATTATTGATTTCAACTAAATTATTCTTCAGTGTATGGTTAGCATTCATATAAAGTATGTAGTAATTTCTTCAATTTAAAAGGAACCACGTAGCAGGTAAAAGGTTAATGCTTTGCGCGCGAATCAATCAAGGTCACCAAAGAGTTTTAACCTATATCAAAGAATTTCCCATTATTCTTATCTGAACAGGAAAAATCAAGAAACTACCGCTTGACGTGTTCATCGGCAGTAATATACTAATAATTTTTAGTATTTATTTATACCTAATCCTCTTATTTTAAAATTAATTTTTCTTGCAACTTTTTTTGGGCCCTGGTTTCTGGAATCCGTGTGCAATGCACACTTTGCACATATGGTAGCGGGGACCCTGAGTACCTAAACAGTGTGTTCATTACAAACAAAATAATTAATGTTTTGTAGGTTGGTGCTAATGCGGGGATAATAGGCATGACAAAAGAACATTTGGGACTTGCTTTGGCTCTATCGGTGCCAGTTTTTGTGGTAGTTACAAAAATCGACATGTGCCCAGCTAATATTCTCCAAGACAATCTCAAGATGTTGGTGAGAATATTGAAATCTCCTGGTTGTCGAAAGGTACCAGTTATGGTAAAAACATCCGACGATGTGGTATTGAGCGCTACAAATTTTGTGAGCGAAAGGTAAGGTATGAGAAAGAAGAAATGAAAATCCACTACTCTATTAACCTCTCCGTTAAATTCTGTTAGTTGATTTATTTAAAACGCCCCATTTAGTCAGTTCATCTTTACTGTATCTACAATACATACAAAAAAAATATTTTATGTTTTCAGTTTTTCTTAATTGATTATAGTATCTGTTTATCCTTTTTTTGAATATGTTGTTTATCATTTTTTCACTATATTCTTGTTATTGTTAATTTTATACTGAACACACTGTTTACACCACCACTCACAATTACACCGTCTGAAGCGCGTTTCGATAACCAAGTTATCGTCTTCAGAGACTGAAGGTAGACTGTTTATAGGCAGTGTAATTGTGAGTGTTCCCTTGCACTGCTGCTAAGAACAGCGACACTAGCGTTGGTTCTGCTACAAAGAACGCTTTAGTTAGTGTACACTTCCTGAACAAGTTCTGCCAGTGCAGCTACCAATAACAAACCTATTATTTATCTTGACAATTGTCATTGATGTGTGTGTATTTTTCTTGAATGGGTATATAGGGATTAGTCTGTGCTATTTGATCAAGCCTACATTAATAAGAGATGATAATAAAGAAACAATGTTTCAAAAGATACTTCAACCACACGAGTAATTTTTCAGAAAAAAATTAAAAGTTGAGAATTAAATTCTTTAAAAGGTGACCTAACCTTTAATATCAAAAAACTCTACATATTTTCAATTCTTAATAACAACATGCAAAAAGAATATTGATATTATTTAACACCTTATTGAAGGGATATTAACATTTTGACTGCCAAGGCAATTTTCAAAATTTTATTTAATGACATATCATTAAAAATACAGAGTTATCACTGAAAGGTATAAAAACTGTAGAGTTTTTACAAAAAGTTTTATTTATTAGTTGATTTATGTACAAAAAATCACCTCCGGGAGGTAAATTATGATTTATTTTGTAGTTGGCAGTCAACGTGTTAATATGAAAAACCAATGCTTCCTATATTTACTTCAATTTATTACTAGTATGTGACTAGTTCTCTATTTCATGTATTGAAATACCATAGATATATACCACTATACCAATACTCACTATTACACTGTGTCTGACGCGCGTTTCAGAGACTAAAATCTATTAACTTGACTTACCTGTTTTGTACTAAATTTTCCCACCAATAAACCTTCTCCCATGAAAAATAATTCCAACGGTTAAACCTCCTTGGAGAGAATCTTCACATTTATTCTTTAACTTCTAAAGTATAGAGGGGGCTGTAAGGAATAGGCCCTTTGTCCTTTATTAGTACTGTTCTTACATCTAACAATTTCAATGCTTTCAATTAAAAAATTTATTATTAGATATATTTTTTAACAATTCCAAAATTAAAATGAAAAACAAGAAAAATTTGCTCTGTTACCTCTCAATCCTGTTTATACAATATGATTAGAAGGAATTTTCAGTAGGGTGAGTTTTGAATTGGTTTATAAGTCAAACAATACATTTAAACAGTTTTCGGGTAATCATAAGGATAAAATACCAAATTTGGAAAAGAGTGGTATATATGGAATTAGCTGTAATGATTGGGACTACTGTCCTCTAAACTTCAATTTATAATTTCATAAATAAGGGTCCATTTAAGATTCTAGATTGTTGAAAAAATATTATTTTGAGCTAGGGGAAAGTTGAATCATGTACCATTTTCAAAGCAAGGTGTGGTATGTTCAAAATCTTAAGTTTAACAAATATCGTTGTTCATTTTAGATTGTGTCCTATTTTCCAAGTATCCAATGTTACCGGAGAAAATTTGCTTTTGTTGAAAACTTTTCTGAATTTACTTACTACCAGGATGGAATACCATGAAAACGAACCTGCCGAGTTTCAAATCGACGATACATATTCTGTACCAGTAAGTATTTGTACTGGAACTAAATGTCAAATGCAATAGGTATTCATGCTATAATGGATGTAAGGAACATTAACTAGTCGAGATAAATTTCTACAAGAAAAAATGGATACTTTCCATAAATTATAGTCCAACACTCCTATAATATTGTCCATCCAGTATTCCAGTAACCAACTTGACATACCCTAGTGATCAAAAATTTTTGCCCACCCTATATTGTTGAACCAAATTCAAGTTCATCAATAACTAAAATCCGTATTTGTTTCATTTTATTTGACCAATATGTTCAAGTTATTACAGTGTAAATAACTATTTTTTTTTTAATTATACATGCGACTCCATTGGAATTATTTGTAGCTTTTCGAAAATTATTTTATGAAATATTTTTGGAATTAAAAAGTCTGTTCAAAAAACAAATTTAACTCTTTGAATGTCATATCAACTTGTTGCCTCTTTTTGATTATGTGCTTATTCCAGTTTAGCTTTTGATCCAGGCTTACTCCAAGATAATGGACTGAATATGTTTCTGATATTTTTCTTCTTCTCATTTCTTTTGCCCTCTCTAAGGTATCGGAAATGTATTTATTATTTTTCTTTGTCTGCCTGTTCTTCTTCTTCATATAGTCCTTGCTTCCCATATTCGTTTCATTAATCTATCTTATTCCATCCTTGTTGAATGTCCAAACTAGTTTAATACTTTTTTATTTATCTTTTCTTTGACTCTTTCTTATAATTTCATTTCTTATTCCATCCATCCTCGTTTTTCCTTTTATTTTTCTTCGGTACTTCATCTCCATTGTGTTTACTGACTATTTTATTATTAGATACTCACGTTTCACTTCCATACGGAATTGTTGTTGTATTGTATACCCTCAGTTTTACTTTCTTCCATTTCTTCTTATTGAACACTGTTTAACAGTGATTTTGTTTTTGTTTTTCTATTACTTTTTGCTATAAGTACTATGTCGTTTGCATACAATGAGCTTTCTAAGTTTATTGGGTATGTTGAAGTATTCTATGTTCGTTAGTAGGTCTCTGGACCACATTTTTTAGTATTGCCATCCATTGTTAGTATGAACAATTTTGGGCTAGACTGTCTCCTTTTTCTAACATAAAGTCTTCTGATTTTTGTTTATTTTTTATACTTTCCCTTAACCCTTTTATATAAGCTTTTTGTGATAATTATTTTTTTTTTGGTATTTCTAGTTTGTTTGATATCTTCCACACGTTGTTTTTTGGATTGAGTCGAATGCTGCTTTCAGGTCTATGAATGTTTATTTCAGTGTTTTTCCTTTTTCGTAACGTCTTTCTATTATATTTCTTAGTTTTTGGTATTTACATTATTTATAGTAACTGATACACATTTGTTCTTCCTCAAACTGTATGTTGTTTGTGCAGATTTATTTCCATCTCCTCGTTTAATCTTTTAAATTACTAATTAAATTTCCGAATTTATCTTTATTCATTTTTTTGAATGAGTCTCAACTATCTTAGCTTTTTATTGCTCCTCCACTGTTTCATCTCTATTATTTTGTATTTCTGTATTATATCCAACAATTAAGAATTTACAATAATCAATAAATATTGTTTATTTTAGGGAGTTGGTACAGTCGTTTCGGGTACAACACTGAAAGGAGTGATAAAGTTGAATGATATATTGATGTTGGGTCCCGATCCACTAGGACGATTCCAGCAAATAGCAGTTAAAAGCATCCACAGGAAGCGAATGGCTGTCAAAGAAGTCAGAGCGGGACAAACTGCCAGTTTTGCTCTTAAAAAGGTATAATAACGTGTTGAATGTAATTGTTCTACTGGTCATGAAAAGATAAAGGGAGTTTTTAATTTACTACTAAAGTTGCCAATGCATGTAAATAATTATTTCAAGCACAAGTTGAGCAAAATTTCCTAAAATCATTGAAGCTCCAGTTTTACTTGCAGTAGTTACTAGAAATTCTGGATTAAGTTGGAATTTCTGAAACAGTTGGTCTGACGCGCATCAGGGTGTTGGTGTAGTGGTGGTGTAAACAATATATTCATAAATTCTGGATTAAACTGTACCATGAAAGGTTCCAAGGATTTAGCTTTTTATTAAAAAAAAATGATTGGTTGGTCCATCACGATTGAAATATAGACGAAATATATGGAATAACTGTCGAAGGAGAAGAGCTTTTCAAGAAAACTATGTTTATAAGAATTGATTTATTAGAACCGGAATTGAGGACGTTTTTTCTTTCTTAAAGCTGTAATATCACATATATACTTAACCCAACTTTTTGAATATGCTATAATTGTTTTTATTGTGCTCTTTAATTAGTTTAATTTTGTAATATGTTTGTCCAATAACGCTATCTAGCAGTAAACGTACAAAGTTAAAATTAATAGCTATACAGTCGAGTCATTCTTATTGAGAAATTACAAATTATTTTTTTTGTGCTACTAATCCAAAGATTTAACAGGAGCTACATTTGATAGAGAATGATGTATGTATGTATATTAGGGTACCATGTACACCGCGACCCGAAGGATCTATTCTATCGACACTGGGGAACCCAGTGATTCCAACTGATCTATTAATCCCACTCCTCTTAGAAAGTTCAGAATCTGTAGCTGTCAGAGATTTTTGTCTTCTATTTGGGTGCTTTGGAGAAGAGAATGTGCAGCAGAATCTGCATGCTGCATTATCTGCTAAGTCTAGCTTCTTAATGTGTCTATTGGGGCGACACTGCCCCGACAGAACTGCTGTTAGTATTCGTAGATTGTTCATCAGATCTTCTCTGGTTATAGTTTCCCCTGTAGATTATTGGTTTTACACTTATTCGCCTTCTTTTCCTATTTTTTTTCTATTGTTCTTTAGCTGTTCTTTACCTCAGAAGAGTTCAGGTCCTATGAATCATCTGCCTGCCCCTATTTTAGTCTGTCATTTATTTAGTTTCCTTCCACTCCGGTCCCAGAATCCAACTTTAAGTTTCTTGATTAGACTTTCCCAAGCAATGGATTTTTCAATTGTATAAATTTCTGCTTGAAAAATTTGGTGTGTTGCCCAGGCTTTCAAAGTGTTTGGTTCTGGGCCCTTACACACCATTAATTTCTCATATGATGTTTTGATCCCACTTGCTTCTATGGCTTAATATTGAAGTGGATTTGTTCTCAAAGCTGTTTTGGTATTTTGTCCTGTGGTATGTCCCAAATTTGGTCATTGATTAAAGAAAGTTTTTCCTCTTTAATTCCGTATCTGAACAGTTTTAGTGGCGTTTTTCCGCCACGCTTTCCAATACTGTATGGAGAGGCGAAATATTTAAAATCACTGCAGCTGTTGAGCATGCTCTCATGGCCCCGGCTGCACATATACAAGCCAGTCTTTGTACCTTCGAGATATTGTTCCTGGTGGTGTTTAAACTGGTCCAAACCGCTACTACATATGTAATGAATGGTCTCACGATCACATCTACAATAGGATCTTTGACTTACAACCCCAATTCCTCCCTGCGAAGCTTCTCCACACCATCAGAGCTTTTGCGGCTTAAGTGGTTATTCCTTTTCATGTATGTTTACTATCTAGTTGAGTCCCAGATATTTCCCACTCAATGACTCATCTGTCCAGCTAGATCGTCTTGAGATTGAGTTTTTCCTTCCTAGTGAAGGTAGGGTTGACATTTAGTCTCATCGATCGACACCACCTTTTTGTGTAGTGTAGTCCTCTTTGAACTATATCACCGAGTAAATTAACGAAGCTCCTTGCATAGATGACTATGTCGTTGGAAAAACTTTTTTCACAGGATTTCGCAAATGCATTTATATTTATGTTTATATTTTTGTAGTTCACTTTATAAAATTGGGCGATTAAAGGAATTAAAACAGTATGAACGGATTCCAATTCTAAATGGTTTATATATTGTGTCTTTTCAATTTAAAAAAGTGTCGTTTATTTTTTTTAGATAAAACGATCTCAAATTCGAAAAGGCATGGTTATGGTATCTCCAGCTTTAAATCCACAAGCTTGTTGGGAATTCGAAGGAGAAATATTAGTTTTACATCATCCTACTACCATCAGTTCTCGTTATCAAGCCATGGGTAATTATTTTTTCTTTAATCTTGGTAATTTAATCAAATACTGAATCTATATTTTATTTCAAGATATTTCGCCTTGTCTCCGATAAATATTGAGTACTACATTTTAATAATTATATCTTTCAAATAATCTTTGCATAGAAATTGTTAAGCCTAAGTGATGATGCCAATATTTAATTTAGTTTATTGAAAAAAATAGTTCCAAGTTTGTGAATAACTTTTACAATTGAAGAATCAGGAATGTCTATAATAAATTATATCATACTTAAATACTTTTGTTTTAGTTAATTGGTTGACCAACCACCGTATTCACCACATTTGATCCCAAACGAATTTTTCTGTTTCATAACCTTAAAGTTTGAGTTCCAGGAAAGAGATATTTTGAGAATAAATATGCAAACTATTTGGAAAAAGTTTTTAGACTTTCATGGAAAAAATGTGTTGTTTCTTTGTGTTATTTGTGCGGAGGTTTCAAGTAATGAAGCCGAAAAAGTTAATTAGACACTTCAAAGCGAATCAAAGATTTTACTTGGCTTCCACTGACCATCTACAACTGCATTTGACCTTTGGAAACAAATTGTGTCATTCAAGAACATTTTTTTAATCAAACTCTGAAATTGGAGAAGATTGTTTTAAATTTTTAACGTGTTTTCAGATTTTATTCCTGAAAAGGTTTAAAAAGTGTAGACTGGACTATGTGTATGGATTTAAAAGGAGACTATATCGAAAATCGCTACCCGGAAACCAAAAGAAATAAACGAATAAGAATGTTGTAATACAAAATAATTCTGAAGTAATTTGGAAAATTTGGAATGGGTACTATGAAAATAAATGTAACAAAGATGGAAAAACGTAACAAAGGAATGTTCAGAAATGACAAAAAAAGAAGAGGAAGCAAAATGCCCTAAGAAAACTAAGGTAGAAGAAGAAATAAAAAGATTGCTTAATGGGAAAGCCCCTGTAGAAGATGGAATGGAGGCTGAGTTGTTGAAATACAGAGGAGAATAAGTGAACAAATTCATAAATTCATTGTGACAATTTGGTAACAAAACAAGATTCCAGAGGAGTGGAATACTGGTGTAATTATACCAAAAGAAAAAGAAGGCAATAAAGAGGACTGTAAAAACTATAGAGCCATAACACTTAATGCAATAAATGCAATCTACACAATAGACCAAATCATACAAAAAACATGGGAATACATTAGAGAACTACACATAATATTTATAGATTTTAAAAGCACGTTTGATTCAATAAATAGACAAAAAAGGACTTTTCAAAGCTAATGTAGAAAAAAATTTCCCCATGTAATTTCTACTCTGTATAATATTTTAAATGTACAAACACTTTACTGGCGATTTTAAATATAATATTTGTTTTTTTTTTAATTTCTTGAAATTAATTTTATAAAAAAGTACATCTGTCTCTCAAATGTCTATTCTTTATTAAGTATTATCACTAATTATGTTTTTTTAGTACATTGTGGAAGTATAAGACAGACTGCAAGCATTGTTAGTATGTCTAAAGATTGCCTTCGAACAGGTGACAAGGCTTTGATTCACTTTAGATTCATCAAACATCCGGAATATGTCACACCTGGTCAAAGAATGGTTTTTAGGGAGGTGAGATTTTTTTCATTAATTCTATAACCTTTGGATTAACTACACTGTACAATCTGGTACTTTCAGTAGATTACCTTCAAAAGGAAGCCTTAATTACAGATGTTTATTACGCCGAGATAGATTGGAAAGAATCAGTTGAGCATCCTCCACACTCTCTCAAGAGTATGAAGAATGCTTTCAGCGATTAGCAACTGTTTTCAAAACTTAACACCTGGACGATTTTCTCCAGGTGGTAAATCAGTGATTTGCAGAGGCTGAACAAGTTTCATTTAATATTCTAGAACAGCAATGGGAAAAATGTATTAATCCCAAAAGAGACTGTATTGAAAAATAAAATCGCCAACCTTTTATTAATTATTATTAATATTTTTATTATCACTTGGGCATACACTGGGTTTTGTTTGATTTTTTCTTTGGTCTGTTTTGGGTCGATCTCTTTTATTGGAGGTTAATTGCACATTATGTAAGCACAATTAATATAATCATATTAAATGCTTTTTCATAATCCGCAAATATAAGGAAAAATATTTTAAAACATATCATTTCTTGATAAGTATTTTATTGATGGTCATTTGTGCTGTAGCTATTTCGGAGGGTTGTCTGCTCAAGGGGTTACTAGAGGGAGTATTGTTTGATCCCATTGTGACGGGGTAACGTTATTTGAAGACTAATGACAACTAGATACATTCAATTAGGCATTGCAACCTTAGGTTTATTGTTCCCCCCTTTTTTAGACATCTGCATCTCTAGCTTCAGTATTTGTTCTGATATAGAGGTGGTTAGATCTTCGCTGCAAATTTTTTATCCAAAGCATGTTTGAATCGAAGTCTCTTATTCCTCCCCCCAGAATATACATGCGTTAACTTCTGTTAGATTAGTGAGGAAGTTTAACTTGTTTTTGCTTTTATCCAAATACGTAACGAATCTAGTGCTATCAAACTTTTTGGACTGATCCAGTCTGGGAGGCAACACTTGAGTGATTATCTTTCAGTTTCCTCCATCTTCTAACACTCTTTCTTCTATTACCAACAAAAATCCTCTAGACCAATATAAGAAGATTTTTGTCTGATCAGGAATGCAGACTAAAGAAAAACTATTTCATCAAAGTTTCTCATATCCATGTCAGCTTTGACTTGATAATATTGAAACTCAGTACTATGATAATAGTTTGACTATCAGAATGAATAGAGAATCACATTTCTGATAGTTTCTTACCACGAATCTTTCAATTGAAATTGTTTTTGTTTGTAAGATGCTCGAATAGGAGTTTAGCTAAAATGAGTACCTCCTGAACACTAATGTTATTCATCTAGGTATTGAAATTATATATTTTTAAATACTATTATTATGCAATAATTTGTAAAATGTTATCAATTTTTTTTAGGGACGTACCAAAGCAGTTGGTAACGTAATAAGGATTTTATCTCATTCTACACCTACCCATCAAGGAAATAGATTGAAACAAAGTAAACAGCAACGTTATGGAAGTGGCCATCAAAATAAACATGAAAAAAATCATGGCAAGAATGAAAACATTCAAGAGGTACATGTTGAAAAATTCGTTATATATATATGTGAATATTCCAGTTACTCACTTGATCATCATTTATATATTTTTTATATGTATCACTTATCTTTGTTATTTTATGTTCGCTGTTGGGCCTTGTGTAAGATTATTATTGCGTGATATGTCACGCTGACTACAAAATTGTTCTTTTATTCTGGGTGACTGCCAACCTACCAAAATTAAATCTGTATAAGTGTATAAGAATCAACAACAAAAATTAGAAGCCAACAAAAGTTTCAACCCAAAAAATTTTTTTACAAAACTTTTGGATCGATTTTTTACAAAACTATTGGATCGATCAGCGAAGCTTTCTAACATTTCATGGTTGTTAATTCAATAATTAACTAGATTTCATCTTTGGATTAAAAATTGGATACATTAAAAATGGTACCAAACCTATAAAGTTGCAATTGCAAGATCTTACTAGAATTAATAAGTCAATTGTCATCTATGTATGCTTTTGATCAAAATATATAGTGTCTTGCATTACATTGCAGGTTGTATTGATTCATGTCACTTTTCTGATGGTTACTTTTTTAAAGACATGGTGCAAGATGTCGTTTAGTGCTTCTACTTCTTATTAAAGTGCTATCTTCGGATGAAAGCTGGCGACCATCATGTCCATCACTCGTATCGTTGAGTTCAGTGCAATTTTATACAAAGTCATAAAATTACATATGATGAACAGTGCACGTTGTTCGATCTTGTGCGATATTATTATTGCTCCTGATGTTCAAAATTAATATCTTTTCCTTTTGTGCAGCTACAAATACCCAAAAATTATAAGTGAAGTGAATAAATACTAATAACAAAATTTAAAAACCAACAAAAAGTTTAGATTTACCACAAAAAACGAAAAAGTCTATTTGACAAAAGTTTTTGGATCAATCAGCTGATCTGACTGACTTTGGGTGGTTGTTAATCTAAAATTAACTAGATTTCGAATTTGAATCATTAATTTGAAACAATAAAATGGTACCACACCGATAAAGTTGCAAGTGCAAGATCTTGCAAGACAACGTTCATTGCAGTTTTATGCAACGCCAAAGTATTGCATAAAATCAACATTGTGCGATGTTCGACCTTGTGTAAGACTATTGTTATAGGTTCATATGTCACGCTGACCACAAATTCTTTTTTTTTCTCTGGTTGGCTGCCAACCCACCAAAATTAAATCCGAAGTGAATAAGTACCAACAACAAAAAGTTTCAATTAACCACAGAGAACGAAAAAAATTATTAATTGTTAATACAAAGTTAACTAGATTTCTTCTTTGAATCATTTATTGCACTCAATAAAATGGTATCAAACCCATAAAGTTGCAAGTGCAAGATCTTGCTTAAATTAATCAGCTGAGCTTCTTCTACATATGCTTTTGATCAAGATATATTGCGTCTTGCATTACATTGCAGGCTGTGTTGATCTATGTCAAGCACCGTTATGATGGTTTCCTTTTTAGGGCATAGTAGCATGCTATTTTATGCAAGACCATAGTATTGTATAATGAATATCACACGTTATTTGACCTTGTTCAAGCTTCTTAATACTGCATCATGGCTCCTGCCTGCAGAAATTCGTATTTCTCTATAATGTCTCACAGTGTGAGAGAATGTGTGTCTTCAGGTGTCCATAGAGTCGAGAGTACCTCGACCTTGAGTTGCTTGTTGTTAATTCAAGAATAAGAATTGCACACAATGAAAATGGTACTAAATCTATGAAGTTGCAAGTGCAAGATCTTGCTTGATACAATCAATTGAGCTTTTGATTAACATATTTTGCATTACATTGCACGTTGTGGTGATCCATGTCACGCAGCATTCATGATGTGTTGGTAAATTAGAATGAGCTGATTGATAATTTAGTATTGTGTGTTTTTAGGGCGTTGATCAAGATATGATGGAAAATGAGACGGAAGAAACGGTCGATAAACGAGATAATACATCGCAAAAAACTGGAATGAAGAAAGGACGAAGTCGACGCGGTGGTCGGGGGAAATCGAATAATAATAATAATCCGACCATGGGTTTAGTGAAACACCTTCCAGATGTTACAAACATCACCCCTTTATCAGCTGCAAATAGAAACACCGCAGCTAAAGTGCAATAGATATAACATTTCAGCTCCCTCAATGTCCGTTTTTCGATATAAATACGTTTAAATTCTTATTTTTTTTCTATGTTTAAAAACATTTTTGGTTTTTACCACCTGACATGATCGATTCTAGTTTTGGAAGAAAATATTTTATTTTTTAATTGATAATCGAATTTAATTTTCTTTCTCCAGTGATACATCGATGAATTAAAGAACACAAATGAAAATTTCTGCCGTTATTTTTTGTGCTGAAGTTGTTTTTTATAATAAAACCTCAAAATATTTTCATAATTGTTTATTTACTCAAAAATTGTTAAATATTACGTGTTACATATGGGATTGAGGTATCTGGCGCCATCTCTTAACATGATGTGAAGCTATTATTTTTACTAGCGCCATGTGAGATGACAAGTTCGACATCTTGACAACTCGCCAGCTATGTTATAAGAAAAGTTTCCGTCTCGAAATGTGTTGATAAGGGAGGTGCTACATTAGCATCAAAGTAAACTTTTTCAAGGTTATATTCACTACATTATATTGTACATGCAAAAATTTTTAATTACGAATGGCTTTAGCCAAAAAGAATATTTTTTTAATTCGGTATACTTCAATTCACCTACAATTGCATCATTCAAATATTTGCCATAAATCAAGAACGCCTTCATTTTTTTAAAAAATTTAATGACCAATATGCTTCTTAATGAAGTAATATTTTGATATAAACAAACTTTGGAAAAATTAAATCAGTTGCGCGCTGTCAGGGTTAGTCACTGCCACTGGAGCAAAATATTCGGATGACAAAGAGGGTAGCATGGTGAATTACTATGGTTAATAGTCAAAGTACTAACTTCTGTACCCCAGAATAAAATATATATTCTATCTCGGTATCCAGTAAAAACAATGAAATTAGATACCCACGCAGTGCTCTTCACTATCTAACAGACACAATAGAACTGACAATAGTAGTCAAATATACCTCATCTAGCAACACGCATTGACGAGCGTGGCTATTTATAGGCGTTCTTGATTTATGACAAATTTTTGATTCAAAATTTTGAACTATATCCCTATATCTCAGCAACTAGGCCCCGTAAGGGTTCGTATTCCTATATCAACATGACTCATTTATTGAGATTTATCTGTGGTAGAGCGTTGTCGGTCGAATATAGAAACACTGTATAAATCAATAAACACACCTATCAAAAGTACAATTTATTTACAAATTATGTTCTTAGAGGGGATGACAGCCACTGATATCGAGTAATTGTTGAGGGCACTGTACTTCTTCAAATACAACGTCAGGATTAGAATAGCCCAACATCCATTCGAATCTAAATTTACATCCTTCCCAAAGGGCTTGAGGAAGATTATAACATTCTGACTCACTGTGTACTCCGCCATATTGATCGCCCCAATTTGATACGTCAACGTTCCATTGGGAGGAGCACCCTTGCGTGTAGTATCTGAAAATTAACAAAAAATTCTATATAATAATTATACGAGAGGTGGTTGAAAAGTTTCTATTCTCAATCTAGGCAAATGAAAAAATAATAAAGACTTCACCATCATTTTCATCCGTAAATTTGGGCAGCTGAATTCAAACATGACCGTATCAGCATTACTGACGACTGAGTGTTCGGGATGGGCAAAAACTGTGACAACCAGTGATATAATTGAAAAATTTTAGTAAAGATGTAGAAGAGGCTATCAGAAAATCGCGTTTGCCTTATACTGACTGAAGAATCATGCATGCGTTCACTTTGGACCAAAAGTGCATTCGAATGAACATTTCCCTGGACTATTGACGTAACTTAAGCAAAATTACTCGTTTTTTTTTGTCGATTTATAACTCTAGAAGAAACCTGGATCCATAATTACACTCCTGAATCAAAAGAAGACGGTAGATTGTTAAGGGCTCATTGGTTTTCATGCGCCGGAAAAGTAAACAGCACTGTTAGGAAAGGTAAAGAGAGAAATTACAAAAAAGCGACTAAATTTGAAGAAAACGAGTCCTTTTCCAACAGGACCTTGCACCTTTTCACATTTCGGTGATAGACATAGCTAAAATTCGCGATTTGAGTTTCGAATTGGTTGATCACCCAACGTATTCACCAGATCTGGCTCACAAGGACATTTTTCCTGTTTCCTAACCTTAAAGTTTCACTTGCACTTCCACTGTTCCATACGTAAACGTCTATTTTGAGGTGAAAAACGGCTATTTGCAAGAGTTTGTGATGGTGCTGGCTAGGCTAGGAAAGGAGGAAAAAACGGCGGTCAAGTGACTAAGAAGACTCCAGTCTAAGTAAAAACGAGTAAGCAATGAAACAAATCGACTAATAAAAACAAACAGATGCTAAAAACATAATATAAAGTGAAAAATTTGGTTAGGTTAGGTTAGACCTTGAAGCCCCCAGGTAAGCTCTGTTTACAGATGGACACTTTTTACGCTTTCCTCCATTCAAGACGGATTTTTTCACCTCTACACTCAATTCTTTAAATTAAGAATACTGATACTAAAAAAACTTACCCGACTCCACTACCCGGCATAGCAATGTCGAATTCGTTATGTTGTGCGTCGGGATCATCATTTCCTGTATTGGTAACCTGTAGAATCATCTGTTTCCCGGCGAGCTCTTGAGGAGTGAACGTGAATTTCACACAAGAACAACACATATTTCTATTTGTATTGATGAATTTAGCTGCCACGAAACCTACAACCCACGAATTAGTTAGGCAACGTCATATAAAGGCAAAGCTCAGTTCAGAATCGATTCCGAATGAGTTGGTAACCAATTTAGAATGCGCATGACTGATTACGAACCTATTCAGGATGCTGATTTACCGCGAACGATTTACTATACTACTTCAGGATGAATTTAGTCGTCCAAAATCGGCTGTTGTAACAGAAACATCGACGCTGTGCGTCACTTGATATTGAAAGTGATATATCGTGAGATTTAAACATACTTCGCCATTAGTTCTACTCGAATACATTCAATATTGCATGGATATTTGGCTGTTAAAAATATTTGTCCGCATAATTTGACAATCGTTAAAAAAAAGCTCGCGTCGATTGGTGGAAAGAAATGATGAACAATTTCAATCGCCTATGATAGGCGACGTTTCATGGATCTATCATTTGCTCCCGAAACTAAATAACAATCGACTGTATGGGTCTTTCAAGACGAGCCAGATTCAACTGAAGTTGTTTGCGCGCGAAGTATTTGGAAGCAAATGGTCGCCTGTTTTTACGGAATAACTGGACGTGTCGCCACGTCGAATGGTCAATTCTGAATGGTACACCAGCATTTATTTGCCAAAAGCGTCGGAGAAAATTAGGGAAACCAATCGCAGAAAACAAATCATTTTCCACTAAGACAACGCGAACGAAGAAGCGGATGATGCGTTTCAATTAGATGTTTTGGAGGTACCTCAATCGGAATGGAGAACTGCTTCGAAAATTGGTTCAAATACATGCAAAAGTATGTTGATCTTAATCTCAAAACTTTTTGGCAATCCTCGTATATTAGCGACAAAATTTTCTTATCAGTAATTCTATTATTATGCCGAGAAGTATAAAGTATTTTTAACAATCTTTAAAAGTAGCTTTACAACCGAAACCTTTATAAAATTTGATAAAAACCCAAAAGGCATAAATTTATTGCTATTTATTGAGAGAACATTGTACAGAGCTAAAGAAAAATTCATTTGATTTCAATACACACTATTTCATGGCTCGAAGTGAACTGACACAGGCGTTGGGATCACATATAATCCGATAAATACAAGGAAAGTTTATATTTAAGTATATTCGATTCGAACATTATGAATTTTTGTGTTTGATAATTCTACAGTACTATCACAAGCTAGGGACAACCTGTACAATCTAAAGATGAAAAATGAATTTTACAATCGGTTTTTTAACAAACTGATATTATTTGTTAAACTCGATAAAATTTATGGTTTACGAGATATGTAGATTTTTAGAACGTTGTACATTCCAAAGAACCCGTTCGCTCTAAAGAAACATTCTGAAAAAAATTATCATAAATTGTAATTATTCATTGAAACTACAGAAGGGAGGTATTGAAATACAATTAAACGTTTTTAATTGAGCTGCATACTGTCAAACATCGTGTGACTTACATAAAGAAAATCATTTATTTCCTTCGTTGTATTTACCAAGCTTTTGAGAAATTTCCCAAAAAATGGATATATTTAATTCAGGTTGGACTTCCCCGATCAATCCACCTTTCAGGAAAATAATGTTTAGAGGGATATCACATAACTTGGACGGGAAACCATTTTGGAGAAATTTTATGTATCGCTGTAAATATGGACCTATTAAATTATTGTTGATTAGTTCTGCCCATTAATACAAAATCGATGTTGATTCTTTGTTTTAATTGTACCGTGAGGATTTTCATCCGCTTACAAATGAAAATTATGGGAAATAATAAAACCATCTCGTATGAAACAAGCATCGTCAGTATACAGCACTTTTCCAACAAATGTATTATCAACTAGTTGTTTATCTAGAAATCGACGATTGCCTACTTCGAACATTTGGTTTTTATTTTATTTGATAAGTTGAAGGCTAATCAACTAAATCTTTCTGCATTCCAAGTTTAATTAGAAATGTTTGAATGTGTTTTAGTACCTTCAAGTAGTATTTTCAGTAACTAATTACAATTTATGATAATTTTCTTCAGAATGTCTCTTTATGGCGAACGGTTTTGTTGTCATTATCAACGATTTAAAAATCTACATATCTCGTAAACCATAACTTTTATCGAGTTAAACAACTACCTTTTTGTTAAAAAATCGATTGAAAAATTTATTTTTGTTATCTTTAGATTTTATAGATTGTCTCTGTAAAAGTAATCATCGATTAAAAATTCGTAATATTCGAATGTATAATTTAGAAAATATACTCAAATATAAGCACCGATTTCGCAATTTTAAGAGCCTTTAACTCGGGGTCTTATGATTTGTTCTTATGGCACAACATTATTTTCAGGTCATCTACAATCCCAAATTTTTTTCATTAAGACCGGGAGCACTTTGTATATTAACTGGAGGCAAGTTATTAGATCGTGAAAACTTCTATACAACTTTCTGTCCAATTTTCCTCAATCGGTTAGGTTTCTAAACCTGTTTTAACTGGATTACTCAGATTATCTAGTTCCAAGAATACCTTCATAAAATAGTTGTTGTTTTTGTGTGTGTTTTTTTACTTTTAAGTAAGATTAGAACGCATCATATGGGACAAACTCACCAAGCGCCAAGGAGCTATTGATAGCCTGCTGAGATTGATCATTGCAAACGTAAGCAGCTCCATTTTCAACACATCCAGATTGAATTTCGGGATCTTGGGCATCGACACCGTTATTTTTGCACGATTTGACGGGAGTTTGATAATTAACGTTTCCTGGCCAAGCACAAGTTGGTTTACAGCAATCCCAGTAACGGGTAGTGGTACCGGTACCGCTCAAACCTCCAGGAATTGTTTCTACAACAATGTTTTCATCTTTGTATGATTTAGCTGAAGCATCTAAAAACGAAAAAATTCGTGAATAATTCGATATTGGTCTGAAACTTAATGTAGTAGATGATTTTGATAGCGGAACCATCAGGTTTGTATGTATAGGGAATAAAATGTCAAAAAAAACTATAATCATGTTTAATTAGTAGATAAATTCGAAAAAAATTGTTAAAATATGGTCTAAAAAATAAGACGTTTACTTACATACACATAATAAGATGGTTCCTATAACGACCTTCATTTTGATAGTATCTAATTCGGTTTAATCTATATCATTTAGAATAAATACTTTTTGGTTAATCAGATCATCCCATATCGATTGAAGTACAAAATAAAATACTCAAAGATATACTAATTTCTATACTAAGTGGACTACTAAAGAAATAATTTTCAATAGGCGATAAAACAATGAAACGTGAGTCGAAATACTCTTGTTGAATGAATAAATTCTGTTTCATTATTATTAAATCCTGTTCATATGAGGATTAAATAATAAGATTCTCTAAAAAATCGCGTATAATGATTATACAAAGGGATAAAGGAAAGTCGCTTTCAGAGGTGTCTCTAGCTCATTTAGCGCCCGAGTGCAGTTATCATTCCAGCGTCACCTAGTACTTAAACGTGCTGAGCACTGTTAAAACGAAATATTACAAACAAAACTTTAAGTTACCAACATCTTGTGAGTACTTACATATTTTCAAAAGTGAAGGTCAAAAATTTGTCTGGAAACAACTATGTCGGTCTCCCATGTCTGTCAAATACGAAGGTATATTGAAAAATTCTTTCATAGAATCAAACAAAATTTCAATGTCAAAATATTTTACTACTCAACATATTCTCCTCTAAATTGTATACATTTATTACAGCGAACCTGCAACGTCTCTAAACATTTAAAAAAAAATGTTTCTTCTTGCTCTGCAAACCAGACCTCCACAGCTTTTATTACCTCCTCGTTGGAAGGAAATTTACGACCTTTTAAACTTTGAGGGAAGAGATGATAGACGGACGGAGCCAAATCTAGTGAATACGGAGGGTGTTTTAGTAATTCAAACCCTATATCACAAATTTTTTGCATGGCAACATGAGATTTGTGTGCAGGGGCGTTGTCGTGCAAAAACAAAACAACTTTGGATAGCTTTCCGCATCTTTTTCCGTAGAGTGGTCAGTAAATGTCTAATAGTAATCTCCAGTTCTTCTCCAAACCCTTATCAAAAAAATCAATCATGATTACTTCATGGCAATCCCACAAAACTGAAGCAAGAACTTTTCCAGCAGATTTTTGGACACGAAACTTCTTAGGTCTTGCAGAATCAGAGTGTCGCCATTCCATCGATTGTTGCTTTTTTTCTGGATCGTAGAAATGTACTCAAGTCATATCCCTAGTAATAATTCGGTTTAAGAAATCTACATCGTTTTCAAATCGAGCACAGTTCGAACGCGATGCTTCTACCCTTGCACGCTTTTGGTCAACATTCAAACATTTTGGGATTCATTTTGCAGCAACAGTCCCAACCTAACCAGCAATTTTTCTCATGTCCAAATTGACGTGAACTATATGATGAACGCGTTCGTATGAAATATTCAGTGCTTCAAATATCCATTTTAGCCCAATTCGACGGTCTGATAAAATCATGTCATGAACTGCATCGATATTTTCGGGGACTGGCCTTCCCTTTCAGTTCAATTTTTCACTGTCGCATACGAAGGACCTTGATCACCAAGGGTATTAAGCATATCTTCGTAAATCTGCTTACCTCTTAACCCTTTTAAATACAGGTAATTGATGATGGCTCGATACTACAATTTTTCGATTTTCACAATTTCGGTGGACATCTTTTTGCTTTTAATTTATTGCGTCACTCTGGTTTACTTTTTCGACCTCAAAACTTTACACTGACACTTCTAATAAGTTATTGTTCGTTACTATGGTAACGCAATATTTTGTTTATGCACGGAACAGGTCTAGGCTAACTAGATATCAATACATCCTCGTATCTTCACTCTAATTTAGACCTCTTGTCTAACCATAAACAAAACAAATAAAAATAACTTGAAGAGTAAAAAATTACTGTCGTTTCGATAACCAAGTTATCTTCTTCAGATACTGAAGGTAAATTATTACTGGTAGTATAAACAGTGTGTTCAGTACCACGATTCAGCGTTTGCTCTTTCACATATTAACTTATCATGCCTTTTTAAATTTAACCAATAAGCAGTATCTAATTGAGCCATAATATGAGGAGATTCTGATAACGCATATTCCATGCAATTATGAAGATGGATTTTGCATCATGGTTCTTCTTTTGTGGTGGATTTCTATCTGCATAGTCTCTCCCCATTTCTCTGCGTCCTACAGGAGTTTTGAATT
This sequence comes from Diorhabda carinulata, assembly GCF_026250575.1. NCBI lineage: Eukaryota > Metazoa > Arthropoda > Insecta > Coleoptera > Chrysomelidae > Diorhabda > Diorhabda carinulata. The sequence continues at coordinate 24,706,128 of NC_079463.1, forward strand.
GGTGATTGACATCAACAGTCTCCTTTTGGTGGCAGTCGGATCCCCGATTAGTCGACTTAGCGATTATTTGACTGTTGATACTTTGTCTATTCTTTTTCGTTTATATTCTCCAAAAATAATTTTTGAGTTCATTCGTAATCAGAAATAGAATTTCTCATATGCTTGGACATCAATTAAGTCGCTGGCCCTGAAGGAATACCACTAAACGTATTGAAGAAATGCGCAGTTTAGCTGTTCAAATTCGTCTCCCTATCATGTAAAAGAGGTCTCTTCTTGCAGTTAAAAAACTTGCTTTGGTTCAACCCATACCGATTGCTTTAGTCTCAGCCATTATCAAGATCAAAGAGAAAGTCCTCAACCAACAAAGTTTGAGTCTGTTAATATCATGAGTGATTATCAATACAATTTTCGTAAGCATAGATTAATCGGGATTCTCCTGGCCCGTGTTTCAACGTATGGATTGAAGCTATAGAGAAATATGGAGAATCCCGAGCTATCACACTAGACATGTCCAAGACTTTTGACAGGGGTTGGTATTTTAAGATCGTACTGTTTGTCATCCTACCTTATCGACTGGCTCAGTAGCTTTCTCAAAGATAGATTCATCCAGGTTGTTATCGATCGTCATATCTCTCTTAACCAAATCCGCAGACAGCAACAGATCACCACCAGTAAGTTTAATGCAGCAGATACACAGGTTGCTATTTGTACAAAGTACTGCGGCTTTAGATTTGGCCCTGTCTGGATATAAAATATAATTCGCTTGTTGGGTGTAGTAGACAAAAGCTTGGATCCTTTTTTCAAAAAACTATACACTCCACAACATATTTTAATTCTCTACGAGTCCAAGATTAATCCATCTTTGGAGTATTGCTCGTACATTTGGAGCTCAGCCAAATATACCCTGAAGATGCTTGACTCAACGCAGAATTCTAATTATAGCCGATCCAGAGTTGACCAATAACTTGATCAGCTCAGAGCATAGAAGGTCGAATAAAAAACATATTTTCATATTAATTTATTGTTTTGATTATTATTATTATTTATGGATGAGATATTGGAGAACATCCACTAATACTCAATAATTCATTAGGACATTCAACTTCTTGAAAACTGACATCTGGATTAGAATAACCCAACATCCACTTAAATCTAAAAGCGCAACCTTCCCATAGGGGTTGAGGAAGATTATAACATTCAGCTTCGCTATTAACACCTCCGTACTGATCACCCCAATTATGCACGTCGCTGTTCCATTGAGTTGTACAACCTTCCGTATAGTATCCCACTCCACTTCCAGGCATGGCTATATCGAATAAATTAGTTTCCGTTTCCGGTGCGTTTCCCGTATTTGTAACTTGTACCAACATCTGTTTTCCAGCTAACTCGGCGGGTTGAAACGTGAATAAAACGCACGAACAACACATGTTTCTAGTAGTACAGTGGAAGCGAGCAGCTACGAATCCTAAAAAAAATAATTGTTTCTGTTGAACACCGTTATTATCTATAGTAATATTCTTTTGATAATGAAACTTTTCGCACTGTCACTGTATTATAATTTGCTAACTATATTTTCGTGTTTCCAATCTTACACTTTTGGTGAACTCCTTAGCTATTCGAATTTCGAGCTCTATCTGTATTTGTGCTTTCCTCATGATCACTTACAATTTAAGGTTAAAAAATAAAGTATATAAGGGATCATCCTACTTCAGTCTTCTTTTTCCTTGAAAGCTTTCTGATAGCTTTCCTTTACACAATAATTTGATCGCGGTTCTATCCAGAGTTGGTTTCACCATTTCTTTTGAGACACCTTAAACTTCTAAAGCCTCAAACAACTTTGTTTTCTATATCGTGTGGTAAGCTTGCTTATAATTTATGAACAGTAGAATGTAGATCAAGGTTTTGGTCTTGGTTATTGCTCTAAACTGTGTGTGTGTGTGTCTAAAGGTGAAAATCTGGTCTGTCGTGCCTTAACTCTTTCTAAAGCCTTCTTTATATTCAACGACTTCTTGGTTATTAATTGGTAAGCCAGTTAGCAGTCCCCTTGTTTGTCTCTCGCCCCCTCTTAAAATTAGAGACATCATAGAGCAAGCTTTTCCACTAGATCAAATCGTAGCATCTTCCTGTATCGTAGTTTCCTCCTCTACTTCACGGAACCTGCAGTCCGGAGCTGCTGCTCTACCTATGTGGTATCTGTCATAACCGACTTTGCCTTTTCTCTGTTCAGGTTTAGTATTTCTGCCACTAAGTCCGATAAGTTGTTTTCATCTGTGAAGGTTTTGGCCTGTCTACAATCTCCATTGGCCGATACCATATGTCCAGGTATCTGGTTCTTTTCGATAACCATTTCGTTGAGTGCATTCCAGAATAAGCTTGAATTCGGTTGCTTTTGCAAATAAATAGAAAATTATAGATCACCACATGCAAAATAGAGAATACAAGGTGGCCCATCGTCATTTTGTTGTGAAACAGACCTTCATACATACCATAAGCTAAAGATGAATTTATAGCGAAACCACTTTGAGCGGTGCATATATATGATTGACCACCAACGCATCCAGATTCATTTTCGGGATCATTGGCAGTTACTCCATCGGCTTGGCATGCTTTAACCGGTGTCTTGTATTCCACGTTTCCAGGCCAGGCACATGTTGGTTTACAACAGTCCCAGTAACGTGTGGTGGTACCGACTCCACTCAAGCCTCCCGGAATCGGATTGATGATGATATTTTGTTCATTGGTCAATCTTGCAGAAGCAACTGAAATAAATGAAAAACCAATTTTTTAATAATTCGATTTATTAACCGCTTGGATTTTCCGCACATTCCAGTTATCCGTACCTCAATGCAGACAGTAATAGAATTGTTTCATCTTTGGTGTTGTCAGGACGGATGCCTTTGAAAGCGATGACGAATTTGATTTCTAAAACGTTCTACAAAGTATTTTGGGAGTGGAAAGCTTTTAAGACAGTTCCACTTTTAGCAGATCATCGATTTTTTCAATTACTACAAATCCGAAAGTAAATTTTGATGTGGATGGTAATAAAAATGTAGTACCTACAGTTTTTTGAAAACTTGTACGACGACGATAAACAATTTATTTACAGAAACAAGAGGATGAATGGATCAACATATTCGAGGGGAGCTAATACATACGAAATAATGGTGCTTCTTACTTTTACAATTTTACAAAGTATAATAAATCTAGGATTAACGAAGATTTTGATGCAGATATTCATCCTGCTCCGAAGCTAAACAAAATGTGGCTGCTTTAGGAGGACTTTGTAAGTTTAGAAATCTATGTACACCTGAACTTGGTTTGGATCCATACGTCCCAAGAGGGCCAAATACAGGATCAAAACCTACATGATCTGTGAATATATTTGGAAGATTTTAGGTCTCAATTTTCTATTATTTGACGATTTATTCACCAGAACAAGAAAAAAATTGATAAGTTGGCATCAATAAGAACGTTATTTGAATGTTATGTAGATGTTTGTCATGAAAAAATAATTCAGAAATTTATGTGGTGATCGTTACCAAGTAGACAATGATACATTAGGAGTCGTTTAAGGACTCATAAACAAACAGAAATGTCACTTATGACAGTTGGTTGATATCTTCAATGAATTATGTGAAAATTATGATATAAAGTTTGTTGGAATTATAATACTATAAAAAAATTAAACGGAAATTGCACAGAAGTTCAGAAACACAAATATATGGCAACAATATTTTTTGATGTTTGCTTTCCAGGAAAATCTAATATTAGTGTTTTACTAAATTGGAATTTCTGGAACCGCGGGTGATATTTTGTTGGACGAACAATTACACTGTATGACGCGCGTTTCAATAACCAAGTTATCGTCTTCAGAGACTGTAATAAAATTTATACCGAGCATTTTTTGTTATTTGTTTTAATAAAAAAATGATTCCTCATGTCTGTTTTAAGTGTGTTTGTGTGTCCTTTTTTACTAAATTTGAATTTATACATTTTTCACGCAATTTTCTGTAAAAAACGTTTTATATTCTATAAGTTGAGTCTTTGAACTTGTGAAAAAATCCACAAAGACTTGTTACAGTTCCCGAACCATACCAAGAAACATTAGTCTTTGTACTCCAGGTATTGTACTATAAAATTATTATTAAATTAACAATAAACAAATTACTGAAATAAATATTTTTATTTTTTGTTAGAAAATTAATATGAAGTGATTTATTGAATAATTATAATCCGTAATTACTTGTAATCACACGTGTAATGGAATTATTTTATTATAATGAGTGTTTCCACTTATACTACTCCTTAGAGTTGACCTACAGGCCTCATCTTCTTTTTGGAAACACCTTAATAATGGCTAGACCTTTATTTTCAAAATAGAAATATTTATTATGCCCTAACACGTACCACTTTTCAGTAGCTTAATGATCCCTGTTTACATTAGCAGGTAGGTAATTTTATAAAAGGGAGGTTAATATCGATAAATTTTATGGTATTATTCAAAATAATAAACAAAAAAAATAGTATTTCGTTCAGTTTCATAGTAAGTGATTTTCTGTTCGTAGTGCAAAAAGTGATTATAAAGATGAAAATGTCAAAGGCGGTGCACCTGCAAAACTTTTCCTGATAAATTCCACTATATTTGTGAAGATTTTATGATGAAATTGAATTTCAAAAATATGAAAAAAGCCTATTTCAAATATTTTGGTACTTTAATTGGAGACCAAGACAAGCAGTGGGCCCCCCACGAGAACTGGGTTAGTTGTAGCGAGTCATTGATGCAGTGGATGAATGAGAAGATGAAAAACATGCCTTTTGCAATTCCATTGGTATGGCCGGAACCTACTAACCATTTTGACGACTGCTAACAAAGACTGAAGGTTATACGAAGAAAGATCGAGTATCCAAATTTGTTATACGACCTGTTCTCCATAACGAAGATTTACCAGTACCGATTGCACCTTTAGATCCACAAAATATTGTTTCAGAAGATACTGGAGACAAAGTATCATCAGGAAGAATCCTATTTAATTGTTCGAAGCGAGTTGAATGATTTAGCATGTGATTTGGGGTTATCAAAGCAACAGTCTGAACCTATTGCTTCCCGTTTTAAGGAATGGAACTTGTTAGTCAAAGAGACCCATTGTAGGTCCCAAAAATGTCCTTCTGCCCCCCCTTCACATTAAACTTGGATTTGTAAAAGCTTTGGATGGATTCAAATACTTTAGAGAAATCTTCCCCCAGTTAAGTGATGCCAAATTAAGGGAAGGTATTTGTATTGGGCCACAAGTAAGATTTTGCAAAAAACACTCACCAGACAGGATCTTAGAGCATGGGAGGCATTTGTTAGTGTAGTGAGGGGATTTTTGAGCAACAATATGGATCCAAACTAACTAACAGTTATTTGATGAACTTCTAGACGTCTAAAAATCCCTTGGTGCTCGAATGTCATTGAAAATTCATTACCTCCATTCCCATCTGACCTTTTTTCCCTAAAATTAGGGAGCTGTCAGTGATAAGAGGGGTGAAAGGTTCCACTAAGATATTAGAGAAAGTACAACCCCTCATAAAAAGAAAAAGTAGAGCTAATTGATATTTAAAGTGATTTTTTTTTAAGTTTTTGTTTTTAATAGATGTGAGACATTTTTATCAGATGTAAACTATAAATATTGTCAATAGATATGATTTAAAAAATGTGAAATTATTTTTTCAATAAATATTAAATATTTCACCAATGAATGTAACTTAAAAACCTTACGTGTTACAAAGAAATCTCCATTTAGTGGACAATATTTGGTGTGGATAAGTTGTAAAAAAAAACAGTAATTTATACTTACAGGCGGTTAAAAGTAACAAAGCTACTATTAGTTTCATTTTCGATTTTAATTTGATATTGAAATGCATCTATAAATAAAAATTACTACCCGGTAACAAGCTTAAATAATTTTGTTTATCAACATAGTATATCATATCAGATACGTGCGTAAACACTTGAAATTATTAAATTATTGAGTATGTACTTCACTTTCTTGATCCTTTATTAATTAAAATAATTACAAGTTGTATCAATACATTTTGTAAAAAATGAAAGTAGGTCGAAATATTTTCTAGAAATAAATACATTCCCAAACGCAAGATTATTTTATTATTTAACAAATATAAAAAAGTTTTATTCAGATAAATAGTAAATATCTTCAAATTCCATGATCTCCAACTATACAGAGTGTTTTATAAATCCGTTACAAACCTCTATACACGAAAACTTTCTTATACGACCTCTCGTTTTTGAGTTATAGGCCTTCAAAGCTACGATACAGAAATACATGTATTTATCTATATTTTCTTTGTATTTTTTTTCAAATGTAATAAGAAACTTTCTCTAGCCTTATTTTTTTTATAATTAAAAATGAAATGATGCATCATATTTGACGTTTATCCTCTGTACTAAGAAACGATTGTATTGTTTCGAAAAATAACTAGACGAGAGATTTGACTTTAGAATTTGAAATATTCCGCCAAACCAGAAAGGAAACTGTTGTTTTCGTGTACGTTTAGTACTGCTAATGAACCAAGTGATGGCGCTGAAAGGAGAACTTGAAGTAGCTATCTATTTTCTACAATTTTAAATTCTGAATTAAAACGTGTCATAGAATCACTAATATTAGTCGTGTTCATTTATGTAATAAATAATTAATCTCGTTACTCTATTTTTTGTATTTTCAGAAAAAGTTTTCTAGCGACTCACTCATTTTATTGTCAAACAGGAACTAATGGTCCGTAATGGCTGAGATTTTAGTGATAATTTCTTAACGTATGCGTCAATATATTCCCCAATCATATTTATAAGTGCGTACATGTTAAGGTTGAGGTTAGAAACTTGTAAGACAAGTCTATCATTGTGATTGATTAGTGTAATGGAATTCAGTGCCTCTTTTGTCTTTTGAGATATCAGTTTGAATTTTTTAGGGATCATTAGTCCTCATAAGTTCAATAGCCTGTACAATATAGGAGAAATTCAAGAATAAAGATCCGTTACGGACAAATCATTCTAATAGTAGTGAAAATTATTTATTTCGTTAATAATCATTGACTTTGATACTGGGTGAATAAAATTTTCGGCATATTTTACTTTTTTATTTCCGTAAAGGCTCACCAAGAAATATTACTAATTACTTAACAAAGCGCATGTATCCTAATTGGTATAAAAAATTCCGTTCTGGAGATTTTTCTCTCAAAAATGAACATTGTTCTGGTCGGTTGATGAATTTGGTGATGACCAAATCAAAGTCAGAATTGAAGAGGATCGTCATATAACAGTTGGAGATCTCACACAACTTAAAATGTCTCAAGCTAGTTAAGAAGCTTGATATTTGGGTACCTTACGAATTGAGAAAAATTTATTTAACACAAAGAATCAACATTTGCTATATGACGAAATGAATCCGACCCTTTCTCAGAAAAAATCATCATTGGGGATGAAAAATGGATCCTGTACTGTAACATAGTTCGAAAACGATTATGGAACAAACACAATAATTTTTTGAGCTACTTCCAAGGATTCAAACAATCAATTATGATGTTTACTGTCAACAATGAAACTGGATGAAGCAATCAAAGAAAAACGGTCAGAATTGTCAAATTGGAAAAGTTTAGTGCACACATCTTTGGCAACTCGTGGGAAACTATTGGAGCTTGGCTGGGAAATGATGCCTCATCTCCTCTACAGTCCTGATCTGGCACCATCTGATTACTATTTATTAGGTTGTAGAATTATTTGAACGTCACAAATGACGATGACCTTTAATCGCACCTGGTTCAGTTTTTTTAGCTGTTAAGGACCAGAAATTTTATGAGCGCGGAATCATGAAGCTGAAAGAAAGATGGCAAATTGAGTAAAACATATAATTGATTAAAAACGAGTATTTTGCAAAGTAAATTATAGGAATGAAACAACAGTGAATTGACTTCCAAAGACATCTATGCATGTTTGTAAGCGATAATTGCAAGAGTTCATTCCGTTTTCTCTCTATCATGTAATTAATCGACGTTGGTGGTATTTATTCACTTAATGTGACCTCAGGAAAATGAGTCCATTTTATTGAAATCCGGCGTCCTTGGTGGCCACTGTACTGGACCATTTCTTTCGATCCATCTTCTAGAAAATAGTTCACCATTAGAGGTAATTGGTTTACAAGAAAATCTAAATATAGTCCTACTACATAATAATAAAGTTTTACCATTTTTATTGAACATGGCTTCATCTGCAAATAGAACATAGTCAAAAAAATCTATTTGTCGTAACTTGTCGTAAAACCTAACTACAAAATTCTAGTCTTTTTTCAAAATAAGCTTCAGTTATTTCCTGTTGTAATTTAATGTAGTAAGGGTGCATTTTGTTTTTGTAAATAACTATTTGCACACCTATTGTCATATGTCATTGTCAAATATCAGTTTTTGACAAATGAATCAAAGCTAATTCACGATTAATTGTCGAGTTATTAGATTTAGGTACTTAATCATCGTTTTGCACAGAAAAGTCTGATCGATTATTGTTTTAAATACTCATTAAACGCCGTGGGCCACTACGACCACGTCTAACTACTCCACTAGTTGCTTGAATCATAATAATGATAATTGTTATTAGTATTTAATTACTACCATTTTTAGAGTATCTTTAAGAATTTTTCTTCATAGTTTGTTACATAATTTCTATTTATGCCACGTTTCGATAGATAAAACGAGTTGTTTGAAACCCACTACGTACCTTGAATAAAATTATTCTCAGAAAAAAAAATAATTTATGCATTCGTGCCATTAATGAGAAAAATAATGAACTTAATCCTTTGAAATCATAAATATGAAACAACAATAATTCTTGATACTATTAATAGATAATAATACTTAGATTAAAATCAATTATCATAATTATATATTGGACGTCAAAGAGCTCAAAGTTATTAAAAAGCAATAATTCCCTTCTATCGACTCAATTAGCTCTAAGCTGGAATTTCTGCAACCGTTAGTGAAATTCGTAATGAACACTTACACTACAACTACACTAACACAGTTACATTGTCTGACTAAAGTTTCGATAATCAAGTCATCGTCTAGGAATTTATCTCGCAGTACCAGAGACTGAAAAAACTTGAATTTTTGAAGACGATTACTTGGTTGTCAAAGCCCATTCAGAGACTAGACTAGACTAGAGACTAGACTAGAGACTAGACTAGAGACTAGACTAGAGACTAGACTAGAGACTAGACTAGAGACTAGACTAGAGACTAGACTAGAGACTAGACTAGAGACTAGACTAGAGACTAGACTAGAGACTAGACTAGAGACTAGACTAGAGACTAGACTAGAGACTAGACTAGAGACTAGACTAGAGACTAGACTAGAGACTAGACTAGAGACTAGACTAGAGACTAGACTAGAGACTAGACTAGAGACTAGACTAGAGACTAGACTAGAGACTAGACTAGAGACTAGACTAGAGACTAGACTAGAGACTAGACTAGAGACTAGACTAGAGACTAGACTAGAGACTAGACTAGAGACTAGACTAGAGACTAGACTAGAGACTAGACTAGAGACTAGACTAGAGACTAGACTAGAGACTAGACTAGAGACTAGACTAGAGACTAGACTAGAGACTAGACTAGAGACTAGACTAGAGACTAGACTAGAGACTAGACTAGAGACTAGACTAGAGACTAGACTAGAGACTAGACTAGAGACTAGACTAGAGACTAGACTAGAGACTAGACTAGAGACTAGACTAGAGACTAGACTAGAGACTAGACTAGAGACTAGACTAGAGACTAGACTAGAGACTAGACTAGAGACTAGACTAGAGACTAGACTAGAGACTAGACTAGAGACTAGACTAGAGACTAGACTAGAGACTAGACTAGAGACTAGACTAGAGACTAGACTAGAGACTAGACTAGAGACTAGACTAGAGACTAGACTAGAGACTAGACTAGAGACTAGACTAGAGACTAGACTAGAGACTAGACTAGAGACTAGACTAGAGACTAGACTAGAGACTAGACTAGAGACTAGACTAGAGACTAGACTAGAGACTAGACTAGAGACTAGACTAGAGACTAGACTAGAGACTAGACTAGAGACTAGACTAGAGACTAGACTAGAGACTAGACTAGAGACTAGACTAGAGACTAGACTAGAGACTAGACTAGAGACTAGACTAGAGACTAGACTAGAGACTAGACTAGAGACTAGACTAGAGACTAGACTAGAGACTAGACTAGAGACTAGACTAGAGACTAGACTAGAGACTAGACTAGAGACTAGACTAGAGACTAGACTAGAGACTAGACTAGAGACTAGACTAGAGACTAGACTAGAGACTAGACTAGAGACTAGACTAGAGACTAGACTAGAGACTAGACTAGAGACTAGACTAGAGACTAGACTAGAGACTAGACTAGAGACTAGACTAGAGACTAGACTAGAGACTAGACTAGAGACTAGACTAGAGACTAGACTAGAGACTAGACTAGAGACTAGACTAGAGACTAGACTAGAGACTAGACTAGAGACTAGACTAGAGACTAGACTAGAGACTAGACTAGAGACTAGACTAGAGACTAGACTAGAGACTGGATGTATCTTTTTCATATAGAATTGACTATATTTTTTTAAAATTTCTTGACTAATGCGAAATATTTATTTTGTATTGTTTTGATAGACCCACTTTGTTAATTAATTAATTAATAAATCGGTCGATCCAATTATATGAAAAAGAAGAAAATGTTAATTTGTATAAAGTAAATACCCATGACGCATTTGCTATCAGCGTTTATTCCCCAATCGCTGGCACTTTCACTTTATACTTATGTGTGTGTGTCGTAAGAAGTAACCAAGGTCAGTTTCAACTGTTCCAAGACACACACACCTTGTGCTTTTAGACTTACTGACCATCAAATCAGTACTTGACAAACGTCGGACTAATTTACAAATTGTCGGGTTTATTACCGTTTATTATCTACTTGGTGATTTATTTTTATTCGTGCACTTGTTCTTATTTTACAATATCGTCAACTGTTTGTTAGTATGTGAAAAAGTAGTTTGAGTTCGTAGTCGTCTTCCTTGTACTTAAAACTTAAAAGGTAAGTGGATTAATTAATCGTACTGTTATTTATATTGTTTAAATTGGAATAACGAGTATTCTATAATATAGATAAGCACATTTTGAAAATATGGTTAATTTGTTTAGATAATTTAGACTTTATTTGACTACCGGTCGAAAATTTGTGTTCACTTTACACTTAAAAATAATTTAATAAATTTCTATTTCATATTATCACGCGAATTTCGAATTAGTGTCTTACAAAATACGAAAATAATATTGTCCTTCATTTGTCGAAGTGCGACAAGTTACAATTTGATGGTACCGGCTGATTTGTTTATTATTCTTCAAGTGTGAATTATTCCTTTGGTGTTTATGATTGTAGTTTAGTCCCAATTAGCCCTGTGAGACGCAAGAACATGCTGAGATTTATACTTTTTGCACCAATACATCTTCTTGTGAACTTCGTATATGAATTGTTTACGTTTTTACCCATTCCAAACTTGTAAGTTTTGAAATGGGTGAAACCAAGGATCTATTCGTTGCAACTTGTGCATTAATTGCAAGTCTTATTAGCCCAGGCAAAAGTAACTGTACCATTTTCCACCGAATTAAAAATACCTCAGAGTACCATGGACTGTAAAGTGAAAAAATATGGATCCATCAGGAGCTTTGGCGATAGAAACCGTTCAGGGAGGCCTCGAAAAACCACAAACGTTAAAGATAAACGAATTGTATTGTATTGTATTGAATTGTATTGTATTGTATTGTATATATATATATATATATATATATATATATATATATATATATATTGTATTGTAAACCTCATCGGCGACTCACAAGACCAGAGATAGCAGGTCAGATCATGAATCATGAATGCATGAAGAGTGGGAGAGAGTTTTGGGGAGTGATGAATGGAAGTTTGAGGATCTTGGGTTTAAGAAAAGAGTATTTGTGCGCAGGTAAAAAAAAACGAATGCTAAATCCATGTGTAATCCCGACTGTAAAACATAGCGGACGCTCGGTGATACTTTGGAGATGTTTGGGGGAAGAGCAGCTGGAGACCTGGTAGAAATTGAAAAGATTTTGAAAAAATTCCATATAAAATACAAAAAGAGATATTTATATTCCAGAAAGCAATCCTCGAACCTATACAAAGAGTATTCGAAAGAATTGGTAAAGAAGAAAGTGCTAAAAGTAATAATTCGGCCATCACATACGCCCGACCTCAAGCCGATTGAGTTGTTTTGGGACAAAGTAATGTCCTACTTCCACTTTACAACTTTGGAATATCCTGTCAAACGAATGGAATCAAATAAACGAAGTTTATTTATTTAAATTGTTACAGAGAATGTTAGACTGTAATTGTTTGAAATACCTATAAATATCAACATTGATCATACTCAACACCTATAACTAAAAAGATATATTTTCCATGACTAGGCATCTCATTGTTTTTCCTCCCATAGGAAGCAACTTTTATGGGGATTTCCCCCCCTTCCCACAGTTTTAGTATTACTTCTACGATGTACTCAATCCTTTGGTTGAAATGGTTAGATCTTGTGCAATCTCTATGGTTTGCTGGCATAATTTGGAGTCGTCCTCCGCCAAATCTACAGTTTTGAAGTGGTATTTAACCTTCCAGAAGGTCGATGATCAGTTTAATGATGTTACTGGATATCTTGAGGAGCTGTACAGATTTTTAAACTAAATCTTTGCTACTTTTATAGCCAGGCTATCTGCTTCCTCAATAACTGGTACACTCTGGTGGATTGGTAGCTACATTAGGAGTAGTTCTGGAGTTTGTTTTCACTTCTACACTAGCTTGGACGTGCACTTAGTAGCCTTTAAGTCTGGGGATAAGCCCAACTTTGATAATATCTCTTTTTGATAAAAAATTTTGTATCACACCTTGTATTATTCTTTACCTATAATTAATTTCATAAACTATTTTATTTAATTGGAGAAACATCAATGACCCACTGAAATGCGAATCGTGATACGTGGATCTAGACTATTTATTCTCTTAATTGATGTGAGACCACTCTTAATTAACCAAATTTTTGAGATTTGAAAAAATTAATTAAATTATCGCTTCTTCTTAAAACATATTTATCAAATTTCATTTCCATTCTGACATTTCATAGTTTTTTTAATCTTAATTTTACTTTTCAATTTACTTTACGTCCATTTTTCTTACATTTTCAATCCTTAGAATTCACGCAGACGCGATATCAACACATCAAAATGACCTTATGACAATTTTTTGAGACAGGAAGTATCCAAGGAAAATGAAATTTACTCACGTATCCTTGTTATTGATATTCTTTAAAGAATATTTTGCAATATATCGTGACTGTAAAAAAATTCAATTTCTATGCAAGGTTATTCATTCCACCTTCGATTTTTATTTAATATACTACTTCACAAAATGGCATACATTAAACAAGAAATAGCTTTCTACTTCAACAATTTATTTACATTTAAAGAAGCATACAGTGTTGTACAAGAAAAAAAAACAATAGTTGATCTTGTTATATAATAATATCTGTGCTATTGTTAAAATAAAGTACGACATTATCTATAGCAAGTTTAAATGGAATTCTGTATGGGAAAAATCACTTTTGTTTAATTTAATTAATTTATTCTCATTAATGTCCAAAATTTCTTTCGTTTCTATAGCTATACAGGACTTAAATGCAAAAAACCGAGTTTCCTGCGAGGAGATATCGCTGCTACAAATAGTTATTGTTTCTATGGATGATTCTGAAAACTTTTCTTCTAAGAAAACCCCCGGAAAGATGAACGAATTGGAACCCTACCTTTAATAAACCTAAATTGAAACCTTCAAACCTGCTACAGATATAAATATCGATATAAGTATCTAGATTTTTGTTGCAATTTCTTTGTGTTTTGAAATTTTTGAAATTGGAATCCGTCCAAATAAAGGTTTGCACAGTTTAGGCCATTGTAAATGACGTTGAATTTTAATAGAAATTGTTTTTTCCAAATCTAAATATATACCCTAAATTATACTTAGGTTATTTAAACCAGTTTTCTTATTGATGCATTGATCACTTTGGGCAATATATGTTGTTTCTAAGAACAGGCGTTTTCATTTCCTGTTGTTAAAACTTTGGTCAAATTCCATAGAATTGCCTTCATATGTTGGGCAAGCCAACATCTATCAGGGTATAATTTGCTATCACTTTTATGAGGGAGAATCCCATTTGTTAGTGACGTCTCTGATTAACAAATATATTTTTTGTAACAATTCAAATGAGAAATTTCATAAACTATGTTAGTCAACTTATTGGTGGATGCTCTAACGTTGATTTTACTTAAAGCAGAATGAATTGTGAGGTATTGTCTGTTGCTATTCTTATATTATGTTGTTCAAAGACTCCAGAGAGTTGCGGAGTATCTGATTTTATATATGGTAATGTAAGGTAATGTATGTATAAAATATGTTGGGCAAGCCAACATCTATCAGGGTATAATTTGCTGTCACTTTTATGAGGGAGAATCCCATTGGTTAGTGACGTCTCTGATTAACAAATATATTTTTTATAACAATTCAAACGAGAAATTTCATAAACTATGTTAGTCAACTTATTGGTGGATGCTCTAACGTTGATTTTACTTAAAGCAGAATGAATTGTGAGGTGTTGTCTGTTGCTATTCTTATATTATGTTGTTCAAAGACTCCAGAGAGTTGCGGAGTATCTGATTTTATATATGGTAATGTATGTATAAAATATGTTGGGTTAGCGAACATCTGTGTAATTGATGGTTGATTTTAACTTGAATATCTACATTTTTATTTGTAAATTATCAAATTGGGCTACTTTTTTGAAACGATATTCTTCTCCATTGTCCACTTTTATTGAAACATGGCTTGTTGGTCATTCTGAAGTACTCTCCATAACTAAGAAATTTGATTAAAACCCTAATAGAGATTCAATTTATAGTTTCAGTATATCTTCTTTACCAAAAGCTGAAAATTTAAATAATGTTATGAAGTAAGTCCGTCTCTGAACAGTTGTCATCTTAATGGTTTATAAATTCAACAAATAAACTTCTGACCACACTTCGTTGGTAGATTGTTTTTATTATCTCCAGTTTATTTAACAGTATGAGTTGTATGTTGATTAATATTTAAAGTTTACAGTGATTGCGACTTTTAACGATAATTCCCGCATGTTTATATGTACTGTTTTGAAGTGTACAGTTTTCAGATTACATACATATGTGACATGTGTTAAGTGTGAATTAACAGTAAACATTCTCCAATCTGTTGCATATAATTTATGCGTTTGTCACCCATAAAGTGATCCACGGTTAGTTTTATTGAATACATTCGGAAAAAATTGAGTTTTATCAGGTAAATTTTGACTATAACCACTAATTTTGTTTTATAGCTTTATATTATGAATAATAATAATTATAATAATAATGAACGTTATTTGTTGGTACGACGGTTGCTACTTAAATTTTATAAATATAGAGATATGGCAACACTGATAAAGTTTGACATTTTTAATGGTGAACGTGCTCAGAACGTGTTGTCATACGAGTTGTTTACAGATACTTGAAACATTCATTGATCAACTCGTTTCGACTTTTGGTGATGAAGTACCATCTTATGTTGTCAAAAATCGGCGGTTGTGCCAAAAAACATCGGTGCTATGCGTAAACTGATATTGCATATCAAGAAACTAAGGCATACTTTGGTATTAATTTCATCCGCGTACATACAATGCCGCATGAACATTTGGCTGTCGAAAATTTGTTTGCGTTGGATACAGCATAATGTGACAATTGCTAAAAATATCTTCTGTCGAGACGTCTATAAGATCACAACAAATCATGGATAAGATCGGAACGAATCAAGGATCTACGGATACGAACCCGAAACAACAATCGACTGTGAGGGTTTTTCGGAACCTGCCAAATCCAACAAAACAACTGAGTATGCCGTCACCGTTCTATTAGAGCAATATAGAACCGTCAATTCTAAATGGAAGACCAAAGCTTCAAATAAAAACGTTTTTGAATAGTCAAAACATCGAATTGATGGGTCATTCGGCGTACAGCTTTTGATTGGCACCCAACGATTTCTTCTTCCCGCAGATCAAAAATATATTGCGATGTCAACGTTTTTCATAACTTGAAGAAGCGATTGATGCGTCAAATCAAATGTTTTGGAGGTAACTCAACCGGAATTGACAATTAGTTCGAACGGATGTAAAATTTTATTTTCTTTAAATGCTTACTACTTCCTAATTTGTCTTCTGTAGTTATATTCATTTCGAGTGTGGTGTATTCGCAATCATAGATCAGCATTGGTAGTAGTATGTTTTATCTTTTTTGCTAAACAATACTCTTCTTTAAATTTTTCCATTTCGTGTTATAATTGTCCTAGATACTTTAGTTTGTTAACGTTTTTCTTCAGCTCTTCATTGTATTACTCCATTCCATTACTCCATTTCTTCATTCTGGTGTTTTGCTCTTCATTTGTGTTTTCTTTTTTCCTTTCTTCATTCATTGATCTGTTTAGCTATTTCGTCTACGATTAACACAAATAATAGTAGGCTTTACAAGCATTTTTGTACTACATCTTTCTTCTCTGTCAGTTACAAACTTACTTGTAA
This sequence comes from Diorhabda carinulata, assembly GCF_026250575.1. Classification (NCBI taxonomy): domain Eukaryota; kingdom Metazoa; phylum Arthropoda; class Insecta; order Coleoptera; family Chrysomelidae; genus Diorhabda; species Diorhabda carinulata. Next base: position 24,722,880 of record NC_079463.1, read on the forward strand.
TCTTTTCTATAACTCGTACCACATTCTATGTTTTCTTTTATATTATTATCTATGTTCATCAATTTTTTGTTTACTTCTAGATTCTTCGTTATTTCCCAAATTTCGTTTCTGTTTTTTCCTCGACGGTTTTTTTAAATTGATAGTTGAAAAGAAAATTCCATTGTCCGTGTGTGAACGATAATGAATATCCAATAACGTGAATGGTAGTACAGTTTTTGTAATCGTTTCGACGTTTTTTTTTATTCATCATCTTTTCTAACTACTTCACCATATCCGCGTTTATATCATCTATTCGGAATGTTTTCCATATTTTCTAATGACCTTAGTACCTCAGTTTCTATATCTCCATTTGTCTCTTCTCGTATTATGCTTGTCCCTCATCTTTTTGATTGTTTTTCATCCCTTTCTGCTTCTATGTTTTCTGAAGTTATACAATTTTCCAAGTGTTCATTCTATCCATTTAATTTATTATTGGAAAATATTCCAAAGAAGATTAAAATGCGTTTAGAACATTTCTGATGACTTTAGGAGAAGTTAACATTTACCATTATGGTCTTCATGATCCCACCATCTTGTTGAAAGTGAAAACAAATTAACAAATTGTGGTAGGAATTTTCCTTCTTATTAATTCTAAATATCTCACTACAGTGAGAGTTTTGTCGAAGATTTTTTGTTATATAACTGTTGTACAATTCCTGTCAAAAATTTTTCTGAGATTCCCCGTCTAGCGTGGGTTCTCATCCTTCCAATACGATACGATTTATTGACAATATAAATACTGCAATATTTTCATCAATTTCATTTCATCAAAATTAAAAGACGTGTAGTCTCCAACTGCATATCAGGATGCAAATCAGTCTAACGTCAAGTTATACGCATGGAAGTGTTTCAAATATATACGTAAAGCACTTTTATGAAAAGAGTAAAAACCTTTTGAATTCTGCTAGATTTGCTCCATAGAAAGATACGATAAGCCAGATGAGTATAAATCGTGCTCACGACGCAATAACTGCGGAGGACCGCAATTGTCTCGTTCCAAAAAGCTGTGTTGAAATGTTTGAGCATAGTGAGTCTATTATCTTCCCAATTGATTCTGGGACCTAATGTAATACCCAACAACTTTATATATTTTCCTTTGGTACCTCGTTTTGTAGAAATTAACGTTATTTTTCTAGTTTTTGCTTTATTGTCAAAAAATTGTTACGATTTGTATACAAAAGCTTGTAAAAACTAAAAACAAACATAAAAATAACTAAATAAATATACAAATAAGGCACTATCCAGTTAATATGCCCTCAGATTATTGCGGAATGCGGAAAAATATCGATTTGATTTCAACTGGCAAGTGATTGTGCATTTTTTGTATTGTATAATATTGAGCCCTTAACTAATTCTGAACGTGAAGAAGCGTCTTTACGAATTAGGCAAACGGATTCAAAGATAAATAAGAAAGGAAGAAAATTTTTTGATCTTTTAAAGAAGTCCCTACAGTGGGATTTAGCTAGATTTAGCTACCTTTAGATTCTAGATGGGAATGTAGGATCGAAACTAATCAACATTTGAGAGACGCTGGTAAATCGTTTATTGAAAACAGAAACACTGAACCCTGAGGAACTCCATCGCTCAGACTAGACTCACAATTGTTGTAGCGTACGTACTTTAAGAAGTAGTTTCGTCAAAACATAGTAAATCATTGTCATCATGTTAGTTGAATAAATCTTAAAGAAAATTAGTATTTGAACTATGTATTATGTTTCAATTTCCGTGTTCTTTATATGCGTTTCTTGTGGTGACGGAAATTTTATGCAATTATAATTGTTAGAAATTTAAACCACTTCCGCTAAAAGGATTACTTCGTCATTCGCAGTTTACACTACGACCGGATATACTAGATTAATCATCAGATATCTGTAATTTCACAGAATGCGTATTTCCGGGACATAACACAACAATTCAAAACCATCACTATCATCGAGGTTCGGTAGTGCCCCCGTGACGTATGTCCCTTTGTTCGTAAACATCATTCGGCACGCTATACAGGGTGTTCCGGGATTGGATTAAAAAAATTCGGTGAAAAAATAATGCTGCGACAAGTAAAAATTTCTCATACGATTCCTCGTTTCTACATTTCAATTTTTTCTGTATGTATATAGTTTAATTAGAAATGGATCGATTATTTTTAATACCTCTTGTAAGTATTTCCAATAAATAATTACAATTTCTGGTAATTTTTTTCAGAATGTTTCTTTGTGGCGAACGGTTTCTTTGGCATGTACAACGATCTAAGAATCTACATATCTCGTAAACCATAAATTTTATCGAGTTAAACAAAGAGTTACTGTTGAAAAATCGATTTTGTTATCTCCAGATTGTATAGGTTGTCCCTGTAAATGTTAAGGATTGTTAACCATTGGATATGAGCCGCCCCTGGTTTTTATATAGTAGTGTAGAATTATTTATTTCGGCTACATGGACATACGTAATCATCCATTATAAATTCATAATAATTGAATATATAATTTAGAAAATATACTTAAGTTATGATTTTGCAACTTTGAAGGCTTACAACTTAAAAACTCTCGAATTTTTGCATCCAGAACACCCGTATATACTCGAGAAAAATCAAAGGCAACATAACGCTCTCTTCTTCAATTATAGGAGCCCAGTTTTTTCTGTTTCGTTTATCGAGAGTTTAGTCAGAGAAAATCGAATGGAATACCCATTAAAAATCATGGAAGTTGTGTCTTTCCTTTTGTAAATTCTAATAAATAACAAATAATTTGATTGATTAAGTACTGCTATATACTTAAGATGTAAGGACTGAGGAAAAATTATTTTTTTTTATTAGAACATTTTCTATTTTGATTTTCTACTTATTTTGATGTTCATGATGTAGGTATTGATCAATATAAATACGTAAATTATCAGTGTCAATATCATATTTTGATAAAAACTTGAGAAAAGTCGAATAGTCAAAATTTAATCTCCCAAAAATTATTGAAAAAACTAATTTTAAAACAGAAGGGACCTAAAGACAAGAACATTTAGATGCATCAATTACTAGATATTTTGACCCTGAACTCAGGATTGGTTTGTTACCACTAAGATGGAATTCCTGGAACCGTTAGTGACATTTCTACTGAACAGAGACTGAATATAAACTGAAGACTTGGTCATCGAAACCCGCGTCAGATCGTGTAATTGAGAGCGTTGGTGTAGTCGTAGTGTAAACAATGTTATCTGTTTAGTCTATTACTCTCATTTATTTTTCAAATTACAGAAATTGTAGTTATTTCTCGAGATTTTTATGGTAATCCCTAAGTTTACCAGCGATTTTTGGACTTATTCCATGTATTTTCAGTTGTAGAGATTGAATCCGGCATTAAATTCCACCGTGCGTTTGTTTTTAGATGCTGAAAGGTAAACTGTTTACCTTCAGTCTCTGAAGACGATAACTTGGTTATCGAAACGCGCGTCAGATCGTGTAATTGAGAGCGTTGGTGTAGTCGTAGTGTAAACAATGTTATCTGTTTAGTCTATTACTCTCATTTATTTTTCAAATTACAGAAATTGTAGTTATTTCTCGAGATTTTTATGGTAATCCCTAAGTTTACCAGCGATTTTTGGACTTATTCCATGTATTTTCAGTTGTAGAGATTGAATCCGGCATTAAATTCTACCGTGCGTTTGTTTTTAGATGCTAAAAGGTAAACTGTTTACCTTCAGTCTCTGAAGACGATAACTTGGTTATCGAAACGCGCGTCAGATCGTGTAATTGAGAGCGTTGGTGTAGTCGTAGTGTAAACAATGTTATCTGTTTAGTCTATTACTCTCATTTATTTTTCAAATTACAGAAATTGTAGTTATTTCTCGAGATTTTTATGGTAATCCCTAAGTTTACCAGCGATTTTTGGACTTATTCCATGTATTTTCAGTTGTAGAGATTGAATCCGGCATTAAATTCTACCGTGCGTTTGTTTTTAGATGCTAAAAGGTAAACTGTTTACCTTCAGTCTCTGAAGACGATAACTTGGTTATCGAAACGCGCGTCAGATCGTGTAATTGAGAGCGTTGGTGTAGTCGTAGTGTAAACAATGTTATCTGTTTAGTCTATTACTCTCATTTATTTTTCAAATTACAGAAATTGTAGTTATTTCTCGAGATTTTTATGGTAATCCCTAAGTTTACCAGCGATTTTTGGACTTATTCCATGTATTTTCAGTTGTAGAGATTGAATCCGGCATTAAATTCTACCGTGCGTTTGTTTTTAGATGCTGAAAGGTAAACTGTTTACCTTCAGTCTCTGAAGACGATAACTTGGTTATCGAAACGCGCGTCAGATCGTGTAATTGAGAGCGTTGGTGTAGTCGTAGTGTAAACAATGTTATCTGTTTAGTCTATTACTCTCATTTATTTTTCAAATTACAGAAATTGTAGTTATTTCTCGAGATTTTTATGGTAATCCCTAAGTTTACCAGCGATTTTTGGACTTATTCCATGTATTTTCAGTTGTAGAGATTGAATCCGGCATTAAATTCCACCGTGCGTTTGTTTTTAGATGCTGAAAGGTAAACTGTTTACCTTCAGTCTCTGAAGACGATAACTTGGTTATCGAAACGCGCGTCAGATCGTGTAATTGAGAGCGTTGGTGTAGTCGTAGTGTAAACAATGTTATCTGTTTAGTCTATTACTCTCATTTATTTTTCAAATTACAGAAATTGTAGTTATTTCTCGAGATTTTTATGGTAATCCCTAAGTTTACCAGCGATTTTTGGACTTATTCCATGTATTTTCAGTTGTAGAGATTGAATCCGGCATTAAATTCCACCGTGCGTTTGTTTTTAGATGCTGAAAGGTAAACTGTTTACCTTCAGTCTCTGAAGACGATAACTTGGTTATCGAAACGCGCGTCAGATCGTGTTGATGTAGTGGTGGTTTTAAACAGTGTGTTCCAGAAATTCCAACTTAGTTGTCGTGTGTTATTTTGGTCTGATGATCGATTTCTAAATTTCTAGTTTCGTGTTTTTTTGTAATAAAATTCTTATTGAAAAAACGTAAATAACCTGATATTAAAGACAATCAAACATTTGGATGTATTTGCAAAAAAATAGTTAAATATCTAAAATCTTTTCGTTCCCAATTATTGTCTTTTTATACGCCATAATTCAACTGTTTTTGCAATTTCAGTGATAAGACACGATTTTAGAAAACCCGAGATTATTATTTGATTGTTAATTACATGTTTTGGTATTTTGTAGATGATATGTTTTTGTAAACACAATATTTAGTTTTTTTTTTTAAATTTATATCTAAAAATATCTTTAAGAAAACAATTTTTTCATATTTACTCATAAAAGTGTAACTAATTCTATCATTTTGTTTCCTGTATTGACTTATTTCATTATTATTTGGCATCTGGTGAAGGCTTATTCCTATCAAACCAAATGGTTCATTATTCAAGATAAAGAAATAATTTGTATAATAACTAGCACTCAATCAATGGGAATTTCTGATGTTAATTTTAACATATCAATGCGTATGTCTATTTCTTAGAATGTTTTGAATATTTGAATTTAATTACAAATTCATTATCATAAATAATAAATAAAATTGTTTATTTTATTTATCGACTTGACTTAGTTGACTCTGCTGATAGTATTCCACGTATAAATGCCTATTTTAATAAACAAATTACTTCACTATCCAAACAGCACTTTGTTAGATCGACTATTAATTAAAATTAATAGTTCTATTCTTAATTGTATTTAGCCAAATTAGAAGCTTTTTACGTGCTAATTAGGTGCCAAGTTCTAAAATTAGATGCTCAGTTCCTTAGTGTTTCACACTTCGAGAGAATGTGGATAAATATTTTTTTCCAATCTTGCATCCATCCATCATCAATTACTTCATTGATGATTATTGGATTTGGAGATAGATCGTTGTATCGTGTGTTCTAAAAACTGAGTCCACATTGCGTACAATAATCGTTCCGTCCCTTGTTTATATCATTGAATAATCGTCTAGATGTTTAAATCCTCTCGGTCATATCTATTTCCAATCTTGCATCCATCCATCATCAATAACTTTATTGAAGATTGTTGGATTTGGAGATAGATCGTTGTATCCTGTTTGTAGATCATACTAATGTATTTTTTATCTGTAGTATCTTCAAACTTTAATGTCTTCCATTTTCCAGTTTCCGACTTTATACTGCTTTTTGTTCTTGGTTCTACGAGTGTATATTTTTTTTTCAATTCTTTAGTTGACAGATAAAAGTAGAATTAGCAAATTGTTGACATAAAATTATTGATAATAGATAACCCTAGCAATAAATGATTGGGATAAAATTAATGATATTTGTATTAACAATACTAAAATACTGAATCTTCTTTAACATTTTCTTCTATTGCAGATTCCAATAAGATGTTTTTCCTTGTATTTTCATTACTATGTATATTGAAAGATACAGTTGCGATTGACAGTTTGAAAGTGGCTTTTCAATGGAAGCAAATCGATTATGATTTTCCAAGTCCCGAAGCGAAATGGGATGCTACAAACAAAAGACAATATATTCCAGAAAATAATTTACCTTTAGGATTAGAAGTATACGGAGATAGGATATTTATTACATTACCAAGGTGGAAAGAAGGAGTGGCTGCGTCGTTAACATACATTAAAATGACGGGTAATTATTATAGTTGATATAAAATATACGAGATGTAATAAAAAAGTTAAAAGAATCATGAATTTTTGAATTAATCTCGATTAGAGGGTTAATCTAGTGAATAGAGAAGGTTACTAAACTATTTAGGGAAAATGGTGATTGAAATGAGCTGTTAAGAGGTACTCTCCTGGATTCACGACACCTAATGGTGGATAATATAGAGCTAAAAAGAAATTATGAACTAGATATGCTTGTAGAACGATGGGTGAGGATGCCGAAGAGACAGTTACAGTGTTACCACGAATGAAATCGTTGACGATATTGTTAACACAGAAATCATAGCTGAAACTTAGAAAAAATCTAATCTAATCTTTCAAGGAAATCTGAGCAAGAGCTTTTGGTCAGGAGTCAAAATTTTTGGCAACAACTTCGCACAAACTTTTGTCATGTGTAATTCCTCGTGAAAAATTTTTATAATCGTTTCTTTATCGGCGTTTACAGCTTCGACAATCATCCGAATGCTAATTCGATTATTTGCACGCACAATTTGGTGGATTTTGGTCACATTTCCGGAGTTGAAACAGTCACAGAATGACGTGGGTGCTGGTCATTTTCAGTGCGATCTCGGCCCTCACTAAAGCTCTTACACCAATCAAAAACATGCAATTATTTAAAAATATATTTATTCGATATAAGTAATTTTATTTGGAAAAATACATGATGACTTCAATTTTTTTGATAGCATTTAGGTTCGTGTAGAAGAAAGATGCTAAACTTCAACTTCGTTTGATTTCTGATGAACTTTAAGTCTTCCAGAATGGGGTCGCTAATAGTTTCAAGCAAAATTTTCATAGAATATAATTAAATACGAGGGCTGCTACTTGGATTAGGATTGAAAGTGATCGTACTCAGAACGTGTTGTCATACGACTGGTATTTGAATTGCTTACAAATAATTGAAACATTCATCTTGGTCAAAAAATGGAATCAAATCGCGAAGATTTTAAGTTATGCTGTAAAAATATTTGGTTTGCGCATAATTTGATAAAATTATGCTTATGAACCCGAAATTAATTAACATTCGAATGTATGGGTCTTTCAAGGCGAGCCGAATCCAACAAGGTGTTCGCGCTCGAAGCATTTTGAAGAAAATAATCGCCTGATTTTTCGGAATTACCTTTCCATTAGAGCAACTTAGAACGGTCAATATTGAATCATGCTCTACCACGACAATACGAGATCTCACACATAAGTTCAAATAAAAACGTTTTTGAAAAGTCAAAACATCGAATTTATGAATCATCAACCGTTGTTTGGCACCGAACGATTTGTTTTTATTCCCACAGATCAACAATAAATTGCGATGTCAAAGTTTTTCTACACCTGGAGAAGCGGTTAATGCAATTATCGTATACAGGGTGTCCCACGACGAGTTAAAACTATCTGTATATGGCAAAATACTTATAGTAAAATCATGAAAATTTCTACGTTTGGGTTTTCGGATATGATCTTTTTAACTAAAATATTTTCAAAGATGAACGACTTCCGGTTCAACTGAAAGTCGACTGTAACTTTGTTATTTTAAATAGAATACCCTGTATATTAATACATTTTTTAAATCTACGTAAAATTTTAGTATACTTTTTCGAAAAATGCATACTCTTTGAGTTATTAGTTTTTTGTAAAAAATTTTACCTTTGCAGACTCTTATAAATTATTTTTTTACAAGAATACCCTTAAAGATATGAAAATGGTTTCTGTTTGGTTGCTTTAAGCAAGGTCAGACGTATTTGAATCTAGGTCGAAAAATTTTTCATTTTATACAGGGTGTGTATAAAAAGTGTTCAAAGCTTAACTTTATAAATATCAAATTTCTTTATTTCTTTAAATATAACTATCCTTTTTTTTATTTTAATGCATTCAAAGATAAGAAATAAGGCAAATTTTTGTATACTTTCCTATACCTAAACCTTACCGTTATCCAGATTTCAAATGTTTTTTGTAAACGACTAAAAGTTGAAATAGGATGTGATTTTTTTTATCTAAAAATTTACAGAAAACATTTAATATCTAGATAACGGTAAGGTTTAGGTATAGGGAAGTATAAATGAATGTGTCTTATTTTTTACCCCTGAATGCATTAAAATAAAAAAAACGGGTGGTTCTATTTAAAAAAATAAAGAACTTTGATATTTATGAAGTTAAACTTTGAAAAAATTTTATACTCACTCTGTATAAAATGAAAAAATTTTCAACATAGATTCAAATACATCTGACCTTAATAAAAGCAATCGAATAGAAAACTTTTCATATCTTTAAGGGAATCTTCGTAAAAAATAATTTAAAAGTGTAGAAATTTTCATGATTGTACTATAAGTATTTTGCCATATACAGATAGTTTTAAGTCGTCGTGTATAAGTGAAAAATATTATCAAAGTTCTAATACATTATAAATACTTTAAGAAAATTAAAAAAATCTTTTAGAAATCGCTGTGCTACGCCCATTTCCCTCATTATGAACATTAATAATATTCCTTGTTGTTTTCTTAGCACATTAATATATAATTTTTTCCTATTTTGAAAATAGATAATCCAGTTTCTCCATTGCTTCGTCCGTATCCCGACTGGGAAACACATAATCAAGACGTTGAAATTCCTGGTATAGTATCAGCTTTCAGGATACGAGCCGACAGCTGCGGTCGTTTATGGGTCATAGATTCAGGTTATAAAAATATGTTGGATCAAACAATAGCTAAGAAAGTAACGCCAAGACTTTTGATTTTTGATTTAACAACAGACAAGCTTATCCGCACTTACGAAATACCGAAAGATCAATGGCATACCGAGGAAAGTTTTTTTGCAAATATTGCGGTAGACGAAAAAAATTGTGATGACAGTTTTACGTATTTGGCAGATTTAGGACATCCAGCTTTAGTGGTTTACGATTATAAACAAAATAAATCTTGGATGATACAGCATCACTACTTCAACATCGATCCTTTAGCAGGGAAAATGAACGTTTCAGGGGTGAGTAAAATTTTTTTGAATGAACTTATAGAGTTTTTCGCGATTATCAGTAAAACGGTAAGTTTTACCATGAAAATACTTCAGACAAAAATTGTAGATCATGAAATTATCTACAAAAAATGTACCAATACTTGTTCTCCTACGAGCTACCGTTTCTAAGATATAATGATTCAAATAGTTGTAAAAGTTATCAGAACTGCAGAACAGCATCGTTAAACTTTAGCAACATCTTCGTCAATTGATAATTTATTTAATGAACTTAATGACAGTTCCAACATCAACAGATATTTCTTACAAATACTCACAACAAGTTTCGGTTCATTTCAATGTTTCAAGAAAAGTTTACTGCTGAAAATATATTGGTGAAACCATTAAATACGACAATTTTTACAATTATTTGAATCAATATATCTCAGAAACGGTGGCTTGTAGGAGAAAAAGTATGAGTACGTTTTTTGTAGATAATTTCATGATCTAGAGTTTTTGTTTAAGGTATTTTGACGATAAAACTCACCGTTGTGCTGAAAATTGCGAAAAACTCATTTTTTGACCTTTGACTTCGAATAAAACTTTTTTCCGTACACGGGAACGATTGGGAACATTCAAATTCTATGTTCAATTGTATTTCAAACAATTTTACTGATTTTCAACTTGATGGGAATTTATGTAACTTCGAATGTTTAAATTGACCGGATTATTATATATTAAGATATTTGCTTCTTATCGGCTTTTTGTACTAATAATCATAGATTGTGAAATGAAGTAATTAGATTAGTACACAAAAATATCTTTTTAATACATTAATTCCAGAAATTGGTTGCGCTCTTGTTATACGAGCTTCGGAATTTTCTCATTCTGCTTTGCCTTTTCTACTACTGTGCATAAAAACATACTTTTGGGTGCGTAAGAAACATATTTTAATCACTAGTGCGTAAACAAACGTATTATTAAGGTCGTGTCGTGGCTAAAGTACGAAGCTCACAAGCGGGAGGTTCCAGGTTCAAGTCGTGCTGACGCCATTTGTTATTTTTCTCTACTTATGTACTAATAATTATTTTTAGGTGTTATTTATACACGCCGACGAGTAGATTTGACAAATTTAACAACACAAATTCGTCTGTTGTTTTGTTAATTTATTCTAATCTTGATTCATGTTCAAAATATTGATAAATACATAATATATTTTATAAGGAATTGAATTATAACCATTAAATTTCTGTATTTTGATAAAATTTTGTGTGTAAATCGTGTGTAATGGCCTTTACATAATGCAAACAAGGTAAAACTAGAAAATTTGTAAATCAAATTAATTTAAAAAAACTCCATGACGTAAAAAGTTTATACATAACGGATACTGATAGATATACAGTTTGTTTAAAAAAAGGGACCATGTATAGAATAAATACTAAATTGAGAGATGATTTTAAATGTAAATTTCGAAAAACCATCCGTATTTAAGATAAACAGATTTAGAAAATAAAAAATTATACACAATTTTCACGATTTTGCAAAAACTACAAGCAACATTGTAAAGAAATTTGATAAGTATATGTTTTGGAAGCTGGAATTTATTTTTGCCTGCCTCTTATAGAGGGTGCTAGTTATACGTTTCGTATCAAGTAATATTTTTATAATTTATAGATCAAATATGAATTTAAACATCATTTAATTTTGAGCTACGTGCACGCAAGCATTTTCTCGAAACATCTGATGGCTTATGCGTTCAGTCGGGACGTGTTTGTTCATGCAACCACTTAAGTAATAGCTTGAATTAAATAACTCAAGTCACCAACTTGCTTTTTAAAAACTATTTATTTAGCAAACTGAGGATTTAATAATTTAAGTAACAATTAGACGATACTTTAATGGGGTTGGAGTGGAATCTATAAAACTGAAAGATAGACTAAACATAGACAAATTTATAGCAACGATAACTTAATGAGGTTAGAGTTCATAATAATAAATAAGTAATTGATGATGATGACCGCTGTGAAGAGGGTTGTTTTGGATAAATTAACTCTGGCATTACAATTTATCTCGATAAAACTCAAAAGTCGTAAATTATTATATTAATATATAAATAAACATTATACATACATCTATGTATGTATGTAAATATTGGGGTATAATACACAGGGACCCAAAAGATCTCTTTTGTCCTCTTTTCTTGCTGCGATACTTGGAAACCCAATGATCTGTTTTAAAAAGTCTATAGTTGGCTATAACTGCCAGAGATCTTAGTCTTCTATTTTAACCGCTCCCATGTGTAGTGCCTCACACTTCAAGGGAATGTGCTGATCATTAAAGCGACGGTGCCCAGATAGAACTCATGTTAGTATTTGAATATTGTTCTTACTTAGGTTGATACATCTGATACATCAGCAGATCTACTCTGGTTAGAGTTTCCCAGAATAATCTTTGCCTGTCTCAGCCCTTGTAGGTTGTTGGTTTCGCTTCTATCTACCTTCTTTTTTAATGTTTTTCTATTGTAGCTGATCCCACAGAAGGAATCAGGTTCTATAAAGGGTTTGTCTACCCCCAGTGTGTCCCGGAATCCATTGTATGTACATCTATATGAGCTCTCAATTTTTTCCACGTCTTGAATACAGTTGCTCCAGTTTCAGTGGTTACAATCTTAATTTTCGTCTTTATCAACTCGATAGAATTGAAAATAAGATAATTTATGGAAGAAGAGATACTTTGTGATCTGATTCCTTAACAATTTGGCCACAGATATATTTCATTGTAAAATTAAATGTTTTTAGAGTTTCTACCAATTTTTGAGTCTATTCTATTGCATCTCGTATAATAACTGGAGGCTAGTCGCTTTCTTAGTTAACGAAAAATTCTATACATGACTCTTACAATAATGGAAATTATTTGTTTTCAGATATCTTTCCAATGGGAAGACGGATTATTCGGTCTAGCCCTTTCTGAAAAAGATTCTGAAGGATACAGCACCCTGTACTTCCATCCAATGACCAGTTTTAACGAATTCAAAGTGAGCACGAAAATATTAACGAACGAAGAATTAGTTAAAAACTCGACAGCTATCTTCGGAGAATTCAAACTACTTGGTTCTAGAGGACCTAAAGCACAAAGTGGTGTATCATTTTTACACAAGAAGACCGGAGTTTTATTTTACGCATTAATCAATCTAAACGCTGTCGCTTGTTGGAGAACTTCCCTTAAAAATTACACCATGGAATCTCAAGGCAGGGTGTTCATGAGCAATGAACTCATGGTGTTTCCTAATGATATTAAAGTAGATGCTAACGACACCATATGGGTTCTTTCCGATAAACTTCCCATATTTATGTATAAACATCTAAATTATCGAGAATATAATTTCAGAATTTTGAAATCTTCTGTTAAAGAAGCTATAACTGGTACTACGTGCGATTCGACATTTAAAATCGATCACCATATAATGAAAAATATCACATTAGCTAATAAATCAAAATTGAATATAACAGGTAATAACACCAACCGAGGTAGTAGAACAAACACTGGTTTTTTCTCAAGAAGCGAATCCGTTTTGTTGTCGTTAGTTATTTTAATTTTAATATCTATTAGGTAGGTACTTAAACAATGTGTTTGGACTTGACGAAATTTGTTCGGAAATGACGTTCAACCATTTACAATTGTACATAATCCAACAGCTTTGCCATTCGTCCCATTTATATATTTATATTCGATCGTTGCAGGTCGATTTCTACGGACCTGGTATATTTCCTTTTCCTGTTTTCGTAGCTAGATCCTCAGTTTTCATTTTGTTAGGGCCCATTTTGAAATGCTACATGCTACAATAATTTGCTTGTATCTCATAGCTCTCATTCGAACACGGTGGAAACCAGGTGCTGAGAATTTATTGTCTGCAGTACCAATCGAAACGTCATAGTCTAGAATTTCATTCATATCATCCTCGTGATTATCAGTCTCTTCGCAATCATCTTTGTTCATCATATGTTTGCTCCGAAATTGCCTCCTGATTAGACGAAAGATTATGCAGCTCGGGATTATGATAATCATCATGTTAGTCATATCCCTCTGACTGCAATTTCAGTTTCACTATCTGCAATTCCACGATTTTAATGATCAGTTTCGGAATCGCATTTCTATCTCAGATTTTTTTGACTCTTCCATGTCATCGGATAAATCTAAATTTCGTCTCAAATCTTTGTTGCACGCAATTGGATTCAATTATGTAAAACCGTTTTTCCTTTCAGATGATTCGCTAAACGGTCTCTGCGCTTCTCAATCTTAGTATCTGTACTTTTTGAAATAGCGCAGTAATTTCTTGGTAGTAGAGAATAGGGAACATCTAAAGGTTAGTGTGTACCATAAACCTGCAGATTTTCTGCGCGACTAATGGAAGGTAAAGGTTAAGGTTCGTCTTGTGCAGTATGTTGTTGGACTAGATCTAATTGTTTCCAATAAAGATCTGCGTTAACAGTTTGTCCAATTACAGTACCTTGAAACGACTAATTAGGCATATACCAAACACACATTTGGAGAGAGCAACTACCTTTTGCACAAAAGATCCGTTTACCTCTCCAGTGATCAATTGTATGGTGCAGTCGAGGTAATAATTAATTTTTCTATTTCTTTATTGATGAGGATTATATGAAAATAATATTAGATTGTTGATTTTATGATTATTCTAATTGATAATTAGTTTTTGAACGAGGTAAAAAGATTGACATTTCGACTATTTTACTTTTCATCAAAATGTACGAGGTCTGGCTATTAAATAACGAGACTGCGCGTCTAGAGGGCGCCCTAGACGGGTATCTAGATGTCTTGTCTATCAATCTCAAATCTCAAATTTCTCGTTAAATTGGAAAAAAAACTCCGACTAAGTGCTATAAATTGTTGAAAGAGGCCTTCCAGCATTCGAATGTAGAATAATTTTTATAATAAAACCCTTTTTCGTAACGAGTTTCGTTATTTAATAGCCAGGTCTTTTCTAATTGAAAATTACTTTTGAAAAAGTTAAAAATATTGATGTTTTGACTTATTCCGGTCTTTATCGAAAGATTTCGATCTTTTGTTCTTACAGGCTGAACTAGAAAAAGTATTAAAGGTTGAAGCAGCTCTAAACATTTGAACTTACAACACGAATAATTTGGTTTTGTACAAAACTAATTTCGTAAATTATTTTTTTACAGTTTAAACATTTGCTATGTGCTTGTACCATAATTTTTTAGAATCTATGAAACGATCGACTTTTATTTATTTGTTGAGTGAAGATTTATTTATTTTATAAAAATCGCTCAAACCTTTATGTTTATTAAATATTATTTATGTGCCACAAAATGTTTATAAAAATTGTTACTATGAATTAAAATTTATGAAAATTGGTGTTTCGTTTATTTATACTATACAGGGCGGGGAAAAGAAAAGTCTGTTTCCTATTTCTGTCTACAAGGTGTCGCAAAAGAAAGTTCCATTATAACGAAAACCAATTTTAACTTTACATGATTTATGTAGAGTAGCTCATGAGGCTATTAAATCACAGGGTGATTATGGAATTGACCATGAGTTTTAATTGGTTATAGATAGTATTTACACAGCTCATTTGATTTTCAAAATTTTTCCATGATGCAGTACACTATCAAGTATTCAATTGGTAATATCTAAACTCCAAAATTCCAGGACCAGCTTTGGAAAAACCAATTTAGATTCGTATTGAATATTGCACCGCGTATTATATATTTTTTAATGCAAAAAGTGACATAAATAACTAATGAAAACGACATATGTGAAAATTTTGCTGCACTTTCACTAAATTTTTAGTAAACTATCAAATCTTACTAAAAATAAAACTACTTGGTTTTTCCTCAAACATTTTGAATATTCTTTTGTTCACGTATTGTGGCTCAGTAGTCACTTCGGATTATTGTAACTGTCGATTTTTTATCGATTTTTACCGCTGCTTATACCACCTCTACACTGTCTGATACGCGTTTCTGAAGATGATAACTTGGTGATCGAAGCGCGCCACAAATTTACTAAGTAGAGGACGATTTCGAAAACAATCCGATGTTTTATTGATTATTTCGAATGAAGTGGGATATAGATAACAATTTCTTTAAAAACTTTAATAACTAAGCGGCCGCAAGAAATGTTTACATTTACTGGTTGCGCCATTTTTCGAAAATTGCTTTCTTTGCTTATCATACGATTGGAAACCCGGAAAAATTGCTCAAAAATCGTTTCTCTATGGTTTTCGGGGATGTTGAGGCCAATTCTGTCGAGAGTGCTCGGGGTTCTAGGGGGGTGCTTGAGGTTTAATATTTTATTATAAATATTATAAATTGTAATATTTGAATTCTATTTGTTTATATGTTTAAATATATAGACATATACGGATTTACAAGAGGACAGATCTTCAAATCCTTTGAAATGGGGAAGGGAATTGTATAATGGAGAGCTAAGTCCTGTCGTTATGACCCAGGAGCAGGGCCTGAAGAAATTCTGAACATCGTTTCTTGTTCTTGCGATTGTGGCAACAGCTGCGGGTGCCGACGAAATGGGCTGGACTAGAAAATGGCGTGCAAGCATTGTGGTGGCAAGAAGAGGAGGAAGAGGAAAAGAAGAAGATTTGAAAGATGTTGTAGATGATTAAATAAATACATCATATTTGAAAATACGACAATACACTATACTAAGATAACAATAAAACATTTTCATAAATAATTGAGTAAGAATACAAATACATATTTTCGTAATTTGGCATTTTTCATTTTTTTCATTCCTCAACCGTCCCCGAACGCCCCCGTGTCCATTTTCAGCATGCCCGAAAACCCCCGAGAAACGTTTTTTTTTACCCGTACAATTTTTCCGAAATGCACCCCCGTAAAACCTCCCCGGTGAATTTCAATGGCGAAATTGGCCTCAGCATGCCCGAAAATGAATATAACTAAAGCTTCCAGAAATTCCAACTTAATTATCGAGTCTTTGAGGAATTTTATTCGAAATAATTAATAAAACCTCGGAATGTATTCGAAATCGTCCTCTATCTAGTAAATTTATGGTGAAATTATATTTTATATTCACTGATAAGTTTTTCAAATATCTTTTTAGCTTTGTTTGTTCATTATAGTGATATCAAAAATATCACTGAGTGTGATATTTAGATATGATAATTCAGAATTAAAACATGCTAAGAATCAAGATAAAAGACATAGGTGAAGGGTCATTTCGGAGGTTTAAATAGATGTGACTAATGTGCCAAAATACGTGAACAAAAGCCAAGAAAACAACAAGATTTCTTTAATTTTTCCATGACGTGTTAATTATCTATGGAATGAAATGAAAAAAGGAAGTGAAAAGAACTCAAAAAACAATATAACTTTTATGTTTATTGGTGCCTTATATCATACAACATTTCATACATACAATATCATTTTACAATCTACATGTTTTCATAACAAAATAATTGGCATTTTGAGAAATCGAGAGATCAAAGGGCTATAGTTGGTGAATACGTGTCTCTGAAAATCCCTTCGTTCTCCATTTTCTCGTACATATACGGAATCATACAACTCTAATATTCAAAAATGAAAATAAAAAATTAATAAAAGTAAATTCGCGTAATGTTGGTTATACTGCGATGTAAACAGTTCGTTTATTTTATAAAGATTCTAACACAGCGCTTGTTCACTCGAAATCAGCTAGGTCGAACCTTGGTGGGAATGGACCGCCGAGCTGGTCTCCCATTCCTAAGGTGGGGCGCTGTCTTGGCTGAAACATTAAAATTTAACTCAAAAATTTCATCTCTATATTTACACAATACACAACCTCCAAACTATAATATTTTTAAAATCTGTGCGAACCATATCAAGTGCAGTAATCAATCAAGTTACATTTAAAATATAATTTTTTACCATTTTTGAACTTTTACGACAATTATTTTTGACCTTTTCCTTACTGGTACGGTCACTCAAAATAAAATCGTACCTACATTTAATTTCAGGTAAACGAAAAGGTAGTCCGAGTACATAATACAACTCGTGACGGATTCATTAACAGTATTACCACTTTGTGAAATTGTAAAATCCAAACATTAAAACTTAGAATTCTTTAAACTATATATTTTGAACATTAGATAAATACTAAACAATATACAATAGAGAAATGAATTTTTTAAATTTGTGGTAGCTGTAAGATCTCTGGAAACAAAAAACTTAAAATTTGTGAGTATATCTACTAAAAACTAGTGAATTTTGGCTGGTATCTTTTTGGCAACACTGTTTTTGACAGATCACGCGTCAATCGTGTCTTGTGTCATTGTCAAACTTGTTTAGTTTGGTCTATAATTTAATCATCAATCGATTTACGAAGGAACAACGCTTGCAAATTATTGAATTTCACTATCAAAATTCATGCTCGGTTAAGAGAGTTCTCGCGCACTTCTTCCAATTTATGGGTAGTTTTGGTCGGCCTATTCCGAAGCATATGACTGAATTTCGAACCCAGTTCACTATATTAAACCACCAGCACGCAAAGGTACAGTGAGGACCGAAGAAAATATTGCGACTGTGTAACTGATGACGGTGAAATGTCGATTCGTAGCAATTGGGCCTCTGTTACTCCATTGCGAGAAAAAATTTGCGAAAGAATTTGGGTGTAAAACCTTACAAGATACCCCTGGTGTGAGAATTGATGCCACACTATCCCCCACAACGTCTAAGATTTGGTGAATGGGCGCTGGCTAAGTTGGAAAAGTTATATTCAGCGACGAAGCTCATTTCTGGTTGAATGGATACGTCAACAAGCAAAATTACCGCATCTGGAGTGAATACCAGCCAAAACCTTTGCAAGAGCTACCAATGCATCCCAGAAAAGTCACTGTTTGGTGTGGATTATGGGCCGGTGGAATCATCTTCAAAAGCGACGATGGCCGGAACGTTACTGTGAATGGCGAGCGTTATCGTGTGATGATTGACAATTTTTTTTTGCCCAAAATGGAAGAATTGGACATGCCTCACATGTGGTTTCAACAAGACGGTGCCACATACCACACAACAGGCAAAACAATTGCCAAATTAAGTGAACAGTTCATATTACGTTAGGAGCCCGTCATTTGGCTGCCTAGATCGTGTGATTTAACGCCTTTGGACTATTTCGTTTAGGGCCATGCTAAAGTTCATGTCTACAGGGATACACCAGCATCGATTAACGCACTGGAAGCCAATATTGAAGCATTTATTCGTAAAATACTGGCCGATATGATGGAGACAGTGTTCCAAAATTGCACCTTGCGTATGGACTATTTAAAGCGGAGCCGCGGCCAATATTTGCATGAAATCATCTTCAAATATTAATTTATACTGATTGTTCTATCGATTCCAATAAAGATTTTATCAATTTTTTCAAACTTTTTATGGTTTTTTTCAAAATAAAATCCTATACCTCTTAAAAAATCACTGATTAGAAAGTAACAAATCGTTAAAGAAAAATTAAGGCAGAATCAAGCTGAATATATCAGCGGTTGGTTCAATAGTACCCTAAAAGTAATTTTTTCTTTCATTATACTTTTCTGTTTTCAATTTTTTGCTACACAAGAATGCGTCAAAAATTCCAAAATTGCTAGCCTCATTTTTCTAGAGCTTTTCATTGGAACACAAATTATGTTTACGGATAATTCCTTCTGAAACGAAATTATTTGAATAGAATTCGAAATATCCCATCAACCGCAGAACCAGTATATGTTATATCTGATATTTTTGCCCTTATAGTACCTAAATTTCCTACGATATCTGATGGGTTCTGAAAATATGTTCAAATAAAATGTTCTAGTCTTGTTTTTACATACAGGTATGTCCCTATGTCCCATAGAGAAATTTAAATCTCAACTAAGTTCAGTTAATTCAGCAGGTGATTGAAAAAGGGCCCTGAAATAGAAAGTACACAATCTATACAGCATAAGTTTCAAGTTTGAAGACCCCACATTGTTTGTTATTTGTTTGGCAGCCATTAATAGTGAACGTTTTCAGCGAATTTGTAAACATGGAAAAAATTGATTATCGTTACGTGATATGATACTTTTATTTGAAAGGTCTTAGCTCAACCAATATGAAAAAGCTGAACTAGAAGAGCTAGAGCTGCATAAAAGGTCATGACATCGTGGTTTTGGGATTCGCTTGGGTTAATTTTCAGTGACTATCTTCAAAAAGGAAAAACTATCAACGGCGAGAATTATGTGAGAGAAGAAATCAAGCAAAAATTTCCGCATTTGGCTAAGAAAAAAGTGCTGTTTCGTCAAGACAATGCACCAGGTCAAACATCCGTTATTGCAATGGCAAAAATTGATGACTTGATGTTTGAATTGCTACCTCATGCACCGTATTTGCCAGATTTAGCCCCCTCGGGTTAATTTCTGTTATCAGACTTAAAGAAACGGCTCGATGATCGATGATTTTCCGACAATGAAAAGGTGATCTCGGCAGTTACTGACCATTTTGAGGAGCTTGAGTATTGAAACTCATTGTATATCTCTGGGAAAAGTGTATGGAGCTAGAAGGAGATTACGTTGATAAATAAATTCCAAAATTGTTGTGTTTTTTTTGTTGGGTACTTCTGGGACCATCCTTTTAAATATATAATTTTGAAATGTGATATTGGAAAAGAAAACTGGTGGCCCTTCACCGACTTTCTAATCAACTAAAAGATTTTGTGATGAATGCCTTCTAGGTCTGGTAAACGTTTAGTTTCATTAATTTGATAATTTCTTTTTTAAGTAAAACAACGTGATTTTGATTCAAATAATCACGCACTTGACTTTCCCTTGTATATGTATAGTTCACACAGTAAGAACTGTTTGTAGGATTTTTTATTGTTTTAACTTAAAAAATAGCCAAACCACTACAGATTTTTTTTCATAAAATCCATATGTAACACTAAATATACATGCACTTGAAAGTCAATAATAATTTCAACTACATAAAGTCCCAGAGTAGTTGGAAATATGTAAAAATTATGCAACCGACATTACACAATATTAGGTTTGTTCCAACATGTTAATCTGAACCGTTTTTGAATGACATTTATGCGCAATCTCCGTCCGAAAATATCGCCTCAGAATCGGTTCATGAACGTTCAAATCGGTTGGAACACATAACCTCTATTGCGCAGAATCGTACCAAAGACGGTTCTTTGACTGGTTGGAACGAACCTAACCTAAAAATTCATCGAAAGATTATGGAACTTACTATTGAACTTTGTCGTTATTCCAATGAAATCGGTAAACGTTGTGCCACAGATTGTTTCGGCGGCTTTAAAGATAAATCATTTATTTATGGTATTTATTACTAGTTACAACATCTGTGTGGTTTTTTAACTAAAAGCTTTAACGTGTGAGTTATTGAAATGTGTTTATTTTGTTTCTCAATGTTTTATGAATTGTGTCTATACTAAAAAATTCTTCTCTATTCATTTTAATATTATTAATTTGTTGTGTTACTTACCGCTGGGCTTGCTCCTCTAGCTGCTGATCCGGAACGTCCCTTGGCACGGAATTTGGCAATAGCTTGTTCTGCGAGGTCGGCTCTTTCTTCGGCTTCTTCAAGTTCTTGTTGAGCCTTACGGAATTTGGCCAAGTTTAAGGCAGCAATTTCTTCGGCTTCTTCGATCTGTCTCTTGTATGTCTTGATCTTTTGTTGTAGCTTGTCTACAAGGTCTTGCATTCTTTCGTGATTCTTGCGATCTTCTTCAGCTTGGAAGCTTAGCTCCTTGATACGACGTTCTGATTTCCTCAAGTTCTTTTGAGCATCTGCGTGCCGCCTTTGTTCTCCGTCTAATTCATTTTCTAATTCTCTAACACGTTGTTCTAATTTAGCGATAGCTTTCTTGCCACCCTTAAGTGCGTTAGCTTCGGCTTCATCCAAACGTACTTGAAGATCCTTGATTTGAGCTTCAAGAGCTTTGCGAAGTTTTTCTTGTGTTTGAGCGTGGTCTTGTTCAGCACGGAGCTCATCGGCAAGGCGAGCAGCGTCAACCATAGCTTTTTTAGCTTTTTCTTCGGAGTTCTTTGCTTCGTTAAGAAGTTCATCAAGATCAGAGTGGAGAGTTTGTAATTCGGTTTCTAATTTCCTCTTGGCAGCAGACAAAGAGGCGTTTTGGGCTCCAAGTTCGTTCAATTGCTCATGAGCATCTCCCAATTCTTGTTCGGCTTGACGACGAGCGCGATCGGCCTGTTCAAGGAGAGTGCGAGATTCTTCAAGTTCGTTTTGAAGAGCGTTAGCACGACGTTCTGAGATTCCAAGTTGTTCACGGGCTTCATCGCGAGCTCTTTGTTCTTCTTCAAGGGCAGTTTGGGTGTCCTTAAGTTGTTGTTGGTAGCGTTTAATTGTCTTTTGGGCTTCAGCGTTAGCCTGTAAAATGAAATAAATGATGAAATTATTCGTTTCTCTTTTGAATAAATATTATTTACCTTGTTAGCGTGGTCCAAAGCAATTTCCAATTCGTTGATGTCAGCTTCCAACTTCTTCTTCATACGGAGAGCCTCAGCTTTGCCCTTGGCTTCAGCTTCAAGAGAGGCTTGCATAGAGTCGAGAGCACGTTGGTGATTCTTACGGGTGTTTTCGAATTCTTCTTCTTTCTCTTGGATACGTCTGTCGATTTCTTGACGTACTTGAGAAAGTTCGAGTTGACTACGGAGTACTTTGTTTTCTTCTTGTTCAAGAGCAGCTTCAGCTTCTTCAAGAGCGGCTTGGAGTTCATCTTTTTCGGCTTCCAAACGTTTTCTGGCTTTTTCGATTTCATGAATGTTACGTCCACCTTCTCCAATTTGGTCGAGGAGGTCTTTAACTTCATCAGCGAGGTTCTTGTTTTCGCGGCGGACAGCTTCAAGTTGTTCTTGTCCTTCTTCATAAGCACCTTTGAGTCTGAACAATTCAGTAGAGTAGTTTCTGCATTCCTTTTGACTTGCGTCAAGTTCGGCGGCCAAATCGTCGACTTTGAGTTTCCATTCTCCAATGATCTTGTCGAATGCTTTCTGTTTCTTTTCGGCAGCATTGGCAATAGCGTTGGCACGGTCGACTTCGAGTTGTAAATCTTCGACTTCAGTAGCTAAACGTTGTTTAGTTTTTTCAAGAGCTACAACCTTCTGGTTAAGAGATTCGATGGTTTCTTCCGCTTCAGCAAGACGAGCTTGTAATTTCCTCTTAGCTTCTTCGAGTTCTTCCGAACGGGCAACACCTTCAGATTCGTATTTCTGGCGCCAGAGTTGTGATTCGGCATTAGCTTTGCTAAGTTGTCTTTGAATGTCAGCTTTAGCTTCAGCTTCTTCTTCAACTTGTTCACGGATGTTGTCCAAGTCGTGTTCAAGATTGCGGAATTTACCAAGGAGGGTAGCACGTTCTCTACTTTCTTCGTCGGCTAGCCTCTTGGTATCTTCTAATTGAGTAGTAAGAGATACTTTGATTTTGCTAAGCTGAGATACTTGAGATTCGGCTTCTTCCAATTGTCTAAGGAGGTCAGAGTTTTCGATAGATAACTTCTTTTTAGCGGCATCGAAGTCGTTGAGAGTGCGGTTGGTTTCATCTAGTTTACCTTGTACATCGTTGAGTTGTTGTCCTAATTGTTTGGATACTTTTTCAATAGCGGCCTAAATATGAAAATAAATGTGAGACACTTGGTTATAATACGCGAAGAAATGACAAAGAAAGCACAAATAACACACTGGTTAAGGAGGTAAGAAATTAGCAATTAGATTATCGATTTTGAAAACGATTTTCGCTAATATTAGCTGCTTATATTATATTACGTAAAAAATTGTGAATATGGAAAAAGCTTATAGTGTCTAATTGTTTAGTTTCTTAGTAGCCAACTTCGTTTATATGCCAATAATGGAGAAGCAAGTGCGCACGATGTTTTTTTATACCTTTTCGTTGGCTAAGTGGTCGACTGAAGCACGGAGATCATTGAGTTCACCAAAGTATTGAGCCTTTTCTTTTTCAGCCCTTCGAATCGAAATAATAAATATAACTAACACATCGTAACAGGGGTAACAAAAAAGGGTAAAATGCGGGGAATAAAGGGTAAAATCGACAAGTACAAGAGTCACATAAGTTACACAAGAAATAAACTGTTTTTTGTCTAATTGTGGTGCGAAATGCAATTTAAAATATTTTTATCGAAAAACTTTTTATTTCTAGTAACGTTCAATCAACGGACTTTTGTACCTTCTCCCTTCCAACTTGTTCAACGGCACCACGGGTTTGTTGAAGTTCAGAATAAATATTAGCACGGTCTCTTTCGGCCCTAAATCATATAATAATAGAATAAAATTTATTATTTTTTCTTTGAATACTCTGGAATATTCGAATATACGTGAGAATGTTTAAACGCGAGCGATACATTTTTTTTTAAAGTTTTATCCAAAATCACATTCATTTATTATCAGAATTGACAAAAAATATGACAGATCTTAAGAAAAAATCATTTTTTATTATACTTAAAGGTGACATTTTCAGAAGACACTTTTCTGAAAACAACATGAGGACATTTCTGGCAAACTGCAACGTCAGCCTGGAATGCGATTTGCAGATTCCTGCATTGAAGAGCGGAGTGCTTATGAAGGAGGTTCCTGCATGATTTGGGGTGCAATTTCTTCAGGAGCACGTCGGCCCGGGTTCATTAGTAGGAGCGACTGTGTAACTTCGTAGATCTATGGTGAGGACCGAGAGAGCGATTTGCAGATTGCTGCTTTGAGGAACATGCATCTTTCCTTTTCTTCTGTACGGATGCGAATTGGTTGGACTATGGATGCGGCCACAGAGAAGAAAATTGATGCACGTCTACAGGTGAATGCTGCGGATATTTTGGACGGAATATAAGACAAACATAGAGGTCCTACAGCAAATGGGTAACTTCCCACGACAATTAAGGAGAGAATATAATGAGAGGCGACATGAGATAATAGAAGGGGAGATCGATAGAAAACGGTCGGCCGTAGACAAAATTCATGGCTGAAACACTTGCGCCCCGACAGAAATTTTAAGACTTGCGGTTTCTCGTGCTACAATAGCCATTTGGATCTCTAACCTTCGTAGGGAGACGGCATTGTAAGAAGACAGTTCGTAGATGTTTTGATTTTCCTAATGGAGCTTATATCTTGTAAGAAGATTTTTGTAGGGATTTTTGTATGTATCCTTCTATTACATTGAAAGAACGCCATCCTCCATATCTTTTAGAGTAAACAAACCAGCGCTGCTTTCAACCAACATGGTTGCCGAAGAATGCCTCATGTCCAATTTTTCGGAATTTTTCAGTTTTAGGAATTTTGGAACGAGCTTCGGGATGGTATGGCATCCAACATGTTGAACGATTCAGGTATACAACAAATAATCTTCTTCTGTTCATATTTTTAGACCGTATATCTGCATGTTCACAGTAAAGTGGTAAAACTTCTTCTTCTTATTCGTTTTTAATATCTCATGATCTGTTAGTTTTGCAGGTTCCTCTGTATCAGTTCTTGGGAGGTGGACTACCAGCTGTCCATCCATCTCTTAGGTAGTCGTCCGGGTTCTCTTTTCTCTATTAGTTTCTCCCACGTGGGCGTACCAGTATCTTTTTCTTTGTCTCCTCCATCTTAGCCGAAACATGTTTTTCGTTTTGTTGGTTTCTTCTCTGGTTTCTATTCCGTATATCATAATTGGCCTGATGTAAGTCTTATAGATCCTTTCGTATGTATTCGTTCGCCCATATTATCTGCTTTAAGCAATCCGATATGGCAATCCCTTTGTTGATCTGGCTTATTAGGTCGTTCACTGGGTCGTGACAATTCGACAGGTCCATACCCAGGTATTTAAATTGTGAGACTTGTTCGATAATTTTGTTCTGAGCTTCGGGCTCTTTAGCAAATGTTATGCTTTTCGTTTTTTCTGTGGATAAAATGCTAGTGAAGAGTGAAGACTTCTTGACATGACAAAAAAACAACAACAAACACAACTAATTATCTCTACCACAAGCGCCAAAGGTCCCAAACACTAAAATAACTTTTGCCAGCAGATCTTGTTCATTTGAAGCTTCGCATAAAAATGTGGATACTTGTTTTACCGTTAGTACCCTAGACTTTTTTGGTATGTACCACAAGTTTGGAAAAGCAATAGATTTTGTGTTACCAGCAACTAATTGACTCTTTAGAATTGAAAACCAACTCCATAACGTGCCATCATTGCATCGTATTCTTGGTTTTTTCGATAACATAAAATACAGTTTTAACTTTTTTGAGATCTCGTGATCATATTTCCACCTATATTTCGCTGGTAACAAATCAGCTCTAGCTTGTGCCGCTAGTTCTAATATGTTTTTAGAAATATCCGTTGTTTGAAATGTTTTAAATTTAAAACTTATTCTTTTTCGTTGTTTTCAGCTAAGTATCGTTCATTAAACATCCAGAAATGGATTTATTCGTGCTTGAAGCTATTTAAAATAGTATATTACTCTACAATGGACGAAAGTTGAATTTTCGACCGAGGTATGAAGAAAAATCATTTCGCATTAACTAAAAAATGAACTTGAGGAGTTGTCGAGTGGAGTACTATATATTCTGAACAAAAATAGTTAACGCCTATATCATATGATTCAATTTTAATAATTTGGAATTATTAAAATTGGGAAGCAGTTACATTTCTTAATATGGTGATTGTGGATAAAATATGTCTCAAAATCTGTTTCCTACTTCATCTATAAAATAAAAAGTATCCAGTGATGATGAACCCTATTGAAAATATCATGAAAATATATTTTAGTAAGAATATTGAAGCAACTACTTACTTAGCTTTAAGTTTGTTGAGTTGGTCAATTTGTTCACCCATTTCAGAAACGGCGTCGTTGTGCTTTTTGCGGAGATTAGCAAGAGTTCCTTCATGTTGAATGTTGGCTTCTTCGAGGTCACGACGTAGTTTGGCGAGTTCGGCTTCACGTTTTTTGTTGAGTTCGATTTGGGCTGAAGTAGCACCGCCGGCTTCTTCGAGACGTTCACCGAGCTCTTCCAATTCGCGGGCCAAATCAGCGCGTTGCTTTTCAGCTTTAGCACGGGCTTGACGTTCGGCTTCGACTTCTTCTTCGAGTTCTTCGATACGAGCTTGCAATTCCTTGATTTGTTTTTGATTTTTACCGACAACTGATTGTTCGTCTTCGAGTTTGGCAGTGAGAGATGAGATTTCCTTGTCTTTGCGTTGGATGGTTTGTTCGAGTTCTTTTTTGTTGCGTTCCAAGTCAGCTACGGCCTCTTGAGTAAGTTTCAAATCACCTTCAACCTTACGTTTGGCTTTTTCTACGTCACCACGAAGTTTCTTTTCACGTTCCAAAGAATCTTCCAGTTCGTCCAATGTTTGTTCCAATTTAGCTTTAACTTTGTTGAGATGGTTAACTTTATCTTCGGCGGCTTGAAGTTCTTCGGAAATCTTTTGGTTATTTTCACCGGAAAGTTTCTTTTCTTTGTTTAATTTGTTAATGAGTTCGTCTTGGTGGGCGATTTCATCGTTCAAATTCCTGATTTGATGGTCTTTAGTGGCTTTGTCTTGTTCAGATTTTTGGAGATTGAGTTCTAAATCTTCAATATCCTTTTTGTAACCGGCGACTTCTTGTTCAAGTTTCTTCTTTTGTTGGTTCAATTGGTTGCGAGCGTCTTCTTCTTGGCTCAATCTATCTTGAGTTTCCTGAAATATTGATTTTTAAAGAAAATAAATAAATTAGAATTACCAAACGGATATTTTTTGATTATATTTAAACTGAATGTTTATTTGAATATGTAGGCGTATTTATTTTATGATTAATCTCGAGAATTTTGAATTTAAGGCCGATGTGCCAATTTGATTCATCAGCATAGGAGATCGGCAAAATAAAACCGCTTAATTTTTTCTTGGATTTGATCCAAGAACTGATTCACTACATCAAATCAGAAAATTTTTTTATTTAACAATTTATTTTCGGTATTTCGAGATTTTTAACTGTTTCCTCTAAGTTTGGATATGTAAAATTATTTAATCAAATAGTACTAGAAAAGTTTTATAATTTTGAATTAATTAAAATGATCGGTTTTTATTGAGATATTAGAAAAGTTTTTTTGATAATCTGCATGAAATTATATATCATAATGAAATAATATAAAATTTAATTTACTTACAGATAATTGAGATTCGAGATCGTTCTTTTGTGCTTGTAATTTGTTGGCCCTTTCTTGGGTTTCGGAAAGGGATCCCTTTTCACCTTCCAAAGTGGCCAATAATTCAGTCTTCTCGGCCAAAAGTTTGGCGTAGAGAGCTTCTAGTTCTTTTTTGGCTTTCTCTTCACGTTCGAATGCTTCTTGTGCCTTTTGGGCTTTCTCTTCAAGTTTCTGTAATTTATTTTCGTTGTTAGAAGTATCGATAATTATTTCGTTGTCGGCCATTATAAGTAAAGATATAATAGAGTTCGATCGCGAGTCTTATTACGAAACTATTTAAGTAAAAAATTTTAAAAGTATTTTCGAAAATTGCTGAGTGGCAAGAGCAAAGTTTCGCGAAAGACTGAAGTGCTCGGTCGGTGCGGGGTATATCTAAAAATCTTGCGTGGGCTGGATGGGAGGATTTGATGAAAGATTAGAAAAATATGCTGTGCTTCATAAATTCGATGACAGATTTAATGGAAGACGGTTTTATATTTAGATTAATATAGGACAGGTAATTTTTAGTCCAAGCTATAAAAATCTCTGTTTACGTATCCACATATTCATCGGGTAATTTGAATACATGAATGCTTGTGTGTTTACAGCGTGACGCATAATATTAAAATTGCTGTTTATTGATATCGCTCTGTTTATAAATGTTCGGATATTTTAGAATTGAAAGCCTCAATTTGGATTCATTCGATTCTACGATCAAAATCGTTATTAAAGATTTATTACTGGAATCATTTTTGATTCAAAATTTATAAATAAGTAATTGAGTGTATAAAATGGAAATCTTGATGACGAAAAACTCGCAATTTGATCATTATAATAGTCACCTATTTTTGAGCTGATGTAATTTTTCTGATGTTTAGTTATTTTCGTCAAATTTAAAAAAATATCACGCGGATGTGTCACAATAAAAAAATTAATTTCTGCATTTCTACGAGAGAGGTGAATACCGCGAGTTTCAAAAATTATGAATACAACCTGGTTCTTCATTACTCTAGGGGTGATATAGATTTTAAATTAAAATGGGCGTTCTACATCTAAGAATAAAAAGGTATTTTTGGAAATAATGTAGTTTTTCAGTACCATTTGGGCCGAAATTGTTGGCATGGCATGAATTTCGGCCACATAAATTTATTTTTCAATATTTATAACGAAAAATCGGTAAGAGATAAGACACTACCCTTCACCACAATTTTTAAAAAGAAATACAAGTAATTAACTGATTTCATATCGTTTCTTCCATTACATATTTATAGAATATACAGGGCGAAAGATGAAGTGTATTTTTATGATTAAAAAGATGAACTTTCGAAGCAAAAACTTTTGATTTCAAAGATCGAAATTGGAAAAAAAATTTTTCTTCTATAACTATGACAATTCTCTATGCGATTGCACTCAAAAAAACACTATTCAAGGTGAAAATTTAGGAAATATACTTGCGGAACGGATTGTTAGGAAAAGTGAAAGTCAAAATTTGATCAAATGCTTGGATTTTTTGAATTGCATACAAAAAAAACTTGACACGTATACTAACTTTCTAACTTCAGCTAATGTTTCGTTATTTTCGTCAAATTAAAAAAAAATATCACGTGGATTTATAAAAAATCTCAAATGAAAAAAAAATGTGTCACAATAAAAAAAAATAATTTCTGCATTTCTATGAAATAGGTGAATACAGCGAGATTCGAAAATTATAAATAGAATCTGGTTCTTCACTACTCTAAAGGTGATAAAAATTCAATTTCGTTCGTTCAATATTTTTAGAATATACAGGGTGAAAGATGAAGTGTATTTTCACTATTAAAAATATGAACTTTCGAGGCAAAAACTTCTGATTTCAAAAATCGAAAATGGAAAAAAAATTTGTCTTCTATCACTATGACAATTCTTCACGCGGTTGCTCGCAAAAAAACTGTTCAAGGTGAAAATTTAAGGAAAATACATGAGAAAAATTGACAATCAAATGCTTGGATCCAATTTTCTTTTGAGCAATATATAGCTCTTTGATTCTTAAATGTTGTTTTAACAAGAAAATTCATTTCAACTAACTAATTTGTACTAATACATGATAATGCCGAAGAACGAAATTAAATTTCTAAATTCGTCATGTGCTGAAACTGGTACTATTAGTTTCTCAACTGAAATTAAAATTCTTCCATAATGATTTTCACCCTTTGATTTGATTAATTTCAAACCATAACTTTTGCTACCAAATTCTACGGGGTGAGTATTATCAATATAGTTTTATAGAATCAATTATTAGAATATTGAATGAGCAATATCCTGTTCGCTTCAAATCTGTTGAAATAATTATTTTTGGAAAATATCTGATTTCATTGGCATCAATTCATGTATTTCACAAATCTCTAATCTACCATCAGGATCATCATCATTTAGTTCATGATGTAATTAAATGTTATATAGGTTAAGAATATTTCCAAATTTAATTTCGTTATTAAATTTTTATCTCCCAGGTTTTGAAAGATTTCTAGCATGGAAAGAAGCCATGTCTGACCTTTTTACAACTTTAATAATTACTAACATATAATTTTTCGAATCATATCAGCTATATTTAGAAAGATTTATTGTATAAAGCTGCACTGGAAATAGTACCAAACATTTCATCGTATATTCACCATACCATACCATACAATTTTTTCTATCCCAAAAGTGTATTTTCAAATTTGTATATTCCACAATATCCTCCGTAATTTTCATGATGTTCAGCAAAAATTTACTGGGGCTTCATTATTTCATTCTAATATGATCTGGAGGAAAGACATAGGGGGAGACATCCTTACATAAAATGGAAAATTAAATAGAATGGGTGCAAAAATATAAGTGTCTGGGTTCAGTCATAGAAGCTCAAATCCAGACGAAGAAATCAAGATCAGAAATGGAATGGATCGAAAGGCATTTGTCAAATACTCCTCAATATTTGAAACAGAAATTTGAAAGTGGAAACTTGGACCTTGAAAACTCAAATTATCAAAAAACTTGAGGTATTTAAGATGTTGCTCTATAGACGCATTTTGAAGATATCCTGGACTAACAGAATCACCAACGACGAAGTGCCAAGACGCATTGGTTGCGAAAGAAAGCTGTTGACAATTATTAAACAGAAATTTGAACCTCTACGCTAGAATAGAATTCATGGATTGTTATGTCTGGTCAGTACTGATGTAGAAAGTGGAAACTTGGACCTTGAAAATTCAAATGATCCAAAAACTTGAGGTATTTGAGATGTAGCTGAAGATACCCTGGACTGACAGAATCACCAACAACGAAATACCAAGACGCAATGACAAATACCCACTGCTACAGAACATAATACAAGACAGAGTAGAGGGAAAGAAAGGCATCGGCAGGAAGATGAAATCCTGGTTCCGTGACATAAGAAAATGCACAAATCTCAACGTGTTTGAATTGTTTTATGTTGGGAGAGACATTTAAAAACGTGGTCGCCAACTTTCAATAAGAGCACGGCATGAGAAGAAGAAAAATATAGCTTCAAAGGTTGTGGTGTCAGGGGCGCTGAAGACAATATGAAGTAGACTGGGTCAAGTATAGAGATAAACCATGTTGGAAGAAGGTGAAAAAAAGGGATCTAAAGCTGAGAATACAAAGTATGTGAAACGTGACAGGAAGTGAAAAGAAAAAAGAAACGAAATGAACATTGGAAGATGTGATTTGAAGCGCTGACGAAAGTTAAATGCCTAAGTGTATGAATGAACGGCGTAAACACAACAAAAGAAAGTACAAGTAGCAAATAGAGCATTTTGTGCGAGGAGATAAATGTTGAAGAGCAGGAAAAAACAAATAGAAACAATTTTCAAATAAATAAAACAACAATAAGACTAATGCTAATGAGTCAGTGAGTATGGCGAAGAAATAAACTCAAATAGAAAAAGCTGAAAAAGAAAATAACAAAATTCAGAGAAAGAACAGATAAAGAAACAAAAGAAGTGCTGGTTGATTAGAATGTGGAGAAAATAGTGAAAAAAGCAAGAGTCATGACAGCTGAAATAAATTTGTAGAACTAAGATAAATATTATGGTGAAATGGGCGCAGGATGGGAGAGGAAGTCTGGAGTCGAAAGATTGATTTGGGAAGAATTGAAGTCAGAAATTGGAAACAAATATCTTACATCATCAGAAACGGAAAGAACTGGTAAAGAAGCTGAAGCTTTAAGGTATATGCCTTTAAAAATTCATACTGTTACGTTTTTAAACAAATCTGCATACCTAATCTGCAGTAGTTGAATTAGACATTACTAAAATAAAGATATTTACTTTTATTTATTTATATTTTGCTATCTTATTATCCATAAATATCACACAAAGTCTATTATTAAAATATGATTGCGATAAGAAGTTTTATTTATGAAAAAAATTTCGGGGTTATGAGCCAAAAATTGTTATCAATCGAATCTAGATACATATCATCATAATTTATGTTATGTTATTTCTAAATATATCAAGTGTGTCAACGATAATATTAAAAAATTAACTTAATATTAATTTCGAGTCGTTTTAATTTACTTCTGACGTCAAATCACCGATTTCAAAATGTTAAAACTAAAAACAGGTGCAGTAACGTGTATGCAATTTGTCGAATTCACAAGATATCAATTTAGATATGGAAATACCTTCGTTTTCAGAACGAGAGTGTTTTAGTTGATTCTAATATTATTTTTTTTGTATATTTATCATTTAATCGAGATAATTATTTTCTTTTAATGCAATTACCAGGATCTATTGAGTCTTTAAAATGTTGATTTTGGTACTTACAGCAATTTCATCTTCTATGCGAGTGACGTTGAGAAGAGGTCTGACCTTCTGCCACAATTTGTACCATGGCCAAGTACGTAATTTGAGGTATTTGCGCAAGTTGCGTTGACATACTTGTAAAGCCAAACGTTGTTCTTGCAACTTCTTGAATTCTTTCCTTGAGAGATAACCACGTACCCAAGATTGCATCCAGGTAACGATCTTTCCAAGACGGTCGTCACGAAGTTCTTCCATTTGACCCAATACTCCAGCACGGAAAAATACCTAATATGATATTAGGACATTAGAAAGTTCCTAATAAACACACTTGTTATAAGAAGCGGAAACATATAATTATATTAACAAACGCGGCAAAACAAAATGATCAGTTTTGTGAGGATAATCAAAGAAATTAGAAGAAACAACTATCAAGATCTAGTTATTTTAAAAATTTAGAAGTATCCTATTTTAATTTCGATCAGAATGTTAATAATACTATGTTGAATTCTATTGCAACAACACACATGAAACAAATAATAAAACAAATCAAAATGAGTTCTCAAATTTCAGTATAACTTAAAAATTCATTAAATTACTGTTGAAGATACAGAAGTTGCTTTATTCATTCATAGTCCGGTCAAATTTGAATAAAAAATAAGAGTGAAACTACATAAATTCCCATCAAGATGAAAATCAGTAAAATTGTTTAAAATACAATTGAAAGAAAATAAAAAATTTTAATGTTTCCCATTATTTACGTGTATGGAAAAAATTTTATTCAGGAGCAAAGGTCAAAGAAATGAGTTTTTGGTGATTATTAGTAAATCGGTAAATTTTATCATAAAAATACCTTCCACAAAAATTGTAGATTATAAAATTATTTACAAAAAATGTGTCAATACTTTTTTTCCTACGAGCTAGCGTTTTTGAGATATAACGATTCAAAAAGTTATAAAAGTTATAATGTTTCAGAACTGCAGAACAACATCGTCGGACTTTAGCATCTTCGTCAATTGATAATTTATTTGATGAACTTATGACAGTTCCAACCAGTCAACAGAAATTTTTTACAAATACTCATAACAAGCTTCGGTTCATTTCAATGTTGTAAGAAAAGGTTACTGCTGAAAATAAATTGGTGAAACCATTAAATACAACTTTTACAACTTTTTGAATCATTATATCTCAGAAACGGTGACTCGTAGGAGAAAAAGTATTGATACATTTTTTGTAGATAATTTTATGATCTACAATTTTTGTCTGAGGTATTTTTATGATAAAACTCACCGTTTTCCTGAAAATTGCGAAAAACTCATTTTATTCACCTTTAACATTGAATAAAATTTTTTCCATAGACGCAAATGATGGAGAACATTGAAATTTTATTTTTAATTGTATTTTAAACAATTTATGTAGCTTGGAATGTCTAAATTGACCGGATTAGCAAGCATGTTACCACAGGTTTGTTCCTACAGCTTTCGACGCTTCGAATGCGGTTCAAAAGAATTAACCACATTTTCTTTCAATACATCAATTGAATGAATTTAATTCGCCTTTTATATTACGAGTAAACATGTATCATTAAACAAAAAATTCTGGTCGTAGGACAAACAAAAAATAATCTCGTATATATTAGATCAGACATTTACAATTTGATAGTACCTCGACTTGGTTGCACGAAAATGAATCCGGAATGTTTTGACTTAATAGAAACTAAACTTAAATTTAATGACCACGCGATAATATTTAACTTTTTATTTTAATTTTCAAAATTAATTTACAAACTTTTATAACAAATAAGTTAATAAAAAAAATAATCAACTTCATAATTATCTAGTTTACGCATATATGTAATACTCCTATATGGACAGTTTCTATAAGGTATTCCGACTAAGTGAAACAAATAGTGTATCGTTCTCTCTCTCCTCCGAGCGCTTCAGTTAGTTCTGCGCATATTTTGCACGTATGAAGCATGCGCAGTATAGATAAAGCGTCTCGAACGAGAGACAAAATTAATACTGTGTTAGTTTTAATGCAATTTTTTTAGCTTTAACTATTTTACATCATATCTACTGAAATTTCAGTCGAAACGACTTTTATAAGTGGTCATTTGAAAGGTCTTTTTAAAAATTATTCCATGACTTTTTGTTGAAAAATGTATAATTTTCCCATTATTTGAGGTTAAATACTCAATTACGTAAAAGAAAAGCTATTCAAGTTTCTATAACTTGCTTTAAGTAGAACATTAAGATCTTAAAATACAACTAAATAATTTCTTTTTTTATGAGCTTCATTTTTGTTCATTGCACTTTTTTCAATAAAATGCATAATTACAGAGTTATACGTAAAAAACTATTGGAAAATGCGGTTTTTTTGACGAAAAATCGCACTTTTCAATTGCGAATAACTCAAAAACTATTGATCTGGCGAAAAATTTTTATATGACATTTTTTACTTAAAATTTGCTGATATTTCGATTTCTGGGGTTATGTTTGGTGAAAAATTTTCGGTGCTGCATTAAAGAATGCTTGAATACCTGGACTATTACGAATTTTAAGTTGATCTCTGGGATTTAACTTCATGTTTCTGTTGTAACATACTTCAAATCTTTTTACAAAAAATTGTTATTATGGCATGGTTTGAAATAATTTGAATAATATTTAAATCTGTTGTGCTACTCTGAAATTTGAGAAATACCTGTAACTGCTTGAATTCAATCAAAATTATAACTAAATGAAGTATTTGTTACAAATACCTTGGTTTTACCCATTCGGTATTGCTCAGCATCGAGTTGGATATGTTCCAGTATAACTTGCGTTGCTTTTTCAGGTGTCATACTGTCTTTAATGTTACTTGCAGCCAGAATTTTGTATCTGATTTAGCAAGTAAAACACAAAAAATACGTAAAAAACCAATACAAAAACACACAAAATGTTAATTCACTAGATTTGTATGATTTTTAACTTTGTTTTCACGTAAAATAATTGATATTCAATCATCATACAAATCTAGATAAACGCTTTGTCAGTCAATTGACAAAGTTCGACAAATAAACTAAAAAAAATAAAGATTTGGTGTCAAATGTTTGTCATAATACATCGACATCAATTTACACAATAAAAAAGGAGGTCAAACGCTAGTCTTAATGCGTCGACTAAACACAGTACAATCACTTGTCCAATAGCGTTGTAAACTGAAAATAAAAAAACACTCGGATGTACAAATACACTGACAAAGATAAACATGCCTTAGTGTGACCAAGACGGTACGATTCTGAATCTAAACCAGTAGCGTCAAGGATAACAGCAGCACATTTCTTAGGATCACTTTCTTTGGAAACACCAGCTGGGTTCAGAATCTTGTAACTACAGGACAATACCAAAATAATAACATATCCAACTACTAAACACAAAGGTCAACAAACTACAATTTAAATAAGATAAAATGATAATTCAGTACATGGATATTAATAATCGAAAATTCATCCGTAACTTCTACAAAAAATAATCACACACTGTATATTGAAGAGGGTCATGCACGATTAAAAAATAACGTGTTGTACTGGACAATATACTAGGACACATTTTTAAAGTCCTTCTTGCCTTTGTATGTCCGACACGATAACTCTCGGGATCTAAACCAACTTCTTCCAAACACTTCCTGGCAGCTTCTTTTGCATCAGACTCTTTGGCCATGGTAGCGGGGGCCAAAATCATATATCTACATAGTAAAAGGTTACACTTTTCATTTTTTTCGGTATTTAATATAACATTTTATCGACATAAGCGATATTCTATCTACAATAATAATCACTAGTCCTATTGCACCAATTTCATGCCCAATCCATCTGAAGTTTTTGTGTTTGAAACGTTTGAATATGTGTGAACTTCTAAAAGAAATATACTGTGTGGAGTTGTAAGGTTTTTTGATGGAAAATTCGTTGTGAAAGTTTTGCCTCGCTTCAATTAATCTTTCAATAAAAGGATTAATGAAATTTTTGAAAATTTGCAAGTGATCAAGATCGATTAGCTTGAAAATTACTAACCATCTAACGGTTGGAAATCATGAAACTCGACGAAATCGATATCAATAATTTGCGATAAAAAATAATATTAATAAATAATATAAACAATTAATTAGATTGTGGGCTTTTTGATTTACGACTTTGATGACTCCCAATAATTGTCAAATATTTATGACCAGCCCTGCGACATGCCTTAGGACGTCACAACAAAAAAGTTTAGCTTTTAGAAAAACTTCATTTCAATAATAAACTGTAAAAGCAAGTGGAACCAAAACACCATAAACAAATGAACATTAACACGTTGACTGCCAACTACTAAATAGCTCATAATTCAGCTCCCCTGAAGAGTTTTTTTTTCACATAATTCAACTAAGAAATAAGTTTTTTTCAAATCCTACATTTTCTTTACCTTTGAGTGATAACTTTTTATCTAAATTATCAGTTTAAATGATTTAATCATTTGGATCAAAATCAGTAGAAATTGGAATAGGAGTGTACGGGTCCAGAACCAAACACTCTGATAGCCTGGGCAACACACCAAATTCTTCAAGCAGAAGTTTTTGAAGAGTTTACTTACTGATTTTTATTATATTGGAAAGAGCATCTCCAAATACATAAAAAAACATATCTAGTGCTCGGAATAATGAAAAGACAAGCTAAATTAACTGGATTACAGAATAACATATTGGAATTAGACACTCCAAAGAGTGCTAGACATATCTGCTCCAGGATAACATAAGATTGAAGGCTGTTTCATTAATTTTACAGCTGCTATTTCGTGACTAAAGTCGTTATTGGAAATTATTATTTAAAAAAGAGAATCTCTAATCAATTTTATAATAATACCAAAATCTTCATTTTTCTATTTAGAATCATATTGAAGGGATTTAAAATTTTCATCTTGTAAACTTTTTCCATTATTTTTATACTACTTACATACCAAATTTTAAATTTCTAATTTTTTGAGAACCTAAAGCTTTTGTTGATCATCAATGAGTCCAAGTCGAAATCGAGCTTTTTCAGATATTGAAATCTAAAGTTTAATGAATAACATTTCAATAAAATAATAGTGTTTAATCCAATGTGGATAAAAAAAGAGATGTAAAGCTTCTTCAAGAAGATCATACCACTAAATTACATAATTCAAAATACAAAAAAAAAATGATCATCGTATTGTAACGAAAAATTCTACTCACCGAAGTTTGAAATCTGGGTAAACCATTCTGTTGGGGAAACCTTTACGACAAATACGGATACCTTCAAGTACACCGTTACATGTCAATTGGTGCATTACCAAGTGAGAATCAATGACTCCTGGTTGTTTCATTTCGTTGGGAATGATACAACGTACGAAGTGAGGTTGAGTTGATCTCAAAGTTGTCATCAAATTGTTCAATTGTTCCTAAAGGAGCGAAAAAATTTATTAACGATATTTGAGGATAAAATCACTTGAGATTATTAATTTGTTAGGAGTTTAGTTTCAAAGGAAACAGGTGAAAGCTGCATTGTTAATTAAAACAAAAAATTAAAGTGTGAGTATTGATTTTAACAAATTTTTTCATCATGCTCAGCTTTTTTTTCTCCACGACAATTATTAGTGAATGTAATAATTTTTTAATCAGTCTCATAACTGAAATTTGAAAATTCTCGCTCTCCAAGAATATTTGTTCTGACATCCTTATCTTTTGTACGTTTTTACTTTCTATATATGTTGTTTATTGGTCTTTGGTCCAACATACGAGGTCTGGCTATTAAATAACGAGACTGTTCGCCTAGAGGACGACCTAGATGGGTATCTTGTCAATGCACGTCCCAAAACACGTTTCCATCACTATTATAGTATTGGTGCCGTTGAAACGAACGTATTAAATTGAAAAAAACTCCGACTGACTGCTATAAATTATTGTAAGAGGCCTATGGTGACAATTCTCTATCTCGTGCCCGTGTTTTTGAGTGGTGTAAGCGCTTCAGTGAGGGCCGAAAGAGCACTGAAGATGACTAGTGCCCAGGGCGTCCTGTGATTTTTTCAACTCCGGGAACAGTGACCGAAATCCACCAAATTGTACGTGCTAATCGTCGAATGAGCATCCGGATGATGCCGAGGCTGCCAACACTGATAAAGAAACGGTTAGAAAAATTTTACACGAGGAATTACACATGACAAAAATCTGACTACTGACCAAAAGCTCTTACGTCAACGGGTCTGCTCAGATTTCCTTGAAAGGTTAGAAAAAAGATCTGCTTTGAAAGGAACCCGATTTGAGTCAATGGAAGTGGTGAAGTAAAAAACGGCAGATCTTCTAAAGACTCTCACTCACTTATTGTCTTCTAAATAAATATATTTTTTCAATTTTTTTACTTCTTATTCATATTAATCAAATTTGGCAGCTTTTCCAAACATTCTTGTAAACCACCTCCGAAGTCTTTCCCTGTTCTTGTCATCAAAGTTAATATAAAGCACTAAACATCAGTGGTTATTCTTTAAAATAAAAATATCGTTGACCTAATTGGTCATCATATTCATATATATGTCACGTACTATCCTTACTGTACTGTATACTGCATAAACTAGACCAATAGTGCGTTTTATCACCCATTAAAATGAATATTGATTAAAAAAAGTGACATCTTTCTATGACATTTGTCAGAAATTCAGATTTTGAAACTTGTCGTGGAGAAAATATAGTCTATTACTCAGTTAGAATAAACTGTTTTAACATGTGTATCCATTTGTACTAAATGTTATTGGAGACACAGTATGAAGTACTGTGTACTTAGCCCATTGGAATGTTACAAAAATATGCCCTAACCTTGCATTTATCAGAGTTATTAATTTTTTTTATCCATAGGGGATTGTATACGAAACTTGAAACCAAATTTGTGGGCTTGCGAAATTTTGTGAAAGGAGTGAAGTTTTTGAAAAATAGCAATACAACTATACACCGCGTAAAAATATTAATTATTTTATTATTTTTTGTAGGAAATTAAATTCTCTATAAATTTTCTCTCTCAACTTTTTTCGCAAAATTGAAAATAACAAAGTCATTGCAAATTTTTATTTGTCCATTTTTTGCGTTTTAAGATGAACATTTAGCGATTTAAAGTAATTAATATTGTTTTATGTTAATTACTTTGTTATTTTCAATTTTACGAAAAAAAGTCAGGGGACAATATTGTAGAGAATTAAATTTTTTCCAAAAAGTTATTGAGCAATATTTTTGCGGGAAAAATAGTTTTCCTGTTATAACAGAAAAACGATGTGTAGGCTTTCAACTGAAATATTTCGCACAATTGATATTGTCAAATTTGAGGCGCTGTGAAATTCTTATGATATCCGCAATTGGAAGAATGGAGGAAATTTATTAGTATCAAAATTCTCTACCAAATCGGTCTAGACCTATTTTCCGGAAAAATGAAAAAGAAAAAAGTTATAGCCACTTGAAGGAATTTGCTGTTTCAATTTTCATCGTTTTTTATCAATAACTTTGTTATTTTCAATTTTACGAAAAAAAGTCAAGGGGGCAATATTGTACAGAACTAAATTTCTTACAAAAAATAATTGAACAATATTTTCACGGGAAATATAGTTTTCCTGTTACAACGGAAAAACGATGTGTAGGCTTTCAACTGAAATATTTCGCACAAGTGATATTGTCAATTTTGAGACGCCGTAAAATCTTCAAAATAAACGCTATTGGAAAAATGGAGGATGAAATTTATTTGTCTCAAAATTCTTTACCAATTTGATCTTGACCTATTTTCCGGAAAAATGAAAAGAAAAAAAGTTATAACCACTTGAAGGAATTTGCTGTTTCAATTTTCGTCGTTTTTTATCAATAACTTTGTTATTTTCAATTTTACGAAAAAAAGTCAAGAGGACAATATTGTAGAGAACTAAATTTCTTACAAAAAATAAAAGAACAATTTTTTTGCATAGTGTATAGTATCATTTATATTTAGTAGAAATCATTCTACTCCTTTGTGGATATTTCCGAAGGGTTGCAATCCCACAAACTTGAATTTAAGCTTGTCGAATTGTCGACTTTGATAAATGCACTTTTCAATGTACAAACTAACAAAACAAATACGTAATTGAGAAATTGGATAAATGAATCAAATTCAATTAAATCATGTAGAGAAATGTTGATTTGATTTTTTTTTGTCTGAGACCAAATAAAAGCATAGTTATAAAGTAAAAGCAATTCGTATAATGCAAAATGGAGTTGAAATGTAAACTGTACTTAATTCGTACGTTTATAGTGGTTAGTATACATCAGCAAACAAATAGTGGATAAGAGGCAGTGAGTATTTATGTGCCTACGCATCCATTGGAAATTTAACAATATCCATACAGTTTTCCGGTATGGTTTCAACACTAAAATCTTGTTCTTTTTTGTGTCAAATAACAACCTAAAAACTATTTACCAATCATGTCTTTTGTGGTAATAACATATAATTGTTAAAACAACACTGTGTTTCTCAGTGGTTTGTGAAGTATATTTAATTTCTACATAAAAAAAACTAATATCCCTTTTTTGACCCAAAACCTACCCTGTAGGCGGATGATACTGTGGCGAAACCACCACCTTTCTTACCACGACCTAAATAGCAAATAAAGCAGTTTAGAAAAATATATAAATTATTATTAAAAGTGTGCAAATATGCAAGGATCGGGGTTGAATGAGTCGCATATTCGGTAAAGGATTTTAGATAAGTGAGATTTTCACAGCTGCGTCTATTAGCAGATCATTTACCCTGTATAAACTGGATACGGTTTGGAAAGCAGAACCCTTAGTTCTTTTAGCACCTAATATGGGAAGAAAATCATTTAGAATACGTTATAAAAAAAGCAATAAATTATTCTTACTTACGAGGATGGTTCCAGAAGTACCTGGTACATCAAAGAAAAGACAAAAATTTGGAAAAAAAGTAATCTCCATACACTTTTCCCAACGATATTCAATAAGTTCGATACAGGAAACAGAAAATAATCCCAGGAGGCTGAATCTGGTGATTAATTTAGCCATTCCAATAACGGATGTGTCAGCTGGTGCATTGTTTTGATGAAAAAACATTTTATGCGTCCGTTTTTGTTTGATTCCTTCGCTTAAACGTTGCAATGAGTTCGCATAATTCTCGCCGTGGATAGTTTATCCTGTTTCAATGAAAATTATCCCACGCGCATCCCGAAAAACCGTCGCCATGACCTTGCCTGCAGATGGAACGGTCTTTGCCTTGATTAGAACCGGTTCTCCCATTGTTTTTATCGTTTTTTTTTACTTAGAGTGTGAACTGATGGACCTACGATCCATCCATGGTTATGAAACGGCTCTAACTCGGTAAAACATTGCCAAACAGTCGATGGAAACATCTTCACGATGTTGTTTTCGTTCCATTGTGAGCAAACGCGGCATCCATCTTGTTTTTGTCCAAATCATCAGTTAATATGCGATGTATCGCACTTTTTGAAATGTCCACTAAGTCTGCTAGATCGCGCACTTTCAGTATACGATCATCCAGTACCGTTTTGTGGATTTTCTTCAATATTTCTAGAGTCGTCACCAAATTTGATCGACCAGTGCAATGCAGGTATGGCTTTGTTTAAACTTTCCTTCCCAATATTTTAGTGTTGTCTCACATAACGATGACCAATTTACTCCATGTTCACAAATTCACTGTTAATAGCTGCCAAATAAATACTAAAAAACGTGGCGGTACTTCTGGAACCATCTTCGTAACAGAGTGTGTAATTTTTTGTACTAATTTCATGATTATTCGAAAAAATATGATTCAATAAAACCATATAATAATAAATTTGTCTAAACTTATATCCTATCTAAATTAAAATATCAGGTAAATTATCAGTCCGCTTCGTTTTTTTTTTGTAGTCGAGTAAAATTAATGCTTAACATAAGATTTATTCAAATGTCAAATGTCAAATGTCAAAAATATGTATTTGTACAAAAAATGCTTATAACAATTAATTATTGTGGTTGAACTGAATAATAACAAATCTATTATAAGTAGTGTTCCAAGTTTGTAAATGATTTGAGTTGTTCGAATAAATTAAAACTCAAAAATTCAGTCACTATATTGCGAATTCACTGGCAAACAAACAAATAACAAAGTGAAGAAAATAATGTAAATATAGTTACAAAAGATCTTTTTGTGGAAAATTTTATATCAAACCACAAAAAGATCTCCTAAATCACAGATCTAAATCGATTATTTCTATGAGAAATTTATGTTTCACACCCTGTTTATGAGGAAATATTTATTCATTTTACCAATCAAGTATATTTTACCTTTTTCGGCAGCACCACCAGATTGTCCAGGATGGTCGGCGAAGATTTCAACTACCAAGTTGTTGCTACCCTTTTTGAATAAATCAACAACGGTGTCATTCAAGGGATCCTTGTTCTTTTCTAACCAACCGGTGATGTTGTATGGTACCTATGAAGTGGTTTCATATATAATTTAACTCTTTAACAAAACTCTAGAAGAGCATCATTCAAAGTTAGTGAATTATATTGAAAACGTAAAAGTTTTGTTATAAGATATCACCCAATTGTTTTGCCACAATGAAGCTTTCCTCATTTGCCATTGGATTAGTAATTAATAAAATTATGAACTAGAATAAAATGGGCTCTTCACCTAGGTGCAATTATCTATGAATATTTCTCATTAGGGGTTGTAAGACTCGCCACCCTCCATTATACACATTGCGAAAGAAAAATCTTCAATTGGGTGCACCCGAAGCAAATTGTTTTGATACAAAAAGTATGTTATTTTGATATAGCTAATATTGGGTTGTCCTGTTCGCAATCCAAGACATTATGTCGTTTCAAATTTGATGTTGAAGTACAAAATCAACAAATTTACTGAAGAAGTTGTTAATATAACTTTCAGAATCTACATCTTCCCCTTTAAGTCGATTC
Organism: Diorhabda carinulata; assembly: GCF_026250575.1. Lineage (NCBI taxonomy): Eukaryota > Metazoa > Arthropoda > Insecta > Coleoptera > Chrysomelidae > Diorhabda > Diorhabda carinulata. The sequence goes on from NC_079463.1 coordinate 24,766,476, forward strand.
ACATAAGGTTTGGATGGCCTTCTTTTCGAAATCACATGTCATCAGGAAATTTTCTTCATATTTTACATACAATCTTCTAAATAACAATATAAAAACGATAGTTTTTTTTTCTATTTCCTGATTGAACTGTGGAAAGTATCTTCAACGTCCAAAATAATGACTATTTCTTTCGCAAAATCTTGGCCTTCGTTGGAGTCAGCATCTTGCTAATTGATTTGATGTATATTTAGAATATTTTCCTCTTGTTCTTAGCATTTTGAAAAATGCTAACTATGTCAGACATGTGAATCTGCGCAACCAATTTATAAATGCTTTTTTTTCCAACTTATAAGATAAGATATAACATCATCAGATATTTTTCTTTAGCTGACTGATGTCCCTCGGATTGTTCATGTAGACTTTATTTTTGAGGTGTTTCCACAAAAAAAATCAAGTTGCGTCAAGTCGGGGCTGCGTGGGAGCCAAGCGATATCACCTCTTTTGGAAATTAGTACACAGCCGCTATAGAAACATTTCTGGAGTCAAATATTCCTCCAACATCGTAACATCGCGGTAGGTGCTTCGTCCTCGTAAATCATCAAAAAGGAAAGGACCAATAATTTCTGTATCTTTTAATTTCTGTGTTAACTGGAGCTTATAAGGATGCAGTTTAAGATCCAACTTGAAAGTTCGCTGTAAACTTCGTCGCCACAAGTTTAAAACCGCCGATCGCTTCCGAGTAAACATATTTTAATTAAATTTGCACTCGGAGCTTCATTCATGTGTATTTATCCATATTATGAACAATACACTGACTCATGGCTACTAAAACTCCACTCCACTCCAATATACACATTCTATTGCGCCACCCAAATATTTTTTCTTTTCGAAATACTTAATATTAGAAACAATACTGAGTACCAGATGAAAATAAATTGAATGTTGAAACTGCAAACAAAATGGTGGGTGGTTTAAATATTCGTTAAACAACCAGAGCAGTTCAAATTGATCTAAACTTCTTTATTTTTTTTACACCTTTTTGTATTTATTTTTCTTGATAAATCCTCTTGATTTAGTTTCTAGTAGTTTCAAGGGTATTTTCTACATTGTGAAAAAAGTTATTAAAATTAAAAGAGACCTTAAATCTAAACGATTTATCAACAAACCGTAAACTGTTGTAGTTTACCATGGATATATAATTTTGAGTAAATTACCGTTGAATTCAAGAGATACTTACATTACCAGCATAATGTCCCAAGGTGAAATGAGCAGCTTGTTGACCAGGCTTTGGTGGTTTAGGTTTCTGGAAGTTAGGCGATTTACCCAAATGGTTGGTGTTCAATTTTTCTTCAAAGGTCTTATCAGTAGCTTTGGGGAACATAGATTCTTCTTCAAGGATGGACAAGATACCCATAGGCTAGATTTAATAATAAACTATTAAAATTTATGATCTATCAGTTTAAATCAAAGCAAAGCAGTTTCACGTAAATAACACTTGATATGCAACATTATTCCGTATGGTTTGCGCAGATCAAGTGTTATATAGAGTGAGAATTAATTTGAGATATTTCACTTTACTTGATAACTAAAGAAAAATTTAATAGGTTAACGCAATTATTATATATTTTTTTCTTCATAGGTGCATTTCTTGTAGCATTTGAGTAGTTCAGCGTGAAGAATCATTTTTGGTGAGGGTATATCGTACCAAAAACATTAACATATTCTCGTGAAATTGTTGACTCCAAAAGAGCCAGCAGAAGAATGAAATCTGATGAAGCTGTTAGTAGAAAAATTGATAAAAGTGGAAAATCATATGAAGCAGTCCTAGAAAAGAGAATCTGCAAATTAATGGGAAAAATATGATTAAGTCGACATCTACTGAATACAGATATTCGTAATACAAAATGTACAATATCAAAAAAGGGGTTGAAGGTAGTACTCGATAAATGTTGAAACGGAATTTACATTTATAACAAACTTGTTTCAAGTAAGTCGATAGTTCTAATTACTTTTTGAAAGAAACAGAACAGTTCGATCTTTTATTATTTTATTGAAATCGAAACAAGAAAAAATCCTAATATATGCAGAATGATTGGTTAAACAGTACTTCATGGATACTCACTCAGAAGATTGCTAATAGAACCAAGACTAGGAATAGAAGATCATTTGGATGCAAGAAGCTATAGAAGATGGATCGTGAAACAGTAGGAGAAAATTATGGATATTCGATTACAAAACAGTACACAGAGATGCCAGTAGAGCTCTTTTGAAGAGACAGAGGGTAAAAAGAGAAAGGATATACCGAAAGAATCAAAGAATTTGAGGAAGAAAGTACCAAGAGAATAGAGAGAAATGATTGCTGATAGATGAAGATTAAGGTTATAAGTGAAAAGTATAGAAGATGAATAGAAATTTTATATATTTCTCTTGATATCATACACAGAGAAATTGGTTTCTCTGGTATAATTAAAACCTAATTTAGAAGGGCTCAAACAACGACGAAGCTCTTCAAACAAAGTTATTTAGTTCTTGTACACTTCGCTGTACTCTTACTTGTAGGGGAACCACCAGATTGATTGAAATGTATCAACCATTGTATAATGAATGATTAATCTCCAAAAAAACTTATGGAAATATGTGTTAAAAGGAAAAAAATGTAATGACTGAATTTAGTTAAGTACCTAATTTTTTTTTCTATAACAAAAATAATCATTTAGTATTTTTCATAAACTGAAATATCTCTAATAATTGAAAAAATATACCTGTACGTGTAGAGTGCGAAGAAACTGTGCTACTATAAAAAAAATGAAGGTTCTGTGCATATACTACCAAAGTGATACGATATTAACTACGTCGAATATATTTGTACCTTCTCGATTAGATCGATACAGGGCTGTAAATCCATACCAAAATCTATGAACTTCCATTTCAATCCTTCTCTTTCATATTCTTCTTGTTCCAAGATGAACATGTGATGATTATAAAATTGCTGCATCTTTTCATTTGAATAGTTTATGCACAGTTGTTCAAAACCATTATACTGTAATTATTATTGTTAGCTAAACACAAAAAAAGCTTCATAGCTTCGACGGTGTCGTATACCCAGTATCAGTTTTATTGATACTCAAATCGCACAATAAAATAACCAAAATCAAATTTTATATGAAAAATACGTATTATAATAATAAAAAGGGCACAGATTTCATGTGCACACGGACCGGTATAAGCCTCCGACGTATCTTTAAACCGCGGCTATGAGGTATGCAGAGGATTTACCAATAAGATTTAATTTCTGTTTTAAAAGTACGAGTTAATATTAACAACTTGATTTCTAACGCTTAATATTTTGAGTTTTCTTTTCTAAAATAAGACAAGGAATCGTAATTCTCGTTTCGACACCGATTATTACGTTTCCGAGCTGCAAGTGCACAGATTTCATGTGCACACGGACCGGTATAAGCTTCCAACGTCGCTTTAAACTGCGGCAATGAGGTATGCAGGGGATTTATAGTCTGACAACTGGAAGGTGCTCTACTACATAATACAGGTATGATAAAAAAGCAACTCGATTAATTTGTACCAATGGCTTGACTGATGGACCTATAGCTTGGCCATGAACTACGGGTACAAATTATATTGAAGAAAGCGTTCGTAATAATTGATAATAACTCGTTAAAGTTAAGTCGAAATAGAATTGATGTAGTTTGGAGTTAGATAAGAGAGAGGAAGCTTGAATTATGAAGTTTCAATGGAAAAACAAGTTATAAAGGGTGCGCGAGGAGTATAAATAAGAATTAATTTAAACCCGTTTCATTTAATTTCAAATGGATATGCTGTAAAATGTGATATTTGGTTATATAATTGTGCGATTTGTGGAATATTTGATCTGTCTTTACGAATACACAACATGAAAAGCGTTAATATAATTTTTAGGGAGAAAACCAAATCTGTACAACTCGTATTCTGTACCTTTTCAATAAGTTCAATACATGCGGCTAAATCCATACCGAAATCAATAAAAGCCCATTCAATACCCTCTCTTTGGTATTCTTCTTGTTCGAGTACGAACATGTGATGATTAAAGAACTGTTGTAACTTTTCATTGGTAAAGTTGATACAAAGCTGCTCAAAGCCGTTGAACTATTTAAAACAAACACACATATAACTACTACGTACAAATTGATTCCTTTCCTGCAACATTGGTGGAATCAAGAGGACGATACAACATATATGTATATATATAAATAAACAACAATAGACAGACAGACAGACAGACATAGTTCTACAGAGACGATATATACTGCTACAAACAAAAACATGTCACCAAAATTCTTCCAACGGTACTGCTATTTTACCTTTTCAATTAGTTCGATACAAGCCGCCAAATCCATTCCGAAATCGATAAACGTCCATTCAATACCCTCAATTTTGTATTCCTCTTGTTCAAGTACGAACATGTGATGATTAAAGAATTGTTGTAATTTTTCATTCGTAAAATTAATACACAGTTGTTCAAAACCGTTGTACTAAATAATTATAAAGTAATCATTAATATTCATTACATCACAAACATCACTAGATGATGAAAATTGTTAGTAAGATGCAAGCAAGCAAGCAAGCTTACCTTCATTCAAAAATTCTTATTTTTTATTAGGAATGAATGATATACTACGAGAGCTGCCTGTTGAATTTTTGATAAAGCATACGACGAGTTAAAAATATCTGTATATGGCAAAATACTTGTAGTAAAATCATGAAAATTTTTATGTTTGGGTTTTCGGATACGATCTTTTTAACTAATTTATTTTCAAAGGTGGCTAACTTCCGGTTCTACTGGAAGTCGACTGTAACTTTGTTATTTTGAATAAAACACACTATATATTGATACATATTTGAAATATACGTGAAATTCTAGTATACTTTTGTCTAAAAACTTTTGCGAAAAATGCATACTTTTTGAGTTATTAATTTTTTTGTAAAAAATTTGACAGTTTCAGACCCTTATAAATTATTTTTTTACAAGAATACCCTTAAAGATATGGAAATGGTTTATGTTCGGTTGCTTTAAGCAAAATTAGACGTATTTAAATCTATGTTGAAAAATTTTTAATTATATACAGGATGTGTATAAAAACCGTTCAAAGTTTAACTTCATAAACTTTTAGTGGTTTACAGAAAACATGTAATATCTGGATAACGTTAAGGTTTAGGTATAACATGTATACATGAATTTGCCTTATTTTTTTAGTCCTGAATGCATTAAATAGAAAAAACCGGGTGGTTCTTTTAAAAAAAATAAAGAAATTTGATATTTATAAAGTTAAACTTTGAACACTTTTTATACACATCCTGTATAGAATGAAAAATTTTTCAAAGTAGATTCAAATACGTCTAATTTTGCCAAAAGCAAATGAACATAAACCGTTTCCATATTTTTAAGGCTGTCCTCGTAAAAAAATAATTTATAAGGGTCTGAAACTGTCAAATTTTTTACAAAAAAAATAATAACTCAAAAAGTATGCATTTTTTAAAAAAAGTTTTCAGACAAAAGTTTACTAAAATTTCACGTCGATTTCAAATATGTATTAATATATAGGGTGTTTTGATTAAAAATAACAAAGTTACAGTCGACTTCCAGTAGAACCGGAAGTTAGCCATCTTTGAAAATATATTAGTTGAATAGATCGTATCCGAAAACCCAAACGTAAAAATTTTCATGATTTTACTATAAGTTTTCTGCCAAATACAGATAGTTTTAACTTGTCGTGGGACACCCTGTATAGAATAGACTAAAAACTACTTTCCACTAAATGTCTTTTTTTCCATTTTGAGGTAAAGACAAGGCTTTGGGTAGGAATTTGCTACTACCAGCACATTTTCTGACAGAAGACCAGATACAAAAAAGTGAAAACTACAAAAATATGGAGTTGAATAACGAAATTAAAAAAAAAACAGAACATTATATAGTTGAAAAACTGATAAAATAAAGGTAGAGAGAAGATGTAGAGGACGACCAAATTTAAGATGTCATCTGGATGTAAGAAACTAGAATGCGCAGAAACTGTTAAGAACACCGAACTCATAAGAGAAAATACCGAATAGGAATTTCTTAATTGTGCTGTTACATCGTTAAATACTTAGTTAATTTTGCTTGTTTGCTGTTCTGTGAGCTGTTTCAAGTGTTTTATCGTAGGTAAGGAGCTAGCCTAACCCGTGAACCCTCAACCTTGGGACCTACAAAGGCCCTTATTGACCTACTCACCAAGCAGGTACCAAAGTCCTTTCTCAGACAGGGATTAAATGATGTTTTAGGAATATTCAGACTAAATTATAGACTAATTAACCCAGCGCAAAACAAAAATAAGAGGAAACATAAGAAGAATACCGAAAGAAAAATCAAGACCTATCAGAATACTAGGAAGTGTAAAAGGCAAAGTTTTACAAGACAGAATACGGAAGGAAGATATTAAACAGAAGAGTAGAATACAGGACATAGGAACGTGGATGAGACAGAGAGGAATTTCTAGTATAAACATAAAAAAAATTATTTGTTAAGAACGAAAAGTTGAACAAACGAAAAGGAAGAAAACCACAGATCATCTAAGCGTTGGTGGTGGAATTTATCTTCCGGGTAAAACTTGCTGATAATGAAGAGGCAGTAGTCTGCTAATATGGTCATCAATATTAGAAAGAAGATGATTTTAGTTCATTATCAATTATTGTTACATAATATATTCGATATTCAAAAGAAATTAATTTGTCTATAATCCAGTTCAGTTTTATTATATTTCAAATAGGAGAACTATTTGCCTACAAAAGGCCACAAAAACAAAGTAATTTTAATATATTTTTAACTATCGTTTACAAAATTATTATTTAATAGAAATATTATTAGTTCTTTCATAAAACAACTATGAGACAGCCCTCGTAAATTATTAACGAGATTATAATTTCTCATTTCTAATTAAAAAGAAGATATAATTGAATGTTTTGGTCCTTGTGAGATGTTTATTCCTATAAAAAAAAAGATACTAAAGCGTGTTGAAGCTTGCGAACCTTTTCAATAAGTTCAATACAAGCAGCCAAGTCCATTCCGAAATCGATGAATTGCCAAGTGATACCTTCCCTGGTATATTCTTCTTGTTCCAAGACAAACATGTGATGATTGAAGAATTGTTGTAGCTTTTCGTTAGTAAAGTTAATGCAGAGCTGTTCAAAGCCGTTATACTAAAGCAGAAAGTAAATATTTGTTTGGTTAATTTTATCGAAGAGGAAAATGCAAGAAACGATGAAAAGAATTTGATTTCTCTTTGTGTTTTCGTATGTCCTCCACCATGAACAGGAATAGATAAAATATATATTACAAATTTATATATAAATAACTGTACAATGTTCCTAAATTATAATATACATAGTATCCAGAAACTTTATGCCAAAATATTTTGAATTTCACGATTGTATAACAAAAAAAAATTAGTTTCTGTCAGTGGGTTTGAATTAGATTGGTCGTTGAGTGATTTATTTCTATTAAAAAAAATTTGGAAAAAAACTATTTAGATATTTTGATTCATTGTACAATTCTATTAATTAAAAATACGAACTTACGTCGAAAATTTCAAAACCAGCAATATCCAGTACACCAATGAAGTGTTGTCGTTTCTGTTTGGTGTCCAAAGTTTCGTTACATTTTTTGACCAAAAATTTGAACAACCTGTCAAACATGGCCTTTGACATGGCACCAACGGAGTACGATACTTGACTGACATTACGACCTTGGGTGACGAATTCATTACCGACCTTAATTCTTGGTTTGACGAAGGCCTGGTATAAGGCAGCGGCCTCAACACCCAATAGTTTACCTACACGCTCACCCTCCTGTTATAAAACAAATATAATAACAATTATAAGAAGAAGAAAAAGGTATATTATTTAGATATTTTTAACTATTTTTTATGATTTCAATATCGTCGACACTGTTTTTTCGGTTGCGATTCAAGAAACCTAGTGTAGAACTCTAAAAACTCACCTCGGTACCGTCTGGTTCAGCTTGTTCTTCACGACCTCTTTGTTTGAATTTCATACAACCCATGTGCATAACGGCAGCGGTGATTTTGTAGACGTTGGTTTTTTCTTCTTGAGAGAAACCAAGAATGTCGAAAGCTTCCTACAGATTTAAATACTCGATAATACTTTGTTTTACAAGAAATAGATAAAGCAGTTAATGACACCAATATCAAATACTACTTACCATAATAAGTTAGTTACAAAAATAAATACATAAGTAAGAAGAAGCCAGATGGGTATATATGAGAAACAAATATAAACATTTTTTTTGGACATTTCCTAAAAAGAAAACATTTATCGAAACGATTCACTGGGTCATTCCGACAATCACATGACCACTTGGGGATGTTCAATTTTACTTACGTCCGTTAAAGAAAATTCTTCGGCATCATCCACATTTGGAATTGTTATTTTTCCTTGTGCGACGTTGTTATAATCATGAATATCATTAGATAGTAGACAGGCCTCTACATAAGGAAAAAGAAATGAATTTTATCCATATTTTCATACCTTTATAGACGTTTCTTGATACCAAATAGTCCCATAAGTACCCGACCTTACTTAAGAAACACAAAATTCTTTGAAAAAATATATTTATCATGATTAGAAATATCCATTCTTTGGTATGAGGTAGCGATTCATTGATTTTGACCAGAGCAATGAGCTGATGCATTCTCTTGATGGAATAAGACTTTAATCTTTGCGTGTTAGGTAATGTCTGTCTTCTTTGTAGTCGCCTTGACCTTTGTCAGTCCCTGTTTATTATCTTTTACCCATAATCATGAAATGGTCAATAGTTTACTGTTGTGGAAGTTTCAAATAAACTATTTCCATTTCACTGTTTCTACTTTAAAGTTTACAAAAGTGACACCCACATTGAATACAGTTCTTTCATGTTGAAATTCGACGTACAACATTTTTTTAAAGACCTACTATCAAATATTGTAGTGGAAATAGAACAGAAAAGGTGGAACGAAGCGATTGTTTGGAAGTCACTATCACAAATGAAGGAGACGAAGGAGAAACAATAAAAAGAGGCAGTAAAACAGCTGGATGGTATCAAAAATGCTAAACTCAAAAGTTGTATAGCGAAAAGCTAAAATTAGATGGTCAGACATATCTGAAACCTTGACGATGAACAAAAAAGGTGAAATTAAAGAAGATGGAGTGTACAAAAGAAGCAACCAGAGATCTAGTAGAAATTTATAAGCATCAATATAATTAAAGCACGTAGAAGAGAATAAAACCAAGAGAAAGATCGTTGGAAGAAGTGAGAAGGGATTTGGAAACAGTTTTAGTGAGGAAATATTGAATACAGTTCTTTCATGTTAAAATTCGACGTACAACATTTTTTTAAAGACCTACTATCAAAAATTGTAGTGGAAATAGAACAGAAAAGGTGGAAAGAATCGATTGTTTGGAAGTCACTATCACAAATGAAGGAGACGAAAAAAAAAACAATAAAAAGAGGCACTAAAACAGCTGGATCAATATAATTAAAACACATAGAAGAGAATAAAACCAAGAGAAAGATCGTTGAAAGAAGTGAAGAGGGATTGGGAAATAGTGGTAGTGAGGAAATGGTAAAATAAAGCTAAAAAATAGAAAAAAATGGAAAGAAAGAGTAAAAAATCAAAGCCGAGGTCAAGATAGACTTGAAGGGATTACATATATAAACTGTCCACTTGTTAAATGATCATCCAATTAGCCCAAAATGGCCCTTATTCATGTCATGAATTCTGCGTTTTCTAATACAAGATTAATACTTATGGGATCACTTAGATATTCAAAGAAACTTTTTACCTTGTGCTCTATCTGCTTTATTCAATTACCTACTTCAAAATAATCTTATAAGAACTAGAATTAAGCTCTCAATACCTTTTATGGAAGATGTCCAATATATAAATATGCAAAATATATACAGCGGTTATGTATTGTGAATGATGTATCTTTGTAGACCTTCATTATTAAACAACCATTTCTTTATATATACCTAATATAAGAGTTATTTTAATAATAAAAGGTCACAAGAGTATTTAGTTTGCAATATCAGGGAGCGAGCCATGCCCAGACATAATATGCCAATGTGTACCCAAATAAAAAAATTTTGTAGCACATTGCGCGCTCCCCGAAATCAGGGATCAAATTCAATCTGCTTACGTCCGTTACCAGCGCATCCTCACTGTCGTTGACACCAGTAATCCTGGTTTTTCCTTGATTTATATAAGGATAATCCGATATTCTATTGGTCAACATACATATTTCTATAATTAAATAAAATAATAATTGTTGATGTGGTCTAGGCATCGCTCTTACCTGACGAAATTTGTGAGTTCAAACAAAAAAGGAAAGTTAAAACATCTAAATAAATAGAGTAAAAAGGATCGGAACCTTTCATTCGTTTCGTAGAACGAAGGATCCGAATTCTAGGTCGATTACACAAACGATTAGATTAAAACAAATAGTTGGAGTGTCCTGTTAGAAGGCACTTACATCAGTAATTCTCATTTCTTCGCCATCATCTACATTAGGAATTGTAGTTTTTCCTTGTGCGACGAAGTTGTATTCGTTTATGTTATTTGATAATAAACATTGTTCTAAGGGATTAAAAAAGGGAAAAGTATAAGTCTTGTCTCATAGTGACTTATTATTTCAAGATCGCTATCAATATCAAAGGAGAAGATTATTTGCCCACGAAGATTGGATAATGGAATATTTTATAAAACATTATCTCGTTTATTTACAAATTTTTTTGGGAATAAATTTATTTCAACAACAATTTTTATAAATTCTGTCAAAACTATATAGAATGAGTACCATTTACCTCTTCTTGTTTATTTATATTGAGGGCGAAGAGAAGGAAAAGTATCTAATTTGGGGAGAAAAATTGAAAAAGTATCCAACAGTGTTATATAACAGTTTACAGACTTCTCAGAATGGCGCTGGTGTAGACAAAGGGTTTACTGTGAATGTGTAAGCTCAACAACTTGCATTGAAGACATCGACGACACTTTGAGTGAGATCTCATGAAAAGATAGTAACAATTTGTCAATATCTAAGCAACAAGTAACGTCATTGCGATGAAAGTCAGTTTTATTAAAAACTAAAAGATTCTTCGTTAAATGAATGTAAAGAAATAGTATTTCCTTGATTTTAATGGTTTACTTTATTTATCTGCGGGTTATGACGTCTATGATAGATCTGTCATGGATGTCACGAATGTCACTGTCACTGTGTCACTGTGATTGATTAGTAATGGATGACATTACTTTGAACATTAATTAGAACGTATCCGTGAATTAGATGTTGCCAAAACGACTTTTTCATTAAATATCTGATAAATAAAAAGATATACTATATTTTCCAAATATATTCCGAGATTAAAGTAGTTTTCTATATAACCAACAACTTTTCTTAACTGATATTGAGGTTTTTCAACTGTAGTATTCGTCGAAAAAAATTTACATACTTTTTTATTTTAATTTCATCCATTTTTCCAATCTTATTGTGCTTATAAATCATTCTCCTTTAAATAACTACTTAAAACTACATTTAGGATCAACGCATGGATGTCTGAAGGGAATTTAAAAATTACTTAATATTCATTTTATCGAACTTTCGGCTTTCAATTCTCAGTTAAAACACAGATATGAAGCAAATTTTGATCTACATGCGTATATAAACGAAATTTTTTCCAGTTTTTCCTATTTTGATATTCAATTTTGAATTAGCAATATTTGATCATCCCCAACGCAAAATAAGTTTTTGGATAATAGACTTTACTGCAAAATTGTGGATAATTGATGATACATAATCTTCATTTAATTGGAAATTATTAGAATTATTACTTTCATAAAGTAAATGTTTAATATCAGATTTTAGAAAATTGTATTCCATTTTCTGCATTGTTTTCTTTCAATAAGTTAAATAAATAAAATCACCGCCAAGTAAAACTAATATTAAACATATATATCGAATATCAAATGTGTGAGGCTTAATATTATGCAAAAAATATCATTTCAACGTAGAAATTATTTGATTAATTGTTGTGTTTAATCAAGATAGAATATCTGGAACAAAAACCACATTCATTTTAAGTAAGTGTTTCCAAATTTGAAAACGATTTGAGTTATTTAAGTACCTTAAAATACAGATCCAAGTTTGTGGATTCACAAACAACTAGGCAAAGTGAAAGTTGAAAATTTTTGGAATCGCTGGTGATATTCATATTTAACACACTGTTCATCCTACAACAACAACACCAAAACTCACAATTACACGCATTTCGATACTTTCAAAGACATAAATCAAAGTTTCAGTCTCTGAAAATTCTGAAGATAATTTCTTGGTTATCGAAACGCGTGCCAGTGTAAATTATTGTTGGTGTAGTTGTAGTGTGAACAATGTATTCAGATGAAAGTAAAGTATGTTAAAGGAATCGAAAAATGCAAATAGAAAATTAATTGGGAGTAATTATGGTGTGTTTTCCATTGTAAACATTTTTATATTTTAATTCGAATTTCGCGCTCTAGAAACGGAATCTTGAGAGGTTATGTTGGTAACACTGATCGAGACTTTGGTCAGACAGATGTAAGCACAATAAAAACAAAGATCATTTTGAAAAAGTTTTTTTTTTAATTTATTCTGGCCATCCACGAAAGAAGTTTACACCTTAAAATAAATCATCTCGTTATATTAAAATAATTATTCTTTGGTAAATTTTCCTTGAGAATTATTACTTCTCAAGCAACAATAACTATCAATTTAAAAAGAAAAACTTTTGCATGTAGATCAAAGTCACTATTTTCAATAATTTTCGATATCACTAACACAACATACCGAGATTTGGCAATTTTATTTTATAATAGATCGAGTGAATAATAAATTTCGATTATCTCTGAAATGAAAACCATTATCTTGTATAATAAATAATTTATATGCGAATTCCATGTAATATGAAGTTCATACTAAAATATCCATATTAATTAATTTTTAAATTCGTTGCATTGATTTAGTTCGTAGGTCCCAAAGAAATAACTACAGAAATTTAAAACCAAGCATATTTGTTTATAGAAAGTGGATTCCCAAGACACTTTTGTTCAGTGGGTGTCTAAGTATACCGTAAAAAAACATAGAGTGCATGTTCACAATCAAAGTTTTGAATAAATCTTATAAATTAATATTGTAATTGATGTTCAAAACTTCAATTTATACTTGTATACACCCGCTTTGTTTTTTTTTTTCACCCACTTACGTCTGTCAACTGAAATTCTTCACCATCATCCATATTTGGTACAGTAATTTTTCCTTGGGATACGTAGTGATACTGGTAGATGTCATTAGACAATAAACAAGAATCTGTATACGAAAAGAACAAAGGGATTTTACATATAAACTAACAAACGAGTTTAGTGTGGATGGTTTCATTAGACAATACACTTGGAAATATTAAAAAGACAAACAGTTGTGTAGATGTACATAGTATGTTGTACATGTGGTTTGTATTGCTAATTTTTTCTGAAAATAAACTTTATTATCTCAAAGTAAACACATTATAGTTTTTTCTTCCTAAAATGCTGAATATTTCAATCAAGAAAATTATAAAAATGGACACAGCTACAAGAAAAGAAGGAATAAATCTCAAACTTCAGAGGTGGCTCGGCAACTAAACTGGAACAAGATGTAAAACTAAATTTAGGCAATACAAAAAGTTACTATACTGTTAAAGGAAAGTGAGGAATCAAGAAAAAACTCAATAATCCACACAGATATCCAGGAAGCATCAAAAGGTGATAATGAGCTGTCAGAGAGGCACTCTTCCGGATTCTTGACACCAAAGTAAGCCTCTGCTAGTACCTGGAAGCTATAAAGTGGAAAGGAGCTCCAAATCAGATAGTTTTGATGAATTTGCTGAAGTAATTGTTGAAATATGATATTTATCACTAAAATTAGGTATTGTTTAAGATAAGTGATTGCACAAGATGCAGAGAGATTTGGCGAAGCATCATTGAAGAGCAAACAAATAAGATAATAAGAAACGCTTAATTCAGAAGACCACTAGATCACTGGACATTATACTGTTGGCACAAACTTCAGGGATGGATAGAACTATTGCAAACAGTGAAGAAGTAGAGGAGACGATCGAGCAACGTCTTTGCATTGCCCTGCCTTGACGAAAAAACAACGTCAAATGCTGAGGGACGACTGAGTAAATTATTTCAAAGAAGAAGTTTATTTTGGGTTGGAAATGCTTAAAAATGAGCTATATAAGAAAAAAATACGCGAGGAGGCCTCAGGTTAAGCTCAATTAATCTATCCCCCTATGTCTAATTGCAATATTTTGAAAAAATGTAATATACCTGTTGAACTTGAAAAAATACATTAAGATAGATATGACAACTTTTAAATTTGAGTTTATTAAGTTGTATATATGTGTAAGTAAGTATTAAGTCAATCTCGCTAATAATGTATATCTTAACTGAAATCAGGTAACAAAAAATTGAACTAAACTAAAGTTTAAATGATTTATCCCAATCAGTGCGCACGATTAAATGAAAAAAATCTTTGATTATCATGCTAGAAGTCAATTCACAGTTAAGTATATATCAAAAACCCTGATATTTGTAATAAGACAAAATGAAAGTCTGCAACTGAATAATTATGTTCGTCAAGGAGTATTTATGTTAATTCGAAATTTTGAAACCTTTTGAAGGTTTTCTGGGGCATTATATGAAGAAGATCTTTCACTACAATAATTTCACTCACAGTAGAGGGAGTATTACATGGAAAATAATCAGCATTTTTCAAATAATTTCAAAAAAAATCACGGTGATTCATTGGAAATAACTTGTATACTAGAAAATAATATTAAAAACATGTTATCGACGAAGAAGATAATCGTTTTTTACTATAAATCAAGAGCTATATTCAAGGTTTATTAAGTTATACCTTCCATTAGTAAATGTGAAAGAATTAGGACTCGATAAAAGAACTCAAATCATCATCAACCACGATCAAAATTGATATAGATACGCGATTAAATGATAATTTTTTAATGATGATACGAAGAATTTGACTAATTTAACATTTAAGAATATGAATTTGATAAATTAAGCAACAATTCGATAAGTTTTATATAAGAAATAAATCGTAAAATTATAATAAAAATATTTTAATTGGAAAAAAATAATTTTATGCTTATAAAGAATTTACCTTTGACGCCTTTAACGGATCCAGACATAATTTGGTAGAAAATGTGGTAGGATCTCTCCAAAGGCTGTTGAGAGATTACACGAGCTTTTTCCAATAGATCTGGAAACGATTAAATGTAAAATAAAATCGAATTTAAATTTTGTAAAACTTACAAGTTTCAATATCAGCACCGGCAAGTTTACCAGTTGGACCGAAGTGAATACGGATAAATTTACCCTAAGAAATTAAGAAAAGATGTAGAAGGATGAAACGTCGATAAAATTGTAGAAACTTACGAAACGAGAAGAGTTATCGTTACGCACTGTTTTGGCGTTACCGAAGGCTTCAAGAACAGGGTTAGTTTGTACGACTTGATCTTCCAAGCTTCCCTTACTGCTGTCAGTTTCTTTTTTGGTTGACGCACCAACGGTAGCGAAGTACGCAATTACCTTCTTCGTGTTTTCAGTCTTACCGGCACCAGATTCACCACTATGGGAAAGAACAATAATTTCAAAATTTTTTCTTATAATAATCGATTTATGTTACACGAAATCACATTAGAAAAAACTGCGAGAATTAACTGAGAATAAAATGAACTTAATTTAAAATTTTTGCAAAAAAATTTGATACTTGAAGTGATAAAAACTTGAACTAACTTTTTTTTTTATAGGAAAACGTTTTCCAGGTTCAGTCTTACGATTAATGTCATACTAATTTTATTATTATGGTTTTAAAAGACAGAGAATCAATATTTCGAAAGACCTCTAATTGCTAGAAGCAAGAAAACATAACTGTCACAAAATTTACTAAAATAGGAAACATGGAGGATGCTTCAAACTCTTCTGAACCAAGAAAAATCCACGATGAAAAATTGCAGTCATTAGAAAACAACCCTCACGCAACTACAATAGAAATTCTCAAAATATTATAGTGCAGGTGGTGTTAAACCTCCGAATTCTTTAATGCAGCTCCGATTTTCCTGAAATTTTAGAATTAAGCTCATCTTACCCTCCATATCTCAATATCTACTCGGTCGCAAGGTATGCAAATTGTTTTTAAGGGGTAAAAACCACCCCTTATCGAAAAATACAAATATTATTGTTTTTCCTACTTTTATTCAATTCAAATGTTTTTGGTTTATGCAGCATAAATATTTTAACATATTGTATAGTAGAAAATTTATATATTCTGAAATATCAACCCTTGAAAATATTCAGAAACTTCCCTTCTGATGAAACTAATGTAGTAAAAAATTTTCTAACGATTTAAAACATTGCAATTTCATTTTTACTGTGAAAAATTCATAGTATTTTAATAAAATTTAATTGGTTATTGATTTTTATTATTCAACCCTTAAAAACCACCCCTTTGCAGAAAATGAAATAAAAATAAATCTAATGACTGCTAACTTTTAGATTTTGCATTCTTTTTAAGTATTATAGTTTCTTATCTCTTCTTGAAGTAATTTTTATTTGTTTATACCCTGTCAACCCTCAAGAACCACCCCTTTGTTAAAAAATAAAAATGTTTTCATATCTCTTATAGATATGGAGAAAGAGCAAAGCAAAGCAAAAAAAAGTTTTTTTATATAAAAAAAAGTATTATTAATGCTCATTTTTTTCAAAATTATGCATTTCTAATCAGCCAAACTTTCAGATGTCGTAAATAACATTCAAATAAATTATTTGGTACAAAGAATAAGTCTAATTTTGATTTTCAATTAAATGGCCCTAGTTTTAGTGCAATTTTTTTTAGCTTTAACTATTTTACATCATATCTACTGAAATTTCAGTCGAAACGACTTTTATAAGTGGTCATTTGAAAGGTCTTTTTAAACTCTTTAAAAAGTATTCCATGACTTTTTGTTAAAAAATGTATCATTTTCCCGTTATTTAAGGTTAAATGCTCAATTACGTAAAACAAAAGCTATTCAAGTATCTATAACTTGCTTTAGGTAGAATATTAAGATCTCAAAATATAGTTTGAAATCTTTGTTTTTTTATATGCTTCATTTTTGTTTTTCACACTTTTTTTTATAAAATGCATAATTACAGAGTTATACGTAAAAATCTATTGAAAAATGCGGTTTTTTTGACGAAAAATCGTACTTTTCAATTGCGAATAATTTAAAAACTATTGATATGGGGAAAAACTTTATATTACATTTTTTACTTTAAATTTTTGGTGAAAATTTTTCGGTGCTGCATTAAAGAATTCGAAGGGGAAATGCTTGAATACCTGTCCTATTAGTTACTTTTGAAATTTTGTTAAATCTTCATGAAACTTCGTAATAAAAATTATAATTTCCTTAATAATGTTGTATTTTCACACTACGTAAATTTTTGTTTAAGTGGTACAGTAAATCGACACAATTTTCGTGATTGAACTCGGGAATATTCCCACTGGATTCAGACACCCAGCGTCCCAAAAAAATGAATTGTTTGGGTACAAAATATCAGGGGAAGATTTATTGGTTCTTATTTTCATAATCACGAGAATCAAAAGAAAATTTGAATCCAGTGTCGGGTTTCAAAAAAATGTTTCATCACCATATTATACTCTTAAAGGATTTTGAATAATCCATTTGAAGAAAGGTGGATTGAAAGATTAATTGAGTGGCCACCTAGATCACCTTATCTTATTCTCCTCATAGGGAGGACATAGTTTGAACATGTCTTGTAAGTTAAAGTTATCAGTTAATTCAAAATTTGATACTAAAATTAATTTCTTTTCGATTTTTATCAATTTTTATGATTCTTAGATTGTTTTTTATAATGCAGAAGACAAATGTCAAAAGACGCAGAATTAAATACATTGGCGTGTTTTTTATCAAAAATGAAGACTGTATGTTTGATGATTTTGTGAATTACTTAATATTGAATTTAGTACTTACGTAATCAACATAGATTGATTTTCGTGATCTGTAAAGTAAGAAAAAAATTATATTTTCTTGGTTTAAATAGTAAAAATATCATATAAAGCAAACGTTAAGCTTGAGAAACATTTAAAGTTATTTTTTACATCGCATTCGATCAACCATGGTGGGTCTTGATCTGATGAATAGCGTGATCAATGTACATGTCCTAAATCACTATAAATGTCTTGATCGGTTTAATATAAATAGACTTGATAATATTCTCTTTGTATTCGATGTGTCTGATCTGAAGTTCGTGCTGCTTTTGCCGCTTGGTTTCTTCGATATTACCGTATCCTGTTATTTCTATGTCTAGATATTTACGTTTATCTCTTGTTGTATAATTTCATCATCAACAACTAGTTTGCACTTCGGTTTTGCTGCAGGTATCTTTATTATCAAACTCTTTGCCATTGTGTTGAATTTGAATAGTAATCTCCGTAGGTCATCTTCAACAATACGTGGCTAAGAAAATCTCCTTGTCGATTACCATTGTTTTCAAGAATTTCTTCGGTAGTTATACCATTGATTTTGGCCCGTATTTTGTTTCTATGGTAAATGCTTTCGATGGTTTTTATAATGTTATATGGGATTTGCCTGTTGTATAGAAGGTGTACCAGTTGTATTCGGTCAAACGCCTTTTCCAGGTATATAAAACACATGAACGCCTGTTTGTTATATTCGAAGGATTTTTCAGTTATTTGTCGCAGGACAAATATCGCATCTGTACAAGATCTGAATCCTTGTTGTTCATCGCTTAATGTGGTGAGTTCATTTATTCAACTCGTGCTCAAAAATTTGATATTTCTTTTCCTGCTAAAACTCGTCTGTTGAAGCGGCAACTTTTAATCTGCATTGCGTTATTTTAGCATTAAATCTCAAAAAATTTGAACTTATTTAGGTGTAGCTTATTAATTTCTACGTCTCGTTTAATTATACTGAAATCAGATGAATTGAGAAATTTCTCTCTCCATTATTATCTATTTTTATATCACTTTTGTATTGAAAAGTGATTGTTAGGCTAGAATACAATGAGTTGTTTGAATGTCTCAGTTCTATTTGACCCCCCATATCAAAGTGAGAATTAAATTAGATCAGTTGCAGAAGGAAAATTATTATTGGCTCAAAGTTCGGAATGTTTTAACATAATATCACTTTTGTAATATCACTGTTCATTGAAAAAGCATACAGTGACATTTTGCCTGCGTAAGTTGGTATTCCTATCTAATGTCACTGTCATTGTCAATAAAAGTGGACTCAATGGCTCCTCAGTTAACTGGAATTCAGAAAGCTGTCATTACTACCAAATTTGAAGATGGCTGATCTATCAGAAAATAGGCAATTAATCTAGGTCTTAATGCGAGTACCGTAGTCAGAGTGAAAAAGCGATGGGAACGACACTTTGCACTGAAAGATTGAGTCTGGAGGAAGGAAAATTTTAAATAACTCACAAGATATTGTAATTGTTTATTTTTAAAGAGATCATCCCTTGAAATCGGGTGCCAGTGCTACATAAGCGATAAACTTTCCAGAATCCCGCTCTACGTAAGCTTTGGATTTAATAAACTTAGAAAGTGCTAAGAAGTCATTGGTTTTAAATGAGTGCAAGCAATCCAGAGTTTTGTTTACACTTAATTATGTTTATCGTTATCTGTTCTTTTAGAAGTTTTTACCGATTAAAAAACAATCCAGTCGTGCAATGAAGGACGTATCCGCGTTTACAGACCTCCAAACTCCAGATTTTAAAAGCAATATTTGTAATAAATAAAAATTTCAGAAAATGTTTGGGCTTTTACAATTTTATTTACCAAAATGATAATTATTCCGTCTACACTGTCCTTAGAATTCAACAATGGTTTCGACAAAACAATATTGAAATTTTACCGTTGTCGGCGAATAGTCCTAATATAAATCCCATTGAAAATCCATGGGGGTGGTTGGTAAAAAAAATTTACAAAAAGAATTTTCGTTTCAGAAAAGAAATATGGGAAGCCTTTGAAACAGCATGGGAAGACCTTAATTTGAATGGAAATATTTGTCGGAGCTTAATTCGCGCCCTGAAGATTGAAAAGAATGTAGCTCTGATTAGTTACTAACAAATTTTTCCTTCTATTCAATTATTTATTGTCAAATATTTTTGCGCCTTTGTTTTGTAGTCTTCAGGAGAAAAAAAGAAACTCCTCTGTATATCTCAAGCATACCTTTGACTGAAAGGGTCAATAATTATAGTTTAATGAAATTTTTTTCGTAAATAACAACTTAATACTGATAAAAATGACAATGACTAAAAATTTGCGCAAATCTGTTTTTTAATTTGTATGCTATTTCAATGACATTTCCGTCTGTTTTTCAATGTTTAAATATTCTTATAAACAACTTACTGGTCAACATGTTGACGTAGGCACCGTCGGAAATGGCGAAAATATGTGGTGGTACTTCATTACGCCTCTTACCACGGTACAACTTGGCACAACGGTTGGTATATACGGGAAAACGTTTGTAAGGGTTAATAGCAACACAGAACAAACCTGAGTAAGTCTGAAAAGTATATATTTAATATAAATAATATATTGTACTAACTTCTTTAAATAATTTCAAAAATGAATACTAATGCATATTTATATATATGAATAAGCTTTTACTTATTGGGAACGTGGCAATGAAACACCAAAGTGGACTAACTTTAATATATTGACGGAGCTTTCGAATAGTTATGTAGTCATCGTCTGGGGGAAATAATTAATAATTAAGATTTTCGGTGGTTTTGAATCGTATTGATTCTTGTAAAAATTTTAAATTCATACGTTTCAAAATTCAATATTCAAATTGTAAGTTTTTATGGCAAATATATAAAAAAATATATTTTTAATATAATCAATTTTTAAATATTGAATTTTGAAACCAATGAATTTAAAATTTTTACAAGAATTAATACAATTCAAATCCACCGAAAATCTTGATTAATCATTTCCTAGACGATGAATACTTAAGTATTCGAAAGCTCGGTAAATATATTAAAGTTAGTTCACTTTGGTGTTTCATTGCCAAGTTCCCAATAAGAAACTGAATATATATACATATATCAATTAATATTGATAAAGTATTTATTCATTTTCAAAATATATAAACAAAAAATCACACTGAATGAAAATACAGTTTAACTGGTGACTAAACTGTACGTCGGATGTTTATGATCTTTTTTCATACAGTTCAGTACAGTTGTATAGATCTTCCAATATCAATTGCAGGAACAATCAATATTTCATAAATACGTACTCTAACAAATCGTCAGTCCACGCGGACTCGTCATCACCACTATTTACCAATGAAAACATCGAAAGGTAAACAGAAATTCTTTTCTATTTGTCGGAAGACGTATGTACAAAATGTCTTCTATATATTGTAGCCAAAAAGTCTGCGATAAGTAGTGGTATTGTGATATTAATTAAATTTATAAATTTTTTCGAATTAATATAAATATGGTGTTTTTGCTTTGAAATTTTGTTTTCCAGAAAAAAAGGGGTCAGTTCAGGTCTGATACCCTGTTTTAACCAAACTCCCTTACAGGCAGGTACATTTTACTCGTCTATTTATATTTATAAGAATAATAAATTTATAAAATGAGGTATTTACGCCTATGGTAGATCAAACAAAATTGTCGGGTTTTTATATTCTGCAATTGATATTTGAAGAACTATAATAACGATTTTTGTTGGAAACACATATTTTCAGA
Source organism: Diorhabda carinulata (assembly GCF_026250575.1). Taxonomy (NCBI): domain Eukaryota; kingdom Metazoa; phylum Arthropoda; class Insecta; order Coleoptera; family Chrysomelidae; genus Diorhabda; species Diorhabda carinulata. The sequence continues at coordinate 24,788,357 of NC_079463.1, forward strand.
TAAATTGTTATTTACTTAATCAAAAACAATGTAATCTGAAATTGCAGACGTCGATGTTCATCATCAGTTTCGTCTGAATTCGATATTGTTAAGATGAAAAGAAAAAATGAAGAAAAAAGTAGCAGTATCACATTCGGTTCTGGAATCAGTGATACGCCAATGGAAACAAAAAATTTAGTATTAAAATATATATATATCAGTAGAACTACTGATATATATTTCTTATATACAGTTCATTTAGTACTAAATCTAACCAATTTTTTACATTTTTTAAAAGTTGTCGTGAGGAAAATTTTCGTTTTAGTACCCTAAATGAATTGTACAAATGAAAAAAGAAATATGTACTCTGTTAACCATTATAAATTACGTCTTGTTATTATTGCCTAAAGAGAAAAAAATTTAATAGAAGTTGTTTGATCCTAGATATGTTTAGACAGTTAAATATCAGAAAAATCACCTCTTGTGACTGTCGGTGAAAGAATCGATTCAGTCATCGACGATAACGTTTACGTGACAGCACCGATAACTGGAAAAGAGATCAGGAGATAGGAAATTCTAGTACTAGACAGATTCTGATCAACAGGAAAGGAAACGAGAGAAACGTATACATAAGAAATAACAAACTAATAATATAGAAATATGTTAATGACAAAAACAAGGATTCCAATCCAACGAAAACATGGAACGTTGACAATAAATCCTCTAAAACTTGTGAAGACTTTGAACAATTCTGATCAGCAGGAAAGGAAACGGTAAAAACGTATACATGAGAAATATCAACCTGATGATGAAGAAATATGTTAATGACAAAAACAAAGAACAAGAAGAAAAGGATTCCAATCAAACGAAAACATGGAACGTTGACGATAAATCTCCTAAAACTTGCGGAGACTTGGACCAATTCCGGAAATTTTTTAAGACAAAAATGAGAATTCAAAAATAGAAAATATAACAAGGAATTGGGTATGTACGGTTTATAAGAATGAAAACATATACGAGAAAATATTGGTGGCTAAAAAGAAAAGACTCAAAAATAAATGACTAAATAAAGGAAATATGAATAAAGAAGCGTGAAAAATATACAAAGATGAATAAGAAAGAGCAAGAGATAGTTGAATTTAATAGATAAAACAAGGTCTAGAAGTATTTATAAATTCATTATTTTGGGTTCATTAGCGTGCAAGATTCGTAGCAATAATACACTTTGGAAAACTAAAAAAACAACAACAAAAATATGAATAGACGGAGAGTGATACCAAGAAACGAATATATAAACTAAATGAAGAAGATGGTGCTGAAATACTAGTAAACTTACATAATAATACTTAATACCTGAGAAATTGAAAGAAATATTTTTTTATTAGCAATAATAGTGATGATAATGGAAAGATAATTTATAATGAATAACTTTGTACATTCAATTGTGATGAAAACCCAAATTCTTCGGTCCTTGTCGAACTGGGAGAAGTATTTTAGACCCCAGTAGAGCGTCCAATTGTTTTTACTCTGGCGGTTTAAAGACCGTGTTTATCCAAGAGTAAAATCCAGTTGACCATGCAAGTACTTGTTCGATACAACATAATGGTCACCCATTCTAACTTACATAAATAAGTTGAGCATAATAACGTTGTTTTAAGTTATGCAATACTGAGGCATCGTTGAGATACGTCAAGTTTGACATATCCTCACATTTTTCGTATTTTGGAGGATTGACCTGGGTAACTTGATCCTTTTTGAAGCTCTTTTCCTATTTTAACATAAAAATAATATTAGATAAGGTTCGTGAATACTTACGTAAATAAGTTTGGCGTAGTAACGTTGTTTTAAATTATGTAAAACTGAAGCATCATTTAGGTACGTTAAATCGGCCATGTCTTCGACTTTTTCGTATTTTGGAGGGTTCACTTGGTGCACATTCTCCTTTTTGAATTGCTTTTCCTATTTTTGGCAAAAAAGATGTTAGATATCCATAACAATCTTCTGAATAATTATTTGAAATAGTTAGACCAATTAACTTTAAGCAAAATATGATTTGAATACAAACATTAATTACTGTTTCTTCCTACTGTAAGCTAGGGATCATATTTACAATATTCTTATCTAGTTCGACATTTACTTGAACTGAATCAATTGTTTTTGCACGGTTTTATCCATATTGTTCAGTAGATTAACCACCAGATGGTTCTGGTGTAGTTCCAGCTTGTTTAGATAAGTCCTCTTTGACTGTAGGAACTTTTTTAGTACCCTACGTATGTATCACATCGTTAGGCACACACCAAAGGGCATTAACAATATGTCTTACTAATTTAAATTGAAACCTTCCCAATATACCTATACCTATACATGCAGTGTCCATAGCACCAAATCATCTTGATGATTTCTTTATCAAATAAGAGTTTATTACTTAGACTAGTTTAGAATACCTTACTATTAACCAACACATGTCGCGGAGTTTTAAACCGAGTTGTTTTCTTTTGGTCATATGTGTTTTTTCCACGTAAGCCCTAGATCTCGATGTAAACCATCTGCTTATGGTTTACCTAGATTATACTAATCTAATTAGTATAGATTGGATTATGTTCATGTGGTACACCAGGATGTAGCGATGGATATTCATCTTGTTAACTAACTCGGAAGTACTTGTCAGTTGTACAAGACTTAAGTGTCAGGTAAAGATCTTGAGGAATGTTAGCTTTTAGTTTGTAGAGTAAGCTTGCATGCTATACTTTGTCAAAAGCCTGCGACACATCGAGAGTATGGGCATCATTCTTTTTGTGTTCAATTTTCTAAGTACTTTAGACTAAACTAGTTGTAGACTAATTGGTCTATGTAACGTTGGTATTACAAATAATAATATATTAGTTTTATTTATATAATTTTCGCTGATTAATTCTGGTGACGCAATAGTCACTTTTTTATAAAGCATTTCACCACTCAAAAAACTATTTTTATTATTATATATTATAAATATTATTTCTTAAATTTCTTATTTTTTTAGACGTTTTGATATATTAAGGGATCTAAATGTTTAACTTTTCGACTTTTCTTTAAGTCTTTATCAAAATATTTTGACTTTTCTTCAAGTCTTTATCAAAATATTTCAACTTTTCTTTAAGTCTTTATCAAATATTTCGACTTTTCTTTAAATCTTTATCAAAATATTTTGACTTTTCTTTAAGTCTTTATCAAATATTTCGATTTTTCTTTAAGTCGTTATCAAAATATTTCGACTTTTTTTAAGTCTTAAGTCTTTATCAAAATATCTTGACTTTTCTTTAAGTCTTTATCGAAATATTTTGATTTTTCTTTAAGTCTTAAGTCTTTATCAAAATATTTTGATTTTTCTTCAAGTCTTTTTAAGGAAGAGTTTCGGGCAGAAAATTGAAAGATTGATATGTCTTTTAAAATCTAGTGATGCAATAAATTTAAGATTTGATAGCGTTCCAGTTATTCAATTTCAAATTTAAACAACTGTTTTTATGTTTTTTTTGTCAAAATATTTAGACTTTTCTTTAAGTCTTTATCAAATATTTCGATTTTTCTTTAAGTCGTTATCAAAATATTTAGACTTTTTTCAAGTCTTAAGTCTTTATCAAAATATCTTGACTTTTCTTTAAGTCTTTATCAAAATATTTTGACTTTTCTTTAAGTCGTTATCAAAATATTTAGACTTTTTTCAAGTCTTAAGTCTTTATCAAAATATCTTGACTTTTCTTTAAGTCTTTATCAAAATATTTTGACTTTTCTTTAAGTCGTTATCAAAATATTTAGACTTTTTTCAAGTCTTAAGTCTTTATCAAAATATTTCGACTTTTCTTTAAGTCTTTATCAAAATATGTCGACTTTTCTTTAAGTCTTTATCGAAGTATTTTGATTTTTCATTAAGTCTTAAGTCGCTATCAAAATATTTTGACTTTTTTTAAGTCTTAAGTCTTTATCAAAATATCTTGACTTTTCTTTAAGTCTTTATCAAAATATTTTGACTTTTCTTTAAGTCGTTATCAAAATATTTAGACTTTTCTTTAAGTCTTTATCAAATATTTCGATTTTTCTTTAAGTCTTTATCGAAATATTTTGATTTTTCTTTAAGTCTTAAGTCGTTATCAAAATATTTCGACTTTTTTTAAGTCTTAAGTCTTTATCAAAATATCTTGACTTTTCTTTAAGTCTTTATCGAAATATTTTGATTTTTCTTTAAGTCTTTTTAAGGAAGAGTTTCGGGCAGAAAATTGAAAGATTGATATGTCTTTTAAAATCTAGTGATACAATAAATTTAAGATTTGATAGCGTTCCAGTTATTCAATTTCAAATTTTAACAACTGTTTTTATGGTTTTTTTGTCAAAAATTCAGTAAAATGGTAGCTACCTCTCCTCCTGGAAGACCAACGGTGACGAGATCACCTTTGGTTCCCTTAATTTCACCAAGTAGAAAACCTTCTTTTTCGTCCGGTACCCAGCAAGCTTTTTTGGCATCATAGGGCTTCGTTTGATCGATACGTTTTTGCTCAAGTGAAACGAATAAATATGGAGTTGGATCGGGATCCTCCCCCTCTTGTTTTTGTACTTTAGGCATGGTGTACGGACTTTGTAGGGGCTATCGAGACACGTGAAGCAGCCCTAGTGCCTTCCTGAAACCAAAAATTATACTATAGCGAAAAAATTTTAAATTATTGAGCTAAAGTACACAAAGCAAAATAAAAAAAATACGAGCATTAATTAAAAGAAGAGTGAATTTTGTTTAACAGATAAGCTGAATAGTACGAGGTGTGATAAAAATATTAAGATATTAAGAAGGCCAACACAGAACGAATGAAAGTCTTCTTAATTTGACTTTTACTTTATTGTTAATAATGCACCATATTTTTTTATTCGCCCTCGTATATTATTATTACTATTAATACAAATATTTAGGAACACGAAATTAATGGTTCAAAGACTTTTTTCTTTCTTGATAATTATTATTAAACTTTTTTTGCAATGTGTATAACCAAAAACATATCCATTGTGTATTTGGAGTTTTTTTGGTTCTCCCATAATCTATCCAAGGAGATCAACTCCAATTCATCATATGTAACGTATTCCATTAACAGCACAGTTATTTCGATCGCTTGATCACCAGAAAGGCAAAATGAATCTTATATGATAATCTAAAAAGCAAAAGACAGTTGCTCTTCCAATTCAATCACCATGAAGTACTGCAAAGCCGCATTTCCACCGCAAAAAGTTGTTTGGGGGAGTATAAGTCGAATATAAAACTCGTATATACATATATATAGGTAAAAGTATGGGATGTTTGTTATAAAACCAGAATTACTTGTAAGATTTTCTTTTTCTATGACAATTTAATTATCGATAACGTCATTAGAAGCACAAACATTTTTTGATCACGAGATTGATTCTAAATTTTTGGTCTTACTCCTAAAGAATCCTCAACGACCTTGGCATGTATCCAAAATTTCGTAATAATAGAATAAAGTTGGACCATTCGGAAAATGATTTATTCAATCGCGTTTTGTGTGCCAAAATATCTACTATAATACCATTACTATCATTACATGGAACCAGAATGGAAAATGGAAACGTGTGTTACTATTTTTAAATTCAAACTCAAAATTTGGAAACAATCCAAGATACATATGGATGAAATGAATTTTAGGAGAGCTGAAATTTTTCATTTTAAAAATATTGAAGTGAATCTTTTAAGGAAATGAAAGAACTTTAATCCCTTTGTCTATATGAGTTTTCACCACTTCAATTCCTTAAATTTATGTTTAATAAAACTAGACTTGTCTCATAGTAGTTCTTATTTTTTTGTAGCCACTCAAGAGATATCGAATGACATTTTTTTTGTTCCTTGTTGCTCCTAATTATCAAATTAATTCTATGAAAAAAATATGATGATTAAGAAAAATACAAGAGCTATTAATCCATCTGAAAGACCCTGAAAAAAAAAGAGACCCCACCGAAAATTCGCTACACATCCGCCATTTTCAAATAAATCGTTTAAAAACATTATTATGAGCACTCAGTGGAATATACAATAAAATCAATTATTCTTTTCAGCCTCTACAGTGCCCTAAAACCTTAAGTTTGTGTTTTATAGGCACTAATAGTAGGAAATATCGAATTGTGAGAAAACACTGAAACAGCGTGCTTATTAATCATTATTTTAGTAAGAAAACCCGTCACTGAAATCAATGAAACCTCTACTGTATCAATTATTAAAACCAATGGAACCTCTGCTCTATCAATCACTGAAACCAATGAAACCTCTATTGTATTAATCACTGAAACCAATGAGACCACTGCTCTATCAATAACTAAAGCCAATGGGACATATGCTCTATCAATTACTGAGACCAATGGGACCTATGCTCTATCAATTACTGAGACCAATGGGACCTATGCTCTATCATTTACTGATACCAATGGGACCTATGCTCTATCACTTACTGAAAATGGCGAACACTCTGGAAGACCAGTTGAAGCAACCATTGACCGATTGGATATAGTAAGTATGAGAGATTTGTAAAGCGATAGTGACGTTTTCAACTTTGATCATGATCACTTGGGCAAGAGATCGATCATAAACATCATCGAGTGACAACCGCTAAATAGACCAAGAGGTAAAAAAATCGAAAAGCGTATAAGTCAATTTATTTGACCAAGAGAAAGTTCCTTCATAGGCATTAGTCTTCTAATTTAATTCCGAGTAACTATTTCTTGTTTCTAAATACCAAGAAATAGTTTGGCTGAAAGATTTCACTATTTTGACCTCAATTATATTTAAGCAGGTTTATAATAATTAGAGAAACGTCGAATAATTTTCCATTCAAAAACTTTTGTTCTAATTGACCCACCCTCGTATATAGGTATTTCAACAAATATAACAAGAATTAGGTTATGAGCTATCGATATCCGTAGCACATGTCGGAGATGTATTTCTATTTCTAAATTTAGCGAGCTTCTAAAATAGAATAAGAATGTAGAACAGTGAATGCAGAGTGTTTTGAATACGCAGCTAAATATAAATCGGAATTAAGTCTAACTATTTGGCAACACAGTCACAACAGAAATGTTACGATACGTCCAATTATTGTTTGAAACCACAAGAATGAAAAATTGTAAAGAAAAAACTTTTTTTTTTACTTTTTCTAATTGAATTCTATTTATTTATTATAAATGCATGTTTTGTTTGCAAAAAAAACGAAATAGAAAAACTGATATGAATGACACAAAAATCAAGATGTCTACTCTGACGTAATAAATAGATTTAAGTGGGGATTTATCCTTGACAATGTTACGTAAAGTTTTCCTTTTTTGTATATTGGTATCATTTCAGCAAATATTTGTTTTTATTATTAAGTTAAATCTACTTAATATGAAAAACAATGATGAGTATGTAAATTTATATCAGAAATGATGGATAAAAACTTTAATTGGTCGTAAGGATAGGATACAAAACCCAAAGCGGCAGTTTATCGTTGACAATGTTAGATAAAATTATTGTTGATTAATATATAAAAAAATGTTCATTCATATTCATACAAGGTTGTTAGATAAGGAAAGATGTTTATAGGTAAATCCCAACGGATAAACTAGTGAGAATATTTAAACTATCATTTCAGGTAGATGTTAAAGACAAACTTTCTATTTGTGTTAGATCTACTGATTTATGTTGACATTCTATGTCATACTAGCACTTGTTAATGTCTATTCTACAGTTTTTTTTTACACAAACCACTTTCTATAAATCCATAGTGAAAAACTAATTCACATCACCCAATTGCTAGTATGACACTAAAATGACAATCGGGCCACAAATCACTTCTTTCACAAAATAATAGCACAGAAAGATCCTTTAGAAATTGGGGCACACACAACCTGCTGGGAAACACAAAAAAAAACCAACGCACTAGTCACTTACGTTCGAAAGGCGATCTGGACGATATTTCCTGAGTTACCACAAATATAAATGTCTGACACTGTATCCTAAAATGTAAAACCTCCGCTGATTGGTCGGGAAATTGTTCCAATCCGGACGCTCGTTACAAGCCGGGTCTGGACCCTTTTTTAGGTGCGAGTCGTATTGAAACGGGCATCGAGTAGGCTAGAAATACATTCAACAAGTCTTATTTTAGGTTATGGTTGGCTGGGGGGCAAGGAGCTGATTTCAATGTGGAAAAGTGGGGGAAAAGCAGGTACATTCACCCAGTACTTCGTATTTGATAAGCGGCTCTATGATGAATAACTTCTGTCTTATCAATAGACTAATCTTCTTGGCCATTATTAACGGGATCGTTTTTGAGATAAAAATTAGAGGTAATTTATTTTTTCTGCATATACAAGGTGTAATAATACAAACTTCATTTTCGAAAATGTAATTTTTAGTTGACAGATAACGATTTTTAGGAAAATTATTTCTGCAGGTTGAGTAGCTCTATTTATAATCGAGGAAGCAAAAAATACAGTAAAAGATAAAATTAATACAGAATTCTGACGTTTTTATGAACTTTTTAATAAATTTTTCCTACAACTCACTACAAATTTCGAGTTTTTTTAGTATAATAGGCGAAAAGTGTGATATAATGTTTATTTTATATTATCAACCATCTATTATATTTTGTAACAAGATATTTTTCTGAATTATTTTTCCTAAAATTTTACCTTTTATCTGATAATATATTTTTATTCGAAAACTCCTTCTTACATCTTCGGAGATAATTGGAGCATATTTAAAGTGACTTAAATTTGAAAATTTTATACCTTCAGCCATTTCAATGTTTCCATTAACCAACTAACGCAAGAGATTTAATTTTTTTTAAACGATTTTGATGAAAATTACGAATATCCTTGATTTTTCATTAGAAACTCAAACAACTCAGACAACTACATTATATTAAGCAACAAATAATGTTAAATTACAACAAATTTTGCGCAAAACTTTAATTAATTTAGATAATAATAAATAAATGTGATTCGTTTTTAGGACAATTATTTCTGCAGGTTGAGTAACTCTATTTATAATCGAGGAAGCAAAAAATACAGTAAAAGATAAAATTAATACAGAATACTGCCGTTTTTATAAGCTTTTTAATAAATTTTACCCACAACTTACTACAAATTTTGGGGATTTTTAGTATAATAGGCTAAAAGTTTGATATAATGTTTATTTGATATTATCAACCATCTATTACATTTTGTAACAAGATATTTTTCCGAATTAACTTTCTTTAAATTTCACCTTTTTTCTGATATAATATTTTTATAATTAGAAAAACTCCTTCTAACATCTTCGGAGTTAATTGGAGCATATTTAAAGTGACTTAAATTAAAAAATTTCATACCTTCAGCCATTTCAATGTTTCCATTAACCAACTAACGCAAGAGATTTAATTTTTTTCAAACGATTTTAATGAAAATTACGAATATCCTTGATTTTTCATTAGAAATTCAAATTTATTCAAAAAAGGCATCCGCGATTAAGGACGTTGGGATTATAAATTTTATGTTTTCAGACAACTACATTATATTAAGCAACAAATAATGTTAAATTACAACAAATTTTGCGCACAACTCTAATTAATTTAGATAAAAATAAATAAATGTGATTAGTTTTTAGGAAAATTATTTCTGCAGGTTGAGTAACTCTATTTATAATCGAGGAAGCAAAAAATACAGTAAAAGATAAAATTAATACAGAATTTTGCCGTTTTTATAAGCTTTTTAATAAATTTTTCCCATAACTTTCTACAAATTTTGATTTCAACAAACATCTATTATATTTTATAAAAAGTTGATTTTTCGAATTATCTTTCTTCAAATTTCACCTTTTTCTGATATAATATTTTTATAATTAGAAAAACTCCTTCTAACATCTACGAAGTTAATTGGAGCATATTGAAAGTGACTTAAATTTGAAAATTTTATACTTTCAGCCATTTCAATGTTTCCATTAACCAACTAACGCAAGAGATTTAATTTTTTTTAAACGATTTTAATGAAAATTACGAATATCCTTGATTTTTCATTAGAAATTCAAATTTATTCAAAAAAGGCATCCGCGATTAAGGACGTTGGGATTATAAATTTTATGTTTTCAGACAACTACATTATATTAAGCAACAAATAATGTTAAATTACAACAAATTTTGCGCACAACTCTAATTAATTTAGATAAAAATAAATAAATGTGATTAGTTTTTAGGAAAATTATTTCTGCAGGTTGAGTAACTCTATTTATAATCGAGGAAGCAAAAAATACAGTAAAAGATAAAATTAATACAGAATTTTGCCGTTTTTATAAGCTTTTTAATAAATTTTTCCCATAACTTTCTACAAATTTTGATTTCAACAAACATCTATTATATTTTATAAAAAGTTGATTTTTCGAATTATCTTTCTTCAAATTTCACCTTTTTCTGATATAATATTTTTATAATTAGAAAAACTCCTTCTAACATCTAGGGAGTTAATTGGAGCATATTGAAAGTGACTTAAATTTGAAAATGTTATACCTTCAGAAATTTCAAAGTTTCCATTAACCAACTAACGCACGCAATTCAATTTTTTTCAAACGATTTTGATGAAAATTACGAATACCGTTGATTTTTCATTGGAAACTCAAATTTGTTCAAAAAAGGCGTCCTCGAAAGAGGACGCTGGGGGTAAGGGATTATAAATTTTATGTTTTTCGACAACTACATTATATGAAGCAACAAATAATGTTGAATTACAACACATTTTGTGCATAACTTAATTAATATACATAAAAATAAATAAATGTGATTAGAAATTAGAAATATTTACATTTTAAGAACTTCCAGTGATTTAACAATGTTTATTGGGCGTGTGAGAAAAGTTTCTTGCATCGCCAGTTGGTGTTTGAATATTATAGAAAAATAACGACTTTCATATCATTTTTTACTGTATCAATCTATACAAAATGGCTACAAGAAGTTGTAAACCAGATACTGACTCGTTTTGTTGTATTTGCGACCAATTTATAAAAGTGAGAGAAAAAAACTATGATTTAAGTACAAATATAAGCATATCAAGCTTACTTTAATCTACCAATAAAAAATAGGTTCCACACGTATCATGTATCCCTTCAAAGAAAACGTCATGAAGAATTTTCTTGTTTCTTCAGTGAGGAAGATGGCGTCTGTTTTTGACGTGAAATGTCATTTAAAGAAATCGGTGTTCCATGTCATACATCTGAATGGCGTCTTTTTGTTGACAGTTTAACTAAAAGTCTGAAAACTGCTCGACTACACAATGGAAACAAATTTCCATTGATTCCATTAGTACATTCCGTACATCTCAAAGAAAATTACGACAGTAAGAAAATGCTATTAACTGCAATTATATGGAATACAAGTGGAGAGTTATTGGTGATTTCAAAATGGTGTGTTTTTTGACAGGAATGCAAGGTAGTTATACTAAACATTTCTGTTATATATGCCTGTGGATTAGTGGAAATGATGTCCCTTACTATCTACAAAAACATTAAACATTGGCCTGAGCCATAGGAAAATAAATGTTAAACGGAAAGCAATTGTCGATTTAAAAATTTATTAATCCCCCATTGCATATTTAATTAGGTCATTTTAAACAATTTGTAAAGGTTCTTAATCTCTAGCTCTCAACGGCGGAAATTAAAGCTGGTCGTCTGGAATTACTCAGCAATGAAGGAAAAAAGCCTGGATTAATGCGGGAAATGCGGGAAAAGATGATATCAATTTGATTGGCAATTGGCAAGTGATTGTGCATTTTTTCGCATTGTAAAGTATTGAGCCCTTAACTAATTCTGAACATGGAGTATGTGGATAGCCGTGCAACGATCTTTCTGAAATTGCCAGCGGATTCAAAGATGAATAAGGAAGGAAGGATTTTTAATCTCTTTAGTAATTTGAAGATTCGCTCAAATTGAGTCACGTACCCCAAAAAGGAAGGGCGTATCGAAGATGCGAAAAATCTATATATAACCTAAACCATAAGTTTCATCGAGTTAAACACTGAGTTCCTTTTAGCTATCTTTAGATTATACAGGTTGTCCCTGTAAAAGCTACGGATTATTAACCATTGGGCATTAGCCGCCCCTGGCTCTTCAGATGGTAGTTTAGAATTGGTTATTTCATCAAACACACTATTAAATAATCATCCATTAAAAATTCATAATATTCGAATTTATAATTTAGAAAATATACTTAAATATAAATTCTGATTTCACAACTTTGAAGACGTATAATTTAGAAACAAGGGGTATGAGAATTTTTTTATCATGTCACAGCATAATTTTCACGTCATCTACTCACTCACAAATATTTACATCAAGTCCCGGAACACCCCGTTTATGTTTTGTAAATTCTTTTAATTGTAGAAACTTAGTCAAAGAATTTTGAATATGATTTTTTTTGTTTCTTTTTATAATGCGATTTACGTATTTTTAATGAATAAATTGTCGAAAACCAGGTACGCCACTGATTAGACACGTAAATTGGCAAGAACATTATGTGTTCCAATAACCTGACAGTTATGCGAATGTACTTACTTTTCAGCTTTGATTTTGACTGTGTGCCTAGTGATATTTTTATTCTCCGACAAAATCAATTATCTAAAGTGTCTAAAAATATAATAGCACGCCGTTGTGTATATTGTCTCGAAAGAATTCCCAATAAATTAAACAAACGTAAATTACAATTACCAAAAACGTATCGAGTTCCTTAGACTATGCGTTGTAAGTCATCTTACAACCGTTGGGTTGTAATAATTTATGCCATATATCTTATTTAATTGAAAAACTATTCGCAACAGCTGCAAATTTCCATTTTGCGAGGAATTCTCTTTGAGTTACGAACGCCTTTGAGCCGGCCCTGCCTGGATTTAGTGTAATTCTAAAATTCGGCTGACGCGCCACTTTTCATGTTTGTTTATCATATAACTTTTTATTATAGCAGGCGGTTTATTTACACTGCTTCCTTTCAATAATTTCCAGGAAGGTTTATTTATTTATTTTGTTTTTTTTCTTTATTTTCTAGAACTTTCAGAATTTTCTTGGAACATATATATATATATATATATATATATATATATATATATATATATATATATATATATATATATATATATATATACATGTATATGGGGGTCGTTTTTTTTTCAACCTCCAATAGGCTATAAATAAAAGACAAGTTCATACAAAACATAATTTTATTACCAAAAGATTAATTAGGTTAGGTTAGTTGGAGATTTAGACATTTGTCATATCTGTAAACAAAATTTCCAATATCTTTTTTAAGAAAATTTGTCGCCAATGAATTCAAGTAGTGTACAAAACAGTCCTTCTGGACATTCCGTAGACAAAGCAGCAATGGTCAATTTGCAGTGTTCTTTAACCATTTTATCAACCCGTTGAACCAGGTCATCTGAAACGACAGATTTGGCCCTCTCTTCATCATGCACATCATTACGGCCATCCTTAAACTTTCGACACCATCACTCGTGAAGTTTTCCCCACACATGACTCATTTTCTGCACTACTAAGGCATTCAGCCTGTAGAAAACGAATCACACTCCGCAATTCACACTTGAAGGGAACATCATTAATGGCGGACATGTTTACGTGGTTGTAACACAACGCCGACTGACAATAGCTTCGCAGTTGCCTACAACACATGTTCGCTTTCTTCTACCCGTGTAGCGCTTGCACGAAACGATCCGAGGTTGAAAAAAAAGCTACCCCTAAAGGATTTCTACTATTTATCTCTGTAATAATCTCGAAATTTCATTATTTCCAAAATGTATTCTGCTGTTCTTCAAAGGAGAAACCAATTACTTTCCTGGCTAATTCTTCGACGAATATTGAATTACAACTTCTCCGAAGACCTTGTTGTCGATATTAACATCCCCAATGGTTCGCAATTGCAAAAGTTGTAACTACTGACTAGTTTCGACGTCATTACGTCTCATCAGAGCAGTTTAACAGCCCTCGTTCGCGCTTGAGACCCGAACTCAAGACAACGCCAAAGAGCATCGCTGCTTGGTAAATGTAGTTAAACATTCTACAGCGAACTCTGAGTGGCGCCATCCTCATTTCCAATTGCGAATCACTCGTCAGGTAGAAATCTAGCGTAGTCGCTATATATTTGATGTTTAACTTGTTTTGAATATTTTTAAAAATTAAAACATTGCGAAAACAATAAGAGGAGTTGTAAAATTTAATAAAGATCTAAAGACGTGAAGTTTTATATTTTTCTTGTGTGGGAACAGTTCCAACAATAAATCTTTTCAATACGGAAGCCAATAAAATCAAAGGAACTTTGAAAAAACGAATAAATTTCTATAAGGTAAGTTTTATTAAGTTGCAAAACTTCACGAGATATTCTAGATTAAAAGTTTTTCAAGTAAACGAAAATGCTTATTGCACATCGCTGGTTAATATAAAAAATTTAACTTGGTAATAATCATTGACATTGAACTATAAACATATGTAGATGCGATATAGTTAAAAAATGTTTTTGACACATTCAGTATTACAGTATTATCCAAAAATACTTCTCGGGTGAATCAGCGACCTCGAATTTTTCGAACACTAAGGAATAGAATGTGCAGACTGAATAAGTGCCTGTGTGTTGTTATTGAATCAAATCAGGAAAACTCGTATCTTGCTATAAATAAATATAAATGGACATTAAAAATGGAAACGAAATATGTACCAGGCAAGCTATTATGAACGACCATCGGCCATATCTCGAGAACGGATTTTATCACGGCTTCAGGGAAGACAATTAAAACAAAAGCGGCCACGAGAAACAGAATTTTATAAATAATTAAATAAATAAACAAGCAAATTCTACGAAATTTTGAAAATTTTTACAGAATAATCTAAAGATACGAGGGTCGATACTTAAGTTTTGACATATGACAGTACTGATGTGAATATGTCAAATCTGACATTGACATCATGAAGTTTGACGTTTTTAATGGTGAAAGTACTAACAACGTGTTATCGTACAGATACTAGAAACATTTACCCTGGTCAAACTACACTACAGGATGAATTTTTAAAGGTCGTCCGAAATCAGCTGTTGTGCCAGAAAATATCGACGCTGTGCGCAAAATCATCATGTGACATACCATGAGATTGAAGCATACTTGAGCTATAGTTCTAATCGCATACTTGGCATATTGCTCAACCATTCATCTGTCAAAAAGATTTGTTCGCGTTGGATACCGTATAATTTGACAATCAGAAAAAGCTCGTGTCGATCGGTGCAAAGAAATTCAAAAAAAGTTGCACGGTCAATACTGAATAGTAAATCAGCATTAGTTTGCCTGAAGCGTTCGTAAAAATCAGGGAATAGGTAAACCAATCGCAGAAGACGAATCATTTCCCATTACGACAACGCGAGCTCCCACACATCAGTTCAAACAAAAACGTTTTTCAACAGTCAAAACATCGATTTGATGAGTGACTCGTCGTACAGACCTCGTTTGCACCCAATGATTTCTTCTTGTTTTCGCAGATTAGAAATAAATTGCGAGGTCAAAGTTCTACATCTGAAGAAACGGTTGGTTACGTTAGTTGGTTCAAACGCATGCAAAACATTCTTAATGGAGAATAGTTTATTTATTCATATCCTAAAATTTCCATAAATTTACCAGAGCTAATACAAATTTTCAGTGGTCTTCCATAACCATAAGTTATAAGGAACAATAGAAAAAGGTTTTGATAGACCAAAAGCCTTGTGTATTAACGATTACATAACCGTATCCTAAGATTTTTTGTACCTATTTGCCAATAAGGGCTGTAAATTTCAATTCCAATACTATCTTCCCAATATCTCCAAGCATCATATGTTTTTCAAGTTAGCAAGGAAGTCTCAGTTGTGTATCATTAACAGTTTACTTTAGTTGCAACTTGGAAGGCGCAGATTCAGTCTTTTGTGAGTTCTAGTAAACTTAAAAGAGTCTTTCAAACGCCAAAAAATCTACCATTTACCAGTAATTCAATGGACACCTGAAGACGTTATACTTAGCAGATATTGTAGCGTGCAGATTCTGTTGCGTATTTTGAAACACTACGAAACTCTACACCTGGAAGCGTATAAAAAAGAAAACGAAAATAGTTGATGACTCACTCAGTGGAATTAATTAGTAGTGCGCTTGGTGCTGGAAAATCTACAATTTACAGAGTTATTGAAGACAAAAACCCAAAATTTCAAATAGAAAATCATTTGACAGAAGTACTTAGAAGCTCAATAGGATCAGGAGTCGAAGTACAATATGGAAACTTTTAAAACAAATAGATTTATGCTGTAAAATGCTGGGTTATTTTAGGTTAGGTGATGCAGCACTCTACATCACTTTAGAATTGATTATCACTTGGCAGAGTCTTCTCGCGCCCTCATCATATAACGTCAACTCACTTTCCATTCTGATGCCTTGAAAATGTGACCTTACAGAGCAGCATTCTGAAAAATTGAGAGCACTTTCAATTTGAGTCAAAACATTACAGCACAGTGAGTTTTTCTGTGATCCCGGAGCTCTTTACATACTTTACAGATAAGAGTTATGGTCCATCCACCGAATCGCCAGATTAGGATCTATTTTCCTCTTTAAGAAACCCGGAAATCCGTCAAAGCGTCATGATCCATCTATTAAAGCCGTGAAAACTAATTCGCCTGGAGGCCATACCAGCCGAGGTTCTCAACAAGAGTATAGAAAATTAGATTGAGCGTTGGCTTGCAAGTATTAGATCAAAATAATCCTATTTTGGAAGCTATAATAAAGACATTTATTAAGAATATTTTTTTGTTCAGTCTAGGTCAAATTTAATTACATAGTATATGAAAAAAATTCATTCCTATCAAACAATGAAATTTTCCGCGTTTCTTAGCACTATCTGTACTTATTAACATTTGCTAGCAACTAATTTGTTTTTAGACAATAGCTGTAATTGAAGTAGTTACTTGAGTTAATTTAAGATTGTTATTTTTTTAATCGCTCTGCGTGGGTAGTTATAAAAATGCAAGACATCACTTTCGTTTGCCAATAAATTTCATGGCAAACGTGAGTCTTGGAAATTGTCTAATAGTAGTAAATCACTAGCTTGATAATACAGATGAACCAATATATCTTTTACATAACATTGGTCCAATCTTCAAGCAAAAGAAATGAAATTAGTTGTCGTAGACTATAATCGCCATTTTCAATAATATAACGCGTGTTTCGGGACTTTAGATCGTTGTACAAGCCAAGAAAATTGTTCGCTATAAAGAGACATTCTGAAGAAAATTAGCATAAATTATAATTTTTCATCTAGTAGACAATTTTCATATAATAAGCTACTACTACGTGAATATTCAATTAAAAATTGCGAGCATCTTAATTTGTTGATGTCAAAACCAATAATTATCAATTAAATTCTTAATTTGATAGAATTTACTTTTAATAAATAAGCTGATATGCATTTGATGTATGGTTTGGCTCTTGGTAACTAGTCAGAAGGCTGTGTACTGAACGCTTTCCGGGCAGAATTATATCCGAAGTAAAATTTTTGTTAGAGTTGGTCGCAGCTTACTGGAAACAGGTTTGTTTACAAAACTAGTTTTTATTATTTTTTATAAAATGATATTTTAGTGTACGCAAAATACATTTTAACGTATCAACGACAACATTCACATCCAGAAAGTGCATGCCATGGAAGTAGAGGATTATCCAGCAACATTGGTCTATGTTTGTTGGTTTGTAGATAAACAATTAAAAATTCAATTCAAAGAATCAACATCGATTTTTTGTTAATGTATGGGCAGGAATCTTCTTCTTCCAGTACCTGCTTCATTCTAATGAAGTTTGGCAATCATCCTTTGAAATTCCTCACATTCTTCAGTTATTCGTATTATATTTACGGATTAATATACATGGAACCAATTTCGAAAGTTTTTCAACCACGAAAATCTTTTTTTACCCAGGCCGTGCCTGTCTTCTATCTTCCCTTCCATGATCAGCTGTAACAAGGCATATTTTTGATTTTTAAAAATGTGGGTAGGAAGCTTTCCTTCTCTTTACAGTGGATAATAGTTCTCGTTTTGTTCTGGTAACCCGATCCGCCCATGGTGTTTTAAGGATCCGTTCAAAAACTTCCACCTTCCAGCGCGTGCTCGAGACCCGTCAAAGTCCAGCTCTCAACACCATAAACTAGGGTAGTCAAAACATTTAATAGGTCCATATTTTTTTGATAATAACCTGAACAACCATCACTCACGTTCCCCTGAATTATCTATAACAAATAAGTCGAACTTTGTTCCTGAAAAAAATGTTTTTGCGAGGAGTTCTTCTTCATTACTTTAATATGAAGAAAAATGCTACCGTAAATCATCATATTTTCATGGAGGTTTATGGTTAACATGCTTTAGCTGAGTGAACGTACCAAAAGTGGTTCGCACGATTTAAAAGTGGTGATTTTGGCTTGTCGATCAACATCCTGGGTAGAGTTTGAAAATGAAGAACTGGAAGCATTATTTTATGTAGATTATTGCCAAAGATAAGAAGAGCTCTCAGAATCTCAAGCAGCATCTCAAAACGTTTAAAAGCAGCTGGATATATTCAAAAGTAAGGAAATTGGGTTCCACATGAACTCAAGCCGAGAGATGTCGAAAGGCTTGTCCGAAATGCTGCTTGAAAGCCACAGAAGGAAGTCATTTTTGCATCGGATTGTTACTGGTGATGAAAAATGTCAACCCCAAGTGCAAAAAATCATATGTGAAATTCGGCCAACCAGCCAATTCATCGGCGAAGCCGAATATCCATGGCGCGAAGGTAATGCTCTCTATTTGGTGGGATCAGAAGAGTATGCTGTGTTATGAGCTGCTAAATCCAGGTGAAACCAACAATGAAGACGCTATCGAACACAATTAATCCATTTTGAAGAGAGCAGTATCCGAAAAACTCCTGGAATATGTGATTAAACACGAGGCAATAATTTTCCATCATGATTACGCTGGGTCGGGTCCCACGCTGCTATTCCGGTTAAGGACTATCTGGAAAACAATGGATGGGAAGTTTTACCTCACCCAGTCTTTACCTAGCCCAGACCTTGCCTCTTCTGACTACCAAGATAACAAAAATTGGCTGCCGAGCCGGCGCAATTCTTTTGGGATGGGATCCACATATTGTCAGAAACTTGGGAGAGGGTCATAGTTTCAGATGGGCAATTCTTTGAATAATACTATTGTACTATTGTATTTCAAAAAAACGTTCAAATTTTGAAAAAGAAAACCGCAGAATTAAGTTTTAGACCACAATAAATATAATTGATTCTTTTTTTTTTATATCTTGGTACAATTAACGCCGGTAAATATAAAAAACGAAATGATCTATAAAATAAACTTCCATTGTGACTCAATAAAGCAGAATCCCTAAATTTTTCTACATTTAAATTTCTTCCTCATGTAACTAACACGATGATCGACAGTATGCAGTTCAATTAGAAATATTCGATTGTATTTTAATACCTAGCTAATGTTAATTTATGATAATTTTTTTCAGAATGTCTCTTTATGGTTTCCCGGAACACCCTGTAGAATAATTTCGTCCAATATCCAGCTCTTAATTATAGTTTGAAATGGATGTATGAAGATTGCATTTATGGAAACGAGCTCTTCCCTATTCCTAATGAAATATGATGTTTTATTCCTTAATTTTGACGAACCTCGTCGTCGTTGTAAATACCTATAACATCGGAATAATTCGACGTAGTAGGAAGCGTACCAATTAAAATATTTATCCATCAATTAGTTGATGAATTGGAATAACGCAATTAGGAATTGATGACAGCTTCGAATCCAAGCCAACTGAATACAATAATAACAGAAATAAAAATAGATATATACATACCTACAGACTCACTAAATTCCCGTATCTCGTTTTTTTTTATCTCGATAAAATAGAGACTGTGTCTATTCTATTTTAAAAATATTTCGGTACTACGGGTACCAAATAAATGATTCTCTTAGAATAAAGATTTTCGCATAAGGTAGGATTGATAAAATGATATTCACGTTTTTTCGTCATACATTTTCATTTATAAAGAATGTAATTTCTGAATCGGTCATGAAAGTTTAGATTGCACACCAAAAGATGTTGCATCGGCAACTGCAGCGACTATTAATTCTAATTCCTGAATCGGTCATGAAAGTTTAGATTGCACATCAAAAGATGTTGAATCGGCAACTGCAGCGACTATTAATTCTAATTCCTGAATCGGTCATGAAAGTTTAGATTGCACACTAAAAGATGTTGAATCGGCAACTGCAGCGACTATTAATTCTAATTCCTGAATCGGTCATGAAAGTTTAAATTGCACACCAAAAGATGTTGCATCGGCAACTGCAGCGACTATTAATTCTAATTCCTGAATCGGTCATGAAAGTTTAGATTGCACACCAAAAGATTTTGAATCAGCTATTGCAGCGATTATTAATTCTAATTCCTGAATCGGTCATGAAAGTTTAGATTGCACATCAAAAGATTTTGAATCGGCAACTGCAGCGACTATTATTCTAATTCCTGAATCGGTCATGAAAGTTTAGATTGCACACCAAAAGATGTTGAATCGGCAACTGCAGCGATTATTAATTCTAATTCCTGAATCGGTCATGAAAGTTTAGATTGCACACTAAAAGATGTTGAATCGGCAACTGCAGCGACTATTAATTCTAATTCCTGAATCGGTCATGAAAGTTTAGATTGCACACTAAAAGATGTTGAATCGGCAACTGCAGCGACTATTAATTCTAATTCCTGAATCGGTCATGAAAGTTTAGATTGCACACCAAAAGATGTTGAATTGGCAACTGCTGCGATTATTAATTCTAATTCCTGAATCGGTCATGAAAGTTTAGATTGCACACCAAAAGATGTTGCATCGGCAACTGCAGCGACTATTAATTCTAATTCCTGAATCGGTCATGAAAGTTTAGATTGCACACCAAAAGATTTTGAATCGGCTATTGCAGCGATTATTAATTCTAATTCCTGAATCGGTCATGAAAGTTTAGATTGCACACCAAAAGATGTTGAATCGGCAACTGCAGCGACTATTAATTCTAATTCCTGAATCGGTCATGAAAGTTTAGATTGCACACCAAAAGATGTTGAATCGGCAACTGCAGCGATTATTAATTCTAATTCCTGAATCGGTCATGAAAGTTTAGATTGCACACTAAAAGATGTTGAATCGGCAACTGCAGCGACTATTAATTCTAATTCCTGAATCGGTCATGAAAGTTTAGATTGCACACCAAAAGATGTTGAATTGGCAACTGCTGCGATTATTAATTCTAATTCCTGAATCGGTCATGAAAGTTTAGATTGCACACCAAAAGATGTTGCATCGGCAACTGCAGCGACTATTAATTCTAATTCCTGAATCGGTCATGAAAGTTTAGATTGCACACCAAAAGATGTTGAATTGGCAACTGCTGCGATTATTAATTCTAATTCCTGAATCGGTCATGAAAGTTTAGATTGCACATCAAAAGATTTTGAATCGGCAACTGCAGCGACTATTAATTCTAATTCCTGAATCGGTCATGAAAGTTTAGATTGCACATCAAAAGATTTTGAATCGGCAACTGCAGCGACTATTAATTCTAATTCCTGAATCGGTCATGAAAGTTTAGATTGCACATCAAAAGATTTTGAATCGGCAACTGCAGCGACTATTAATTCTAATTCCTGAATCGGTCATGAAAGTTTAGATTGCACATCAAAAGATTTTGAATCGGCAACTGCAGCGACTATTAATTCTAATTCCTGAATCGGTCATGAAAGTTTAGATTGCACACTAAAAGATGTTGAATCGGCAACTGCAGCGACTATTAATTCTAATTCCTGAATCGGTCATGAAAGTTTAGATTGCACACTAAAAGATGTTGAATCGGCAACTGCAGCGACTATTAATTCTAATTCCTGAATCGGTCATGAAAGTTTAGATTGCACACCAAAAGATGTTGCATCGGCAACTGCAGCGACTATTAATTCTAATTCCTGAATCGGTCATGAAAGTTTAGATTGCACACCAAAAGATGTTGAATTGGCAACTGCTGCGATTATTAATTCTAATTCCTGAATCGGTCATGAAAGTTTAGATTGCACATCAAAAGATTTTGAATCGGCAACTGCAGCGACTATTAATTCTAATTCCTGAATCGGTCATGAAAGTTTAGATTGCACATCAAAAGATTTTGAATCGGCAACTGCAGCGACTATTAATTCTAATTCCTGAATCGGTCATGAAAGTTTAGATTGCACATCAAAAGATTTTGAATCGGCAACTGCAGCGACTATTAATTCTAATTCCTGAATCGGTCATGAAAGTTTAGATTGCACATCAAAAGATTTTGAATCGGCAACTGCAGCGATTATTAATTCTAATTCCTGAATCGGTCATGAAAGTTTAGATTGCACACTAAAAGATGTTGAATCGGCAACTGCAGCGACTATTAATTCTAATTCCTGAATCGGTCATGAAAGTTTAGATTGCACACCAAAAGATGTTGAATTGGCAACTGCTGCGATTATTAATTCTAATTCCTGAATCGGTCATGAAAGTTTAGATTGCACATCAAAAGATTTTGAATCGGCAACTGCAGCGACTATTAATTCTAATTCCTGAATCGGTCATGAAAGTTTAGATTGCACATCAAAAGATTTTGAATCGGCAACTGCAGCGACTATTAATTCTAATTCCTGAATCGGTCATGAAAGTTTAGATTGCACATCAAAAGATTTTGAATCGGCAACTGCAGCGACTATTAATTCTAATTCCTGAATCGATCATGAAAGTTTAGATTGCACATCAAAAGATTTTGAATCGGCAACTGCAGCGACTATTAATTCTAATTCCTGAATCGGTCATGAAAGTTTAGATTGCACACTAAAAGATGTTGAATCGGCAACTGCAGCGACTATTAATTCTAATTCCTGAATCGGTCATGAAAGTTTAGATTGCACACTAAAAGATGTTGAATCGGCAACTGCAGCGACTATTAATTCTAATTCCTGAATCGGTCATGAAAGTTTAGATTGCACACCAAAAGATGTTGCATCGGCAACTGCAGCGACTATTAATTCTAATTCCTGAATCGGTCATGAAAGTTTAGATTGCACACCAAAAGATGTTGAATTGGCAACTGCTGCGATTATTAATTCTAATTCCTGAATCGGTCATGAAAGTTTAGATTGCACATCAAAAGATTTTGAATCGGCAACTGCAGCGACTATTAATTCTAATTCCTGAATCGGTCATGAAAGTTTAGATTGCACATCAAAAGATTTTGAATCGGCAACTGCAGCGACTATTAATTCTAATTCCTGAATCGGTCATGAAAGTTTAGATTGCACATCAAAAGATTTTGAATCGGCAACTGCAGCGACTATTAATTCTAATTCCTGAATCGGTCATGAAAGTTTAGATTGCACATCAAAAGATTTTGAATCGGTAACTGCAGCGACTATTATTCTAATTCCTGAATCGGTCATGAAAGTTTAGATTGCACACCAAAAGATGTTGAATCGGCAACTGCAGCGATTATTAATTCTAATTCCTGAATCGGTCATGAAAGTTTAGATTGCACACTAAAAGATGTTGAATCGGCAACTGCAGCGACTATTAATTCTAATTCCTGAATCGGTCATGCAAGTTTAGATTGCACACCAAAAGATGTTGCATCGGCAACTGCAGCGACTATTAATTCTAATTCCTGAATCGGTCATGAAAGTTTAGATTGCACACCAAAAGATTTTGAATCGGCTATTGCAGCGATTATTAATTCTAATTCCTGAATCGGTCATGAAAGTTTAGATTGCACATCAAAAGATTTTGAATCGGCAACTGCAGCGACTATTAATTCTAATTCCTGAATCGGTCATGAAAGTTTAGATTGCACACCAAAAGATGTTGAATCGGCAACTGCAGCGACTCTAAATTCTAATTTCTGAATCGGTCAAGAAAAATTGCGTCTTGCATTGCATTGCACGTTGTATTGCATCATGTCAAGCGGCGTTTAAGACTCTGTGTTTCATCGTGTATAACCATAATTCAAATTAATAATTGGAGTTCATTCATTATTACATATACGGTTACTTTACACCAGAGTTTAATAGAATTACGCACCACGTGTATAAAAATGTTTCACGGAGCTCACTTACTGAGTAATTTATAAATGTTGTAGCCAAAAATATATTTTGTGACTCAAAATTTTTCAGTTTATAGGTGGACTGTTAGGAAAAGCAAATATTTGGCACATATCTACCGTTCTGTTTTTACATTTTAGATTTGATTCATAATTTATTCTATTTGATGGCTAAATTTAAAAACTAAGACAAAAGAAAAATTTACTATATCTCGGCTAATAAACTTTTAGTTAGATAATAATTTACGCTCTAAATCATCATTAATTAGAGATCCTAAAATCAAGTATGATCATTAAAATCGTATAATTTTATTGTAATGGTAAAATATACAAAAAAATACGACTAATATTAAGTACAATTAGCAATTTATTCTACTTTCCACAGAAATCAGAGAAGAGTTTGTGCCAAGGATCAATAAAGCACAGTCACAAAGATTCATGAAGAAAAGACCATCGAGTACTAACCTAACCTAATATGGTGTTCTACAGCTTAGTTTTGAGTTAAATATTTTCTCAAAATCAAATTTTACCCGTATTTCACCCTTTGTGACCCTTCTCTGGACATTCTGTGTGCAGTTTTTCTCTCCCTCGCTGTTACTACGCTATATTGGGAGGTGAAAGATTTAGAATCACTTCTAGTGCTAGCTGATTCGTGTTGTTCAGATCAGTTCCAGTGCCTCAGACTACTGCCTCAACAGAATCTTTGGGTTACAACTCTAGCGGAGTTTCTACAAACCATCAGAGCTTTCGTGGCCTTATTGATTGTCTCATTTTCAGGTTTGTTCCAACTATCCATGGTAAGTCTCAGATAATTTTCCTCTATTTCCACTTAATGACTTACACATCCGTATTGGTGATCTTGAGATGGAACTTGAGAGTTTTTTCTTTCTAGTGAATGTAATTGGGTAGGTTTCAGCGGATCTGGAGGTTGTCCCATCAACTCCTTTTGCATTTAGCTTTCTTTTAACAGCCTCTTGTGAAAAATTGTCAAAAACATCTTCTATGACCAATGTACCAATGCAGTCTCCATAGATTTGCTTGGTATAGTTTTAACTTTAACAAGATCTCTGTTCTGCTGCAGAAAACAATGTGAGGATTATGGGTCTGAAGGAGTTGGGAAGCGTGGCGTCTCCTCATTTTTTTACGTTCACTTAACCTTTATATTTATCACTATATTTGTATTCACAAGGTAAGTAATTTTCAAGTCTGATAGTTAACTATTTTATCATAAGAATACGAGTGGAATAGGAAAATTTCATAAATAGGCCAGTTAATCTATTTATCAGAGCTTATTAACTCGATTTTTCTGGGATTGTGGCAATCAAACATTAAAGTGTACTTCTTTCAATATACTTAGTGCATGATAGATATGCATATAATAGATAGAGTGCGTTCGGAAAAATCGTTACGCAAGCGTTAGTGAAAAGTCTCGACAAGATTTACACAAAAATCCAACTTGCGGCATCGGAAAGGAGAGCCTGTATCAAAAAAGCAAAGGTCGCGAAAAACACTAAAAGAGTGAAGACTACAATATATTGGGACAGCGAGAGTATCCTTTTGACTAACTGAAGGAATAAAAAACTTGGTTTTACTTACGTCAGTTGCGTCAAAAAATTATCTAAAAAAGGCGCGGCATAATCAGTCGAGGTATGCACTTGCGTCACCCAGCTCCGACCTCTATTGAACACCTATCATATAGTCCTGATCTAGCCTCGTCCGACTATTTTTTGTTTGCAAAACATAAGGTTAGTGATAAAAGAATTAACAGCAGCGATGAATTTAAACAGGATGTGAAGGTCATTAGAAAATAGTTAGGTCAATTACAGGTTAAGATAAATCAAAAACGTGTAATTAGACTCGATTAACAATCACGTACCGTTAGATACGCGACGTTAGTATATAACAAAAACATACCAGTGATATGGGTTTATTAAGTTTCAACTGACCTTCAATCAACACAGTGTACGAACATTTCGACTCTAAAGATGCCTCATACTTTTCCAATGGCATAGAAAAGGGGAGGAAAAATATGGTCAAAGTACCTTGTATAAAAACATTATTACAAATCGATTACATTAAATAATCGAAGACCAATTGGGCGCGAAGTGATAGCTAACGACTATATAGCGATAATCTAAAGTTCAGTCAATTGGCAAAGTAACTGGAATAGATCGCGGTCAATATTAATCTATGAAACCAGGCGTTCAGCCATAGAAAAACACTGTCAAATGTCGTACGGACCAAATAAAAATCGATCGACCGAAGCCCGGTCACATTAAAGTGACAAACTCATATCTATTTGATCAAGAAAATCCACCTGTACGAGGATGGTTCCAGAAGTACCTGGCCCAAAACTGTTATCTCCTTCTAACTCCAGATACTCCCATCCCAGCGATATTCAATAGGTCCAATACTCTTTTTATAATAAGAATCGACAAGCTCCTCCAAATAGCTACTGGGTGTCCACATCATCTCTTCATTGCTGGAAAATCTCCGAAGAGGCTAAACTTGGTAAATAAGGTGCATGAAGTAGTAATTCGAACTCTTCATTGCTGGAAAATCTCCAAAGAGGTTAAATTTGGTGAATAGGGTGCATGAAGTAGCAATTCAAAATTTATTTCATTTATTTTGGCCATTGTAATAGCGGATTTGTGAATCGGTGCATTGTCTTGATGAAACATTTTCTTTTTAACTAAAAACGGCCGTTTTTGCTTGATTTTTTCGCTCAAACTTTTCAATAAGTTCTTTTCCAGCCACTCACAGCCACTTCTCGCGTTTCTCTAAGCTCTTGTTGGACCAATGATTGCACGATGTTTCAGCGATGTGCCGACAATGAATTGGATCCCTGGGATCCCTCGGATGTGTACCTTTTCCTTTCGAAACCGCGTCTTCGATGGAAGTGACCGCTTGAGCAGCTTTATCACTTGTTGCATGCATTTTCAAGTAGACTTCTTATTTGTTGTGTTTTGCTTTAATGGCTAACTGATGGTGGTGGTAGAAACATACTAGATCTTCATGTTTATTGTTTTTGTCAATGTCTTGCAATTGCAGGGGTATCGCCTGCCATACCGAATTAAATTTGTAAATTGAATCTTCTCTATTAAAAAAAAACACGTTATTAAAGAAGAAAACTAACATTTATTTAAAAATATGTGATATCTTCTAAGAAAAACTACAAAATATATTATTGTAGTTTCTTTGGAAGAATACATTTTAATTTGATTAATAATTTTTAGGGTCACTATATCATTTTTCAGTATTTGTATTAGTTTTATTATCTGTATAATTTTTTGAATAAACATTCTGATAATTCGTTATAATTTCTTTGATATTAGTATAATCGTGTACCAAGTTCGTATTCCCTTCCAGATTGTTACCATGCTCGAATTCAGCTTCGATAGTTTTATTAATTTCATTGGACTGTTGGTTATTGGTTTGGTTATCCTGATTAATCTCTTCATTTTTGTTTCGTTCATGTTTAGCCTTTTGCTTGAAAAACAATCTAAATATTAATCTAGATATTTCTTCTAACAAGCATATTAAACTAATAACGGACAATCCTGCAAACAAACTTAATTGCATAACACAAGTCAACACAAATCTTGGCTTTTATCTTAAAGGATAAAATTTCAAGCAATTAGACATATCTCACCGCATAAAAACGAACTCAATGGCTTTTAGGGGAGTTCAAAATATGGAGATTAACGCAATCGATCTCTATACCAAGTTACATCCCCGAGGAGTTATAAGGAATAAAATTAGAGCCCAAAATTTGCAATCTTCTGACTTAAAAATATCAAATTTGGTAAACTCATCATCTCGTATACCGTGATTCGAAAACAAATCATACCGTTCAACATCTCATTACCGCGACTCTTTTATGAAACATAACTTTCAGCATCTCGCATACCGTGATTCGTGAACAAAACATAACGTTCATCATCTCGCACACCGCGATTCGTGAACAAAACATACCGTTCAACATCTCATTATCGCGATCCGATTATAAAACATAATGTTTATCATCTCGCATACCGTGATTTGTGAACAAAACATACCGTTCAACATCTCATTACCGCGACTCAATTATGAAACATAATGTTCATCATCTCGCATACCGTGATTCGTGAACAAAACATACCGTTCAACATCTCGCATACCGTGATTTGTGAACAAAACATACCGTTTATCATCTCGCATACCACGACGCGTTAATAGAATATACTATTCAAAATTTCGCAAGCGGCGATAAAAACAGTTTGCATATATAATAATTCCGATCTTAATATATACGCAAAATCAAATTATAAAGCCTTAATCAGTAATTAATAATTGAAGTTTTGCCTCAGAATATTTATCAACTCGTAGTTTTTTCTGTAGACATTATGAATTCACTTAATTAATTTCATTACCAAATGATTAATTCGTAAACTTTTCTTACCTAATAGGAAACCTAAAGATCCACCAATGTCAGATAAAAGCTGATTGGAATCATAACCTAATATTTCGGACATTGTGAGTATCAAGTTAGTGCAATACAAGCGAATCATACAATCAGGTTTCAACGCGGATTCGATGGATCGCCGACTGATTATAGAAGTTTTGTAGATTGTGAAATTACAAGACAATGGACAGTTGCAATTTTCGAGAAAATGATTTCTGACGACGTCACTAAAATGCAAAAAAATATACTTTTGGTAATTAACAATTACTAAATTATCTGTATTTGAACAGCAGAAAAATGAGAGAAGTTAGTCAAAACATGTTTATTCAAACATGAGTCTTAGAGATTTTGGTATCAATTTTCTTCTTTAATGAGTATATTGAATGTAGCGTTGATAACTTTTAATTATTGCCAGCTTCACTATGTTCATGTTTGTATAAAATTCGAAATTTTTGGGGGACTCCATCCAAAATGGACTTTGTTGATAATTTCACAGTTCCTGAATAGTGTTACTGACGAGGGTTGTCCTAACAAACAAACCAACCATTTTTTTTATAATCATATTCTTTTTCCAACATAGTGTCCTAGTAGGTTATGGCTTTTGTATTTTGAAATATTACATAGAGTTGTTGGATTGTTTGAATGCGTAAATCAAAGAAAAACGGCCTGAAATGTCGAAGAAAAAACCTCTATTTCACCAAGACAATACACCGATTCACAAGTCGATGACAACGATGGTTAAATCGAACGAATTGCTTCATCATCTACCGTATAGTCCAGATCTGGCCCCCAGTGACTACTGGCTCAAAAATTCAGCTCAAATGAAGATGTAATTGCTGAAATTGAAGCCTATTTTGAGACAAAAGACAAATCCCTCTACAATCACGACATCGAGGAGCTTACATTGATGAATTTTCATCAAAAAGTATGTTTTTCTTAGTTAGTCACATAACTTATTGAGTGGTATTATACTTAAATCGACTACATATAATAATCCGTCCATTTTTACAGGTTCCTGTAGCCAATTATTGTCTCCAGTTCTTTTTTGGTCCGTCGATCCTTCTTGCGTTTATTTTAACTTTCCCTCTTACGTTTTCATATATTTCTTTTGTTATCTCTGTTATGTTTTTATGGATTCTTATGTCCCCCATACTATCTCATATCCTCGTGTTCTATTTTTCTTTCTACGGGTATATAGTATATGTTATCAATCGTTTGTTTTCCTTTGCTCCTCCTTCATTTCCTCATCTTTTTCTCTATGATTCTCGTATATGCTTTCAAGCCATCTGAAGATAAACAACTTGCTCTGTAGTTTCACATTTTCATCCCTTTTCTATTATTAACCTCCTTCATGTTTACCTTATATAAATTTTACCATTTATGCTTCTATTTGTCATTTCCACTCGTATTTCATATTTTGATTCTCCTTATCATTTCTTTCACTTCCTCTTTTATTCTTCTATCGTCATATACTTCATATTAATCTCTTGTCATGTCTCTGTGGGTGGATTCTTTAACGAAAAATCCCTTCCATGTCTCCAATATGTTTATTTTTATATTGTTTCTTTTATGTCCTTCCATCGCTCTGATTTTGTTCCAGAAGCCTCTATAGTTATTTGCTAACTCTTCTCCAAATTGTTTCTTTGTTGCTTTTTTTTTACTTTTTTAATCCATTTCATGATTTTGTTTGTTATATATATTTCTTCGATGTTGCCTTTTTCTTTTTAATCATTTTTCTTATTTCTTCTTTGCACCATCTGATTTTTTTCTTCATTCTTTTTATCATCATTCTAGAGCAAATTTCCACCGCATTTTTAATAGCTTCGATGCTTATTTTCTAGAGTTATCTGTTGTTGTAGTTTACCTAAATTTCTCTCAGTTTCTTCTCGGTGTTTCCTTCAATTTTTTCAAACTTCAACTTAAGTGAGAAACTAGTCTTTTGATGAGCAAGGCTAAATTTCCAAAAATATAAATTTAAATCGATAATCATTTTGCTGTTTTAATAATTCTAGATTTTCTATTCTTCTCTCTCTTCCATTTTCTTTTTTCTTTCTTCATCTTTTTCTGTATCCTTCAACAACAGTTCTATCATTTTCCCATTAATACGCTTTGTTTGACACGACAGACTTAAAATTATTCAGAAGCGGAAGCTTGAATATACAATTTTAATAAATCGCGTTTTTTGTCCTCATTAAAACATGTTGCAAGATATTCCATAAACATAAACACGTTCAGTATCATTAAATAAGTTTTTTAAATACATTTAAAAAGTGGTGGCGCTTGCGATTTCATCATTAACGAAATCGCCATCTTTAGACGAATTCGTATTACTTTAATTACAGATTTTCATAAAAATCGTAGGTCAAAATTTTGTTCTAACTAAACATTTACTTACTTACTTTGTATACAACCTTATAGATGTTTTCACGGAAGAATAAGTATTGCATTCTTCAAAAGTTTCATTTTCCGGCAGTACCATCCACGGAACTGTACAATTCGTGATTTGGGCTATTTCCCTATTTATACAAAGTTCTTCACACTGAAATAGGTTCGTAAAATTAAAATAAAAGAAATAACTTGACCTCAAATAATTTATTCATTGTCGAAAACCATTTGAAATTGAGCTGGAACTTTTGGAACCGTTGGTGACACTTATATTGATACTGTTTACACTACTAATTAACCAACCCTCAAAACTACACTGTCTGATGAGCGTTTCGATAACCAAAATGACGTCTTCAGAAACTGAAGATAAACTAGATGTAGATATACTAAATTCTCCAACGAATCAACCTCTTCCCCTTGAAAAAATTCATGGCCAAAACGATATCGATGAGAAATTCCAAAAAAAACACTAAATTAGTGAAATAAACTGTTTTAAAAATGAAATAAAACACATAAAGACCGGCATTTTCAAAAAATGATCCTAAATAGATATTCAAATATAGAAAAAAGTGTTTTCAATGAACTACAAAAATACAGTCGACTGGCAATGGCTGAAATATTTTGGAACTACGAGGGTAACAAGCTCTAGCTTACTAAGTTAGTTGCGTTCAAAAATTGTCGAAAAAATGCGCGATACATGCGATTGCTTCATGATAATGCTCCAATCCACACAACTAGGTTTCCAAAGCTACTATAAACGAATGTGATTTAACAGAGATTGAACACCCACCATATAACACTGATTTTGTCTCCGTGAAACCTAAACTATTAAAGCTATTTACTAATACTTTTATATAAACAAGATTTTAAGGTACCAAAACAAATTTTCTTATCTATTATCTTGATTTTGGAAAAAGGTGCTTTCACTAAAACATTTTGAATCGACTACTAAGATGTTTCGTATCAAATATCACAGACCTTGTGGTATCTTATAGATATTGTCAGCCAAGCCGCCTCTGACAATGAAGAAGAGAAGACGTGAACAGCTGACATGGATGTTGCCCCCAGCGAAGAGAAATTTCATGTTTTCAGCCCTCTCCCGCGAGTAATCTCAATTTTTTAGAAGTTTTTTTCATCTATTATCAAGCCATTAAATGAATTATTGGAAAATTTATAGCACGGAAGGGTTTCAACTGCGTAGATCTTATTTTTAAGGTCGCGATGAATAGACTGGGTCTAACCAGAGGCAAGCTACATCACTATTACCAATAACGTCTCATGCCTAACATGTCCAGGTCTCTGTACCAGGAATGTATCAGATGTCTATAGGGAGAGAGGTTCGGAAGAAGACTTTATAATCCATTCTGTATATTTCCGCATGGAAACTGTATCTACGCCTTCAGGTGTAATTTTAATATCAAGATACAACGAAAAAATGAAGCTTTCCTTTCTCATATGCTTAGATTTCAACTTGATTCATGACCTATGGAATAGCAAGCATGAGAACTCCAGGAGGTGCTTCCTAACCAACTTCCTGTGCTCCATGAACCTGTGAAACCTCGGCGAACTTGTTTAGTTCATAATGAGTGGCGTTAGAGATCTGCACCACAGACATATCCTCTTAGAGTTGAATGAAGTCACCGCTGTTTCAAGGATTCCAAAAACAGAGCTGGTAGAGGTTCTACGAGGATACGACAAGAATATCCTCGACGGCGCAAACTTACCTTGGACCTACTGTATTTGCCGTCCTCTATGCAATGATTTTCATTAGTAGATGTTCTACCAAATTGTTTTATATCAAACTTTATTCTCATGTCTTCAGATGCTTCTAAATCAATGTATTCCAAAAAGTTATTTCGTTCTTCATCGGCATCTAAAATATCAAATTACAAACAGGTTGATAACTGATTCAATTCTGGTGTTAAAATTATCTATTTAATCGAACATCATTGAGCAAGAAACTGAAGAGACTCATTCCAATACATCTTCTTCCAAACCGATAAATTTGGTTACTTAACCTAAATGAAGCTACTAGGTGCAAGCGTTACTGCTTAAGTTTTGAGATATGGCAACACTGATGTGAATATGTTAAATCTGATATTGCAGTCAAGTGAAATTGAGGCATTAATTCCATTTTCATACATTCAATAATGCATGAACATCGAATTTATGGGTCGTGGTGAGTGTATTGATCTTAAGTCCTTAAAAATAATTAATTTTGTATACAATAGGATTAGTATTTAAGAGAGCATAAACACACATATAGTGTTCTATACAGTTTTGACATCCAATGATAAAAGTAGTCAAATTATTAAAACCACTTTAATTATTTATATTTTATGTTAATAAATAGCTGTGCTGTGATGTAATACTTACAAGTAAGATGCTCATTAGGATTGTGTAAATAAAATTGATAACCATGTGTAGAAATTCCATCTTGATTTATAGACTGCGATGTGACATTATGTTTAAGGTAAAACATAAACCCTCCGCTAACAGAAAATATATTGGACATTTTAAGTGGTTGAAATGTGAAGCATCTTCCTCTATCGATATGATAGAGACTTGTTAATTTTATTACTGAAAATAAGAAAAATATAAAATAAGCAATTTCGTTTATACTGAAACTTTTGTTTCTATTGCTTGTAGTGACATTTTTACGAATAAAATGTTTATATCTTTAGTGCAAATACTCCAAACTACTATTTACATTGTAATGTGTACAGAACAATATAAAAAAGGTTTGGACTGGTCAAAAGCCAGTTAGAAAGGGACTTAGTGTATACCAGCCCCAAAGCAGACAAAGTGAGTGTATTGTGAAAGAATAACTCATATGTATAGAAATTTGTTTAAAATTAATTTTTAATATTACTTATACTATTATTAGTGAGTATTAACAATAAAAAAATCACTTCAATTGGGTCAGAATATAATTTAATCATTATTTGGACGTTTAAATCAAATATAAGTTGAAATCTTTTTCTGTCTACATCTTTCTCAAACATACTTTTGACATGTTTCACATATATTATTTGTTTTGTTTTTGTTGCAAAGTCGTACTTGACAAAAATTTTATTTGTTAGAATATGCTGTATGTGATGTTTGTAGTTCCTCATTTTCTGATGACTTTTACTGTCTTGCAGCACTGTAATTGGCGAAAAGCTGTTCTGCTAATTGAAACAGGAACTATTTTCGTTGTATTTGTATTCTTGTGGCCTCTTATGAAGGATTTGATTCGTCATATCATGTCCAATAACATTTTTTGTATTGCTTCTATCAATTTTCACAAATTTATGCCTTAAACTTGAAACGGCTTCGATTTGCAGTTTTTCCCGATTTATGGAAAAGAGTTTATGTATTGCTGTCCAGTTTCAGAACAACGTCTTCATCACTGAGAAGCGTTGACGATGGTCGTTGTTGCTACTAACATCTGATGCAAACGAAAATTTAGTGCCAAATTTGTTTTTGTTTATTCGGTACATATCTTCCCAGTCAAGCTCCAATAGTTTTCCATGAGTTTCTAAAAATGTATGAGGCATTAACATGGTGGAACACACTTTGATTGCTTCATCCAGTTCCATCAATTATTGACAGTAAACATCATAATTGATCGTTTGATTCCTTGGAAGCAGCTCAAAAAACACATCTGCTGGTTCATCTTGTTAGCTCAATGATCCAATTTTCATCACCAGTGATGATTCTTTTTGAAAAAGGGTCAAATCGTGAGGTAGTCAGATATCAAGCTTCTGAACTAGCCCAAGACATTTTAAGCGTTTTTCAATTGTTGTGTTAGATACATAAAGCCTCTCCGCAACCTCTCGAGCAGTTATATGACGATCCTCTTCAATTATGACTTCGATTTGGTCATCATCAACTTCAGTAGGCCGACCAGAACGTTGTCCATCTCCAGCATCATAAACTTGACATATTAGCACTAACATAAGTTATTCAAAAACTAAAGCGAGGCTCTGTATCAGTAAAAAAGCGAAAGTACTTAGTTGCCAACCATATATTCTATAACAGTTGCAAAACTGGGTCCTACAACAGTCAATGGAAAACAATAATATTCAATTGTTTTAAATAATTTACAGACAAACATGCACGTAAAGGTGTTAATGATACAGTAGAATTAGTTGGTAGTACACTTGGAGTAGGAAAATTTATTATTTACAGATTTATTAAATAAAAAAGAAATGTTAAGCCGGAATTTCTGGAACCGTTAGTGATATTTATACTGAACGCACTGTTTGCACTACCACTACACCAACACTTACAACTGCACTGTCTGACGTGAGTTTCGATAACCAAGTTATCGTCTTTAGAGACTCAAAATAAGTTAAAACCTAATAACTTGACTTACCTATTTTATACTGAATTTTTCTACCAATGAACCTTCTCCCACGAAGGTGGCAAGTTTCTAACAGCACGTAAAGCTCCAGGAATATCAAAATTTCAAATAGAAAATTATTTGGAAGAAAAATTTCAAATGAAAGTACATGCTTTCTTCTTTGGAAAGAATTTCTGACAGTAGAAAAATTTCGAGTCACGTGCCAAAGAAGCCGCAAAGAATCCTTGTGAAATCCCAGTTCAGCTTGCCAATGATCTGAAGACTAACTTCAAAAACCTTGTTCACGAAAATGAGTAGTACGGCACCCATCTACTTATCACCTGTTCTTTTGAAAAGGAGAGAAGCTGTGACAATGAGAAGACTCCAAATTAACTATACAAAAACTTATCAAAAAGTCGCCCTGTCTGTCAAAATTGTCTTGGTGGAGTTTCTTAAAACTACCAAGCTGTATGAGAAAATATAATTAATTTACGTATTGTAATAGATTTTGTAACAGTCCTTTATTTAACTTATGATTGTTTTTGTGTGCCAATGACTAGCGCTGTCTAGGCAAGTTAAACTGAAATGAAAAAAATATTGTCAAAGTCAAAGACTCATAATGGAGATTCAAGATGGGATCCAAAGCTGTTTCAATCATGAATCTCGGCAAACTGTCACCATATTAAACTCAAAATCATGATGAAGTAGAGTTTTTATACAGAGTTCACAGATATGATAGATACGAAATCAAAGAGAATTAAAATTTGATGCTTTCACACACTAACCGAGCCGTAATTCGACAGGTTTTAAACCAATACATTGTAAGCTGCGATGAATATAAAAAAATGTAGAATTAATGACCCTTGGAATTATCCTTAATCATGACAATGCGCAGCCGCATATAACAGTTGAAACAAAGATCCTCCCTCACCCAAATATTTTGCCAAAATGGAATGGTATTTGGAATGACATAATTTCTCTAGTGGACCAAAAATTTTATGAAAACATTTGCGCTTTATGATCAACAGATTATAAAGTTAAATTGAATCGTTTTACGTTGTGTTGATATACATCCAGAACAAATTTTTAAGCATTTTACTTGTTGACACACATCCATAACGCCTTTTTTAAACAAGTTACATATCGGCACACATCCAGAACGTTGTTTTTAGTATTTGTTTTGTTGGTATACATCCAGAACAAATTTATAAGCATTTTACTTGTTGGGACACATCAAGAACGTGTTTAGTATCGTTAAAATCGTTACAAAAAAATTTTCATGCTCATAACTCCCTTCGTCCGTTTTCAATAATATCGTAGTAGTGGAATGATATTTTATAAATTTATATATCGGTAAATAGTTGATAAAAATAACGGCTCAAGTAAGATGATGATTGTTGTACAGGAAGGATGATAACAGCTATGCGCCTTTCAAGAAAACTGCATTTGTTATTTAGGTTAGTGCTTTTATTTTATTTTTATTTATCTATCGGTCTTTACATAATCGATTACCACTACAAAATTAACAGACATCACTTCAAGTTTGAACATTGGATCTTATATGTTAAAAAATTGTCTCATGAAGCTCGAAATTCCTTTATATCGATCGATCAATCGAATAGAATCGATTATTTTTCATTCGTAACTGTGGTATATCGAATACGAATCGAAATTATGGAAAGACCAAGTCACACTTAATTTTTCTTTGGTTTTTACTTTTCTATTTTGGGTTCATATGTCTATCATTTGTAGATATCATTCTCAGTATTGCTTGAAGTGGGTTATTTGATTATAAACGAAAATATAAAACTATATATATTCATTGAAATATAAATTTGACATATTATAAAATTCCTTTACACTTTTTTTCAAATTATCAACATCAAAAAATAGGAAATAGTCAAAAAGGCCACAATTTTTCGTAATTATATCTATTTATTCCACCCCTAATATAAATCGAAACAAAATAATGAATTCCATGGTATCGAACGAAACGCAGAGATGTCCCCTATACAAATGCACCATTAAATCCACAGGAAAAAATCTAGAGGTACTAGATCTAGAGATTTTAAAGTCTTAGCCAACCAATCTATCTTTTAGGAAAATAATTGCACATCGTGTGAGTGCACAATCTTGTTGTAACCAGATTCAGAGCAGCTAGAATCACCTATTAAGTTATTACACACAGCTGTTAAAGTACATGGTTAATTAAAAAAATCACTCGTAATTAAAAAGACTTTATTGCTTGTTAATAAAAACAATAAAAGAAACATCTTACATAGAACTGGGGCCTGTCAAAGCAAACAAGACGTGCGCATTTTCTATTAAAAAAAAGTATGTAATACTTTTTTATTATTATTTGGATTTTAAATATGTTCAAATGGAATTTCTACATATTTAAAGATTGTACTTACGTTCATTAGATGTATCTGAACCACCTTTTGAAGCATAAGCATATTGGTAGAACATCTCATCGTATTTATAAGTAGCATTTTCAATGAATTCTGTTAACGAATGTTTTGAAAAATTGAAATATTTGAATGCAAAACTTGATGTCAATGATTGACTGTAAATACCAAAAGTCTAAAAATAAATAATATTTTTTTGAATCAAGCGTTCGTTATGTATGAAAGATTTTTACATGTTGATGTAAGCAACTACTAGGTCTTCAGCATGTTCCAGATATTTGCAAATTGATGAGGCAATTTTTGAATTAAACAATGAGAGAACTGGAGTTTATTCAATGCAAGTAAAAAAGGAAATACCAACACAAATAAAAACAAAAAGTTATACACATTGACATGTGGATCAAAGACATGCACACTTACATAGAAACAAAAAAGTAAAATATAGAGGTAAAAAAATTTCTAAAAAAAAAGAATAGAACAATTTATGACAAAAAAAGGGATAATATAACAAGCCCTACACCTATTTTGAATATTCCTTTGTTCACGTATTGTGATAGAGTAATCATTTCTGATTTATTTATTCAAAATTCAAAATGAAATTCTTTAAAATCTACGGGATTTTCCAAGTCTGAAAGCACAAATTTTTAAGAGAGTAACATCATAGAGAAACTATTAAGTCTAGTCTTGCAATCAACCAACAAAATGTTGTATTTTACATTCTTTTAAAGAACGGTTAAATGTTTTAAAGATACCCGTTTGAAAATAAGAACTAACTTTCTCATTTGTCTCTTTTGGGCATCTGTTAAAACTAAAAAATTGTCTATTTCGATCACTAAACCTGATTCCATATCTCCTTAATTATCTGAATCATAAATATAATTATTTATAGCAGTAACAGATAATTTTTTAAAATTTGTTACGAACTCATCTCCGCCCTGGAGACGGTCCTGCTTGGATATAATAGAATTCTAAAATTCGGCGAAGGTGCTGCCTTTGATAAAATACTCGGAATTCGTTTGATCTTAGTTTTTATAGCAAGCAATACCAATAATTCCTAGGTAGGTCAATTTATTCATTTGTTTTATTTCCTTATTATTCTAGAACTTTTAGAATTCTTTATAAATATAAATAAGGAGTTTCCGAAGCACAGTTTAGTTCAGTTTTATAATAAATAGTCGTAGTGAATAGAGTTAAAAATCGAAGTAATCGAAGAATTTGAATAAATTATTTAAGTTGGATGAATGATAGTGAAAAGTGAATCATTACAAGTTAGTTAAGTGTGGTGTATAATATTAAAATAAATTAAAAACGTAAGATACAGTGTTCATTAATTAATCCCAAGAATAGAAATCGTACAAATAATTTAGGAAATCATTACAATATAGTAAATCGAATGTATATCATAAGCAAAGCAAACTTATCGCTTTGCATCAGTTTTTGAGTTTGAGCAACGGTTTTGGTGGAAATCCAATTTTTTCCTCCTGATTCACCCATTGCTATCTGTTCGACAAGACACAAACTCTCTGAGAACTGAGTGGAATTTAAAATGTAGTTCGGACATTCTGGCATAGAGGATGCACCTGGAATTATTTTATTAGGACTACCACGTTATATTTCTCTAATTGTGAAATTTGTATGTTTTATTTGGATTTCGTACCATCCGAACAATCGAAAAGAAAACTATGGAATATATGGATGCATATCAGTTTTCTAATATGAAGTACGGCTCCCTAGAAAATTCAGTTTTGTTATTTGATTCCTCCTGAAAGTGTTTTCGTAGCACCTGTCATATCCGCAACCCGTTATACGACTCGCATAGAGAAAATAAAATATCTATTTTTTAAAATGAAACCTCAATACTTTTAATTATTCTATGATATCACGACGGCTGTCTACCGAGCGTTGTCGGAAACTATAAATAGTCTTCCCCATGTAACTCGATAACCAGTTCTAACATATAGTGTATGATTGGTTGCCTCTCCTTAAGGGTGAGACTAAAACTTTATAATCAATTTTCAAAACTGTTATCTAATCAAACCAGTAATAAGAAAGTTTCCAAAAAACAACACGGTATCATGTATTTTGCTATGGATATATATTTATTCGCAATCCCGTGAATACCGGGATTCAAAAATCACAATTCCGAAAGCTTCGAGTTTATAAGTCGTAGAGGATCGAATCTTCTAGTCGTGATCTAATTTTTTTAAACTCTCGTTATAAATACAATTAAAAATACATTACTTACTTTGAAAACTTCGGTTTTGAATGATGGACGTCGACATACAGTTACACATGGATATCTAATACTGTCATTCAAAATAAATTTAGAATACGTCGCTGTAGGAGGATGAATGAATTTTTTAACACATTGTGTAACCTAAAGAAAAAAAATGGGTAGTAATCCTCATATTCAACATCGTGTGATTAAACCAGTACAGTAAACCACAACATACGGTTACGAGGATAAGATAAACACCTTCCTCATGTTATTGATTTTGATCACTATTCGTGTGAATCCTAATTTTCGGTAAAAATTGCTTCTTCTGAAATAGCAGCCAATATTCAGCGTTAAAATTAGCATTAAATCTTCACGCTACCGAGCAACGACATGTAACATTGGAAAACAAATCAATGGTAATTTTTATAGTAGAATTAAAAAAAATATATTTGGAACGAATTTATATCGGAAGCTCTTGATCAAACCTTAAAAAATCTTCGCAATGACCTAACCAAATCTTTCAAAATCGACTGCTTCCGATGAAATCAACGCTTGTTTCAAATCATCAAATCTATTTGCTATTTAAAGAAATTTCAACTGGTAATGACACAACCGGATTTATCAAGTATCTAAGAAGTCCAATCATCTATGATGTGGGTTCCTATCAGGATCGTGTACCATAAATCTTAATGAATACAATTTAAGTAGCTAAATTTATTATTCTTCGCATTCACATTAATATAAGACAAAAATTTGCATATTGTACAAGATTTTTGATCTGGCTGTTGTAAGTTAGATAATTCATAAAGAAGTAACGATAAAGAAAATTACTCATCGAAAATTTTTATGCCAACTAACTGTAGAATTTACAAAAAAAGACGATTCTTTGCCTCCTCGTGAACAACTGTTTTAAAGACTAAAATGAAACATTGCCAAACATTCCAAAATTTTCGGTTATTTCTAATGTTTTACATTTTACAAAAACATACCTGACTAAAAGTGAAAATGGCGCAAATGAATAGTATAACAAACTTGATAAGTTGACTTGGATCTTTGAAACAATTACTTGTAGGAAGAATTTTCATGTTTCGTGATTACCGGATCGACACAAAACACAAAATAATTATAAGAATTTGATGTGTTATAATTCAAAAACGATTCTAATTTAACTTATATTTGACACTTAGGATATGGGATATCAGCTTATTAACATTATGATTACAATAATCATTATTTTATGGTATACCTCATAACACTCATAAATCACACGCTCAGAGAATAAGTCAAGCAATTGTTAGATAAAAAAACTAATAAAAGCGATTGAAGCTTTTTGGTTTATGGGACAAAATAAATGATATATAACTAAAAGCAGATGATATCATAGAAGAAATAATATAATCATGTTTTGTTATTAATTTTTTTCAATATATTAACAAAATAACAGACGAATGCTAGTTGTTATTAGATTTATCACATCTTCTCTTCTCCATGTATGAATGCTACTAAAAATAATTATTACTACATAAGTAGAAAAATAAAAATTGGCATTAGAGCGACTTGAACCTGGGACCTCCCGCTTATAAGCTTCGTACTCAAGCTACTACATTAAGGGGACCTTAATAATACGTTTTTCACGCACTAGTGCGTAAAGTTTTTCTAAATATTTCAATTGTCTACTAAAAGGGGGTTCTTATTTGCGGGTTGTATTGAAATCGATTGTGTGCCCGGTATTGACACGATGTTGGGCAAGAGTGGAGGAAGTATCGGAATTAGTGACAGACAAATGTTCTTTGGCTCTAAAGGAAATACGTCGATGTGTCTGGCGAAAATTTTACTGTTTTATTTCTGGTAAGTATTATTTACATATTACATTTTTTACATTGTTAGAAAAATCTGTATTTTGTAAGTTTCCATTTTTAAAATGATATTGATATTATTAGTTAGTATTAGTTCAGAATATATGTAATTATTTTGTAAATAAACGCGTTCTAGTTCTAAAATGTTTTTTATCGTGAAAAATAAATTAGTTCCGCCAAATACCATCGAGGACACTGTCATCGAAAATCCGCCATATTGTTTTCCCAAAAATAACATCTAAGCTTGCATTTAAGGTATGTTCTGTTACCGGAAGTACCAGGTCTGGCTATAAAAAAAAATGAGACTGCGCGCCTAGAGGGCGCCCTACACGGGTGGGGTAAAAAACGAGTAGTTCGTTAGATATATAAATATTTTGTCTATTCACATGCCAAAACACGTTTCCGTCACTATTATAGGAGCAACGTATCAATCTCAAATTTCTCGTTAAATTGAAAAAAAAATCCGATTGAGTGCTATAAATTGTTGCAAGAGGCTTATGGGGATAATTCTCTATCTCGTGCGCGTCTTTTTGAGTGGTGTAAGCGCTTTAGTGAGTGCCGATAAAGCACTGAGATGACAACCAAATCGTGCGTGCAGATCGTCGATTGAGCATCCGGATGATTGCCGAGGCTGTAACACCGATAAAGAAACGGTAAGAAAAGGAATTACACATGACAAAAGTCTGTGCGAAAAAATCTGACTCCTGACCAAAAGTTCTTACGTTTCGGGTCTGTTCAGATTTCCTTGAAAGGTTAGATCTGCTTTGAATGGGACCCACCCGATTTAAGACGATGAAAGCGATAAAGCAAAAAACGGCAGAGGGCGATAAGGTGAATGGAATTAAATAGAAACAAATGTTGTGAAAATATTTTTATAAGAAAACATATAACAATATATTTATAAACT
This sequence comes from Diorhabda carinulata, assembly GCF_026250575.1. Taxonomy (NCBI): domain Eukaryota; kingdom Metazoa; phylum Arthropoda; class Insecta; order Coleoptera; family Chrysomelidae; genus Diorhabda; species Diorhabda carinulata. The sequence goes on from NC_079463.1 coordinate 24,831,102, forward strand.
TTCAACAAACGATCGATTAAAATTTTTTTATAAAAAACATCGTCTATTTTTAGTTATTTTCGTATCATCAAGTTTTATATTTCGAATGAATCAATCGATGTTTTTTCATAGACGAAGATGTGGGGAATCCTTTAAGGCAATAATCGCAAACGTGCGGTTTTTCCCCCGTATGCAATCTAATGTGCTGAGTGAGATTTCCGTTCAAAACGAATCTTTTACCGCAATAAGGACATTCGTAATGTTTCTCCCCCGTATGTAATTTCAAATGATAATGCAGATGAGCGAATTGGAGGAACCGTTTACCGCACGTATCGCATTTGTACGGTCTCTCGCCGGTGTGAGATCGAGTGTGGATTTTGAGTAGAGATTTCGAATGAAATCGTTTACAGCACACATCGCAACTAAATTCGTATTTACGTCTACATACTCGAGCGGTTTTGTGGGATTTCAATTTCGCTTTTTCGCTAAAAGTCTGATTACAAAAACCGCATATGTATTCGTAGCCGTCGCGATGCAGCTCCACGTGTTTTTCCATATCTACAACGAAACCGTTGCAAGTTGCACATTTTTTGTACAAATCGAATTTCCCGTTGCACTTGTGCTCCTCGCCGTCTACGTATCTTTTACATTTCGAGCAATAGAAGGGTTTGTCTCGACTGTGTACTCCTTTCGTGTGGGTCTTCAAATGCGTTATTTGGGTAAACATCTTACCGCAAATCGTACACAAATAGGGTCTTTCCCCGGTATGAGCCCTTCTGTGAACCTCCAATTGGCTCTTGTTGTTAAACATCTTATCGCACGTATCGCAAGCGTACGAAGCGATCGAATGTTTCATCTTGATGTGTTTTCTCAATCCGTTCGGTGAATTTATTATTGCGCCGCATAAATCGCACAGACATTGGACGTGTTTGTGGGAATGGAAATTCGATTTGAATCTAAATTTTTTACCGCAAATTTCGCACATGTAAGGTTGTTCTTGCGTGTGGGTGTTGATGTGATCGTTGAGTATAGAGGAGCCATACTGCACCCCGCATATCGGACAGGGATGTTTCTTTTTCGGTTTGATTATTGTTGAATTGTCTCGCTTGGTTTTACATCTTTTGTGTAACAAATATCTCAATCTGGAATCGAATTTCACTTTGCAAACGCTGCAAGTGCATTCGCCGGTTTCGGGATCGATCGACATCGTCGACATTCTACATTTTGTTTTGGCGTGGAGTTGTTGGTGTTGTTCAATTTTATTTGTCGATATTCTTTTGTTGCATAACGAACACGGTGTCGAGTGTCTTCTGAAGTTTTCGCGTTTATGTTTGAGGTAATCGGCGATTGTTTCGAATTCGAGATTGCAAACGACACATTTGGATCTCAACTTCGATTTATTCGATTGGAGATCGTCTCGGGGTATGGAAAGTTTGGAATAATCATGTTCTAGAAAAGAATCTTCTATTTTATTCACTGTTAACTCAGTCGGAGGAATATCAAGTTTACTATCCACTGCTTCGACATTTTCCTCGACGACTTCATTTTTCAAGTTTCTTTCTTTATTTTGTTTTTCGATCACTTTTATTCGATGACTTACGTACTCCTCATATTCTTTAAATGACAGTTGACAATCTGAACAAGTATAAACTTGATTTGAATATTTATTATTTTCGCTACTATTTTTTCTATTAGAATCTGGTGGGTCCACTTTTGTAAAAATGTCATCTTTAGTATCTATATCAACGATATCATCATAAGAAATTATTTCCATTTTTTCTTCTCTATTTTCCATTTCTTCTACTTCATGGCAATTATCTGTTGCAAAATTATTTTCATCACTTTTATTATGTTGAGAGTTATTTTCTTCTGTCGATGTATCCAATAGTTTTGGAAAACTTGGTAAAGAAAGTTGCCCGATAGCTATTTGCAGCATTAATTGCACCTCTTCTGTTTGCAATTTGAAGGAGTAAAATTCGACGAGCGTCTTCGCGCATTTTACACATATTTTTTGAGGTAGTCCATCAAAAACATTTACCTAAAAAATAAACAAAATTTTGTTACCTAGACTGAAGAAATTAGTCAAATGAGACAAAAAATATAAATAGTTATTTACGTAACTATTTATAAAAAAAGCAATATAGTTCAACGAGCGCCAGAGTGTAAATGTACAGCTTTACAAATGCACTTTCGGCAATAAGTGCCAAAGATGCATACTTGCTTACGACCTACTACAAAGAAAATTAGTATAAACCACACAGGTAGAAGTTTGAGAGCTCTGAACTGTATTCTATGTAGAAATTTCAAGCTTTCTGACCTAGTAATGTATTACCATTCCTTTGCAAAATTTCATTTTATTTTGACAGTGGTTTTTCTAAAATTGAAATATTGTAATTGGATGCTACCAGAACAAGTTGAAGAATTTTCCTTATGTTTCTTTAAATATTTCAAACATTTTTTTTATCAAATCGAATTATACTACTCTACTTGCACAATAATATTGAATGCCTATAAGTGACCACAATAAAAGTCTCCACACAATTTTTTCGCCAAAAATTTATACAATTTTAGTAAAACACTTTATATTTAAATCTCTCTCTTTTAGGTTTCAGAAATATAAAAATTTTAGTTAGTCATATTTAGCAATCGGCATAAAATATTTAAAATTATAACTTGCACTTACAGAAAATCCAAATACTTACCTATACATTTATTGTATTATGGTGTATTACTATTATTATTGCGTAGTAATGAAATGAATACAACTGGTTTATTAAAATTTAAAGATAAGACATTATTAAATACTTACTGCCGCCAATGAAAACATATCAAACATTTCATTTAATGAAATTTCCTTGTGTTTAGCCGTAAACACATTGATAACTCCATCATTTTTAATGCATGTACGGCATTTTTTATTCAATCCTTCTGTAATAACATCTATACATTTATTATCGATATCAAATATTTCAATTTTCTCAAACATTTTTTTTTTTAAATATTTCACTTTGTTTTATAACAACTCCAACATTGTAAACTTTAGTGAAATTTAACAAATGACATTCTAGAATTATCATTTATCACTATCAATTATCAGATCATAAGCAATATGAGGTTTGTTTTTTTGCTACACGGAATCAGAGCAGGGAAAATCATTAGCTCAAAACTATAAAAAAAAAGAAATAATAGTATCTATATAATATATATTATAATTACAAGATATTATTAGAAATTTCATATTTTTTCCTAATAATTGATCTACATTTTATAATATTTTAATTACAATTTGTTTGTTACTGTCAAGTGTCATTCTGTATCGAATTTTTGACATTTTCGTATACTTTAATCTACTGGTTCCGATTTTAACTATTGTCTATAAACAATGATGAATTACTTTGTTTTTTGAGTAAATATAAATACATTTTTTACTTCTCGTATCAACCTCAAAGTTTCTTGAAACACGCAAGAACATTCGGCGGGTATGTATTCTTAATTTAAAATACAGTTGAAAAATTTTTAATACATATCAAAATGAAAAGTTAACAGGATAATTTCAAATGATGTATACAAGAATTTGTGAATGTTTTCTTCTTTAATGTTCATTTTCAAATATTCCAGATGAAGTTATCATGAAATTTAGGAATTAGTTGGATAATATTTAACTCTACAAAGCTTTTATCGACCAGACTCTGATTTATATAATTGATGAGTAAAAGAATTTCATTAAAAAGTTTTGTGAATGTACCTCATGTAACCTCAATAGCGTACTTAAATAGTTTATAACTTACTAATCAATTTAACACATAATTTTAAATTTTCTGTTATTCTACATATTTTCTTTAAAAATATGTTAATAATAGTTGTTTCTTATTGGTAGATAAAACTTTCTAAATACAAGTTATTTAGTTTATTTATAAATTTGTACATTTGTAAATAAATTAAATATAGTTTTTGTTATATTGTAGTGATATTTTCTAATCAAAATGAGTGAACAAGAACAACCTGTAGCTGAATCTTTATCTCCACAAGAGTTGGAGAAACAAGAAGAAGCTAAACTGAAAGCCAAATATAATATTGGTCCAAACCAAGGACTAGGATTAAAAGCTAGTGGACATTCAGCATTCCTACAAAAACGTTTATCGAAAGGTCAGAAATATTTCGATTCTGGCGACTATCAAATGGCTAAACAAAAATTCGGAAATGTTGCTAATAAAGCAGGCCTTCAACTACCCGGACCAATTCCATTTGTAGGTACAGGTGAAGCTATTCCTACTCCAGAAAGTGTCCCAGTGAGAAAAACTTCTTTAGTACAACCATCAAAATTTTCAAATATTAGTTAGGAACACTATTCTTCTGGATTCTTTATAATAAGTACTATTTATGTTGAATATATAATTAAGTTTTTATCAAAATTTTAATTAGTGTATGGTGTTTGGAATTAATAACATTGGTGAATCATTTACTAATTAAAAGTTAAATTAAAAAAATTAAAAATCTAGAAAGTTGTATTTGTTATTCTCATTTTTCTCTCCTTAATCTCTCTAAGTCAGGAAAATGAAAAAATTAATATCATTGGAGGTCCAAAAGCTTCACAGAAATAAAAATGATTAAATACAGTTGTTATCGGTGCATTTTGTAGATCCATTTACAAACAGCCTACAAAAATTTGCATAAAATTACAACTGTCTTTTATTTTTATTTTTTTAACAATTAGAATTAAACATGTTTTCTTGAACATATGGATCTATATATTAGGGATCTATTGTGTCCCCTTTTTTGAGGTTTTGTTCTGTACACAACAGAATCTGCATGCCATATTATCTCCTAAATCTAGCATTTTCTGGTTTCCATTGAGGCTACAATGTCTCAACAAGACTTCTGTTAGTATTTGTAGTTTTGTAAATTCTCTAGTCATAGTTTCACAGTAGTATTTTTTTCTGTCATAACCCCTGTAGATTGTCCACTATCCACCTTCTTTTCATGAGATTTCTCTATCTTCTCTGTAGCTGATAATCACAAAGAGATTCAGGTCCTATGATTGGTTTGTTCTCCCATACTTTAGTGAATCTGTCAGCTATTCCGTTTTCCTTCTTCGCACAGTGTTCTGGAATTTATTCTCCTTACCTCACTCATTCAACTTCTAGGCATTCCTAAACCAGTTTGGATTTTATGATATTGGAACTTAGATCTCTAATCGGCTTTCGGACAGATTATTCTCTTAGTTATAATAATTCCTTCCAAGATTGAAATCGATACATTTTGAATGGCATATTCAGTAAAACCTCTAACACTGACCACCTCTTGTCCATCTCTATGTGTTTACGGAAGTTTATTAGTTGGTTTTTTCACAACTAATTTTCATTGGAGGGTTACCTCTCTATGTTGACCCCATCCATAAGTTGTATGTTAACCTTCATAAATAAGTTGCATGTTCACTACCTCTTCAAGTAAATTGTATGATGACCCCCAATCGTTGTATTTAGGACTCCTCTATACGTCTTAGCTCTGTGTTTGTTCTTATACGAAACACCCTGTATAAAATTCTCGTGTCACAGTATTTGCAGCAAAACTCATCCAGAATTCTGTGAGTATACTTAATAGGTCTGAGAAGCCCGGTGTGATTCCGTTTTAAAAACAAAAATGAAAATATAAATAAAAACCTATTCAATCTCGATTCTACAGTTTGCATTTGAAGCACAATTTCAAAGCTCATGAAGCCCATAAATTGATCTGGTGTATGAGGGGCAACAATAAAACGCAGCTGTGTTTGACGCACAGATCTCAAGCACGACAAAATGGAACATGCGTTAAAATGCCTTCTTCATTTAGTAATTTTGTTTTGAGTAGACAGGTGTGATTTTTTTTAAATAATCCAAATAAATTCTTACTTAACCTACAGTTTGTGTTTAAAGCAGAATTTTGAAGCTCGAACATTTATCTGGTGTTTGAGGGGCAAAAAGAAAACGCAGCTGTGTTTGAAGCACATATCTTAAACTCGACAAAATGGAACATGCGTTCACATGTTTTTGTAACATGCCATTCGGCATGCTACATTTTTTTTTTTTTTCAAACATTTTGAATATTCCTATTTTCACGGATGTGGCACAGTAGTCACTTTGGATTTATTTATTCTAACATTCTAGTTTTTGAAGAAATTAATTTGTTATCGACCTCTCACTCCATTTGACAAATTCAATAAAACCTCAAAATTGATTCGAATTCTTTCTCTATCTATCTACACTACACCTATATGGTGTTTGAGGGGCAAAGTAAAACGCAGCGTTTGATGGGGTGCTCGAATTGTCCATAAACAAATATTGAGTAATCTAACGAATTGTCAAAATCAGCTGATACCTATTAAAATATGGCCGCCGTGAGGTAAACAAGCTTCTGTGTGCAGATACATTTACATTATTATCAGCTTTATTACGAAAAGCCTTCTCGAAGAATTGCAACTTAAAGGAGTACGAAGTTTCCTCTCGGAAACGTGAATTTGTTAGTTTCTTTTTCGATTGTGCAGTGTTGTGCTTAGTGCAGGTAAGTGTCTGAAAAGAGAGTTGTAACACATTATTTTAAATATAGCTGGTACAAGTACCCTTTGAAATTAATACTCTGCATTACACTATTTCATTTGAATCAAATACATGTCGTATAAAACACGTTTAACTTTAAAAATCCAGAATTCCAGTGAATTCTTATTCGTTTATATTATCACTAAACATACGTAGGTATTCCACTGATCTAACCGAGTTTTATTTTAATGATTTATTGTTTTCTTTTATTAGCTATCTTATTTCCTATTCAAATTTAGCCTTACATATACAGGGTTTTTCTTAAGTAATATAAAATATTGTAGTGTGCGCTTCATTAAAAGGCGAAAATTTCCTATACTATGTGTGATAAGTATTGTCGTTAATGAGGTACAGAGGGCTGAATAGGGTATTTGAATTTTTCAATTGTCAGAAAGTAAAATATTCAATTAAAATTGAAAAAATAATATCTAAATATTTAATTAAGAAAAGCAAAAATTTCAAATTTTTAACTACATAAGAAAACGATTCTCATTAGTTGTGACGTCATAGGTTTCATAAAAACATTAACCAGTTGTCTACTTGATGATCACGAGGTTAACGTCGCCGGTAACGTAGCGAGTGCTGTTATAATACAGTTTTTATTTATTAGTTACGTTTAAATAAAACATTCTTCTATGTATTGTTGAGTTTGTAGCGTACGATTCCGCTTGGGTAATACAATAGCTGCATAACGGTTTCGTCCGCTAAATGCGACTATTTGGTTTGTTCTTGGCAGCTGCACTGGAACTGTACTGAACTGGACCAGTGCAAGCCAGTTCATTAGTGTATAGAATTAGTTCGATCGTATACAAAGAACGATATAGTGCAAAGATCAATGTAGCATTTGTTGATTGTTGTACTTGAGGTTATTTGGTGTGATCCAGGCCTTGTAGTATTAATAATAATGGAAATCGATTTAGTACTTTTTGATATTTTACATTCGTCCGTTGACGAAGATGTAGTGCCATCGTTTTCAGATTACACTTATTGCACTGTCTTGGCTGAACTGACTCTAGACTCGGTGCAGTACAGTGAACTGGGTAAACTAGTACTCGTGCACTGCTACTAAGAACAGTGACATTAGCACTGGTTCTGCTACAAAAAACGCTTTAGTTTACACTTCCTGAAATAGTTCAGTGCAGCTACCAAGAACAAACCTATTATTTATCTTGACAATTGACATTAATGTGTGTGTGTGTGTGTGTGTGTGTAATTTTATTACACTAGCGTCTCGATTGGTAAGTGGCAGAACTAAATTTGTGTTGCTGAAATTTAAAAGCAAGTCGACCTTCTTTTTGGATATGTTCTATGATCTGGACCATACTAGTACTCTTTTTGAATAAAAATTTGGAACGTTTCAGCTCAAAATGTTAAAATGATTTTAACCCACCCAGTATAAGTTTTAATGTAAAACATAAATAAATTTTTGATGTTTGGTTGAGAAGAAAATCACCACTAAACTTCTTTGTCTCTTTTGTATTTGAAAAATATATATTTTTTAGATATTTTGGTGAGAAACATTTTCAGGCGTCAAAAGATGCCTGCTTTTTGCTGTGTAATAAACTGTAGTTCTAATTCAAAAAGAGACAGAGTGAAGTTTTTTCGCATTCCAAAAATTCTTAGCTTCAAACACAGGACGGACCTGAATGAATTATCTGCTGTAAGGAAGAAAAGATGGCTTGACGCAATAAATCGAGAAGATTTTACAGAAGACAGATTGAAAAATGCTCGAATTTGTTCGAAACATTTCATAACAGGTAAAATTTCATTAAAGGGTAAAGTGTTCCACTGTGAAACGCTTTTTGTTGACCGAATCCAAATGCTACCCTCAAAGTTCAGCGAGGGGGAGTCTTGTAGTTGCTTCATACTCCCCTAAGTTTTAGAGCGTTTTTTTTATACGTAGTATCGAGTTTTCGAGAATGCCAAGCCCAAATCTGACCGAGTAATGTGACAATGGAAAATGGGTCAATCACTTCAATCCGGAATCAAAACGATCATCATCTGAGTGGATTTCAGCAGGGGAACCACGGCTGAAACGTCCAAAGGCACAACAGTTGGGAAGGTTATAGCTTCAGTATGGAATATCGTTCATCGACTATTTCCAAAATGGTAAAACAATCAATTTATTCCAAAAATCAAGGAAAAAATGCTTCTTATGTCGAAGAAAAAACCACCAAGACAATGCACCGAATCACAAGTCGATGATAACGATAAATTGAGGAATTATACATCGAAATTGCTTCCTCATCCACCGTATACTTCAGATCTGGCCCTCCAGTGATTACTGATCTCAAAAAAATGCTCGCCGTTAAGAAATTCGGATCAAATGAGAAGCAATTGCTGAAACTGAAGACTATTTGGAGGCAAAAAACAAATCCTTCTACAAGCAAGGCATCGAGAAGTTAGAGAAGCGTTGGATTGATTGTATTGCTCTTGAAGGAGATTATATTGATGAATAAAATCGATTTTTTGTTTTACTTAGTTAGTCACACGACTTATTGTTACTTTGGATGCCTTTGCAGAACTGAAACGCTACACTAAACAGACGCCGTCGTCTATTGTAAAGTATTTTTAGGTGGGGAATTAGATATCTAACTGAGCTATCATGAGATGTCGGAAGATATACGTCGTTTGATCAATTAAATTAGATTGTTTCACTATGGAACACTCTCCTTTCATATAGTATTCCTATTCTAATAAAACATAGTTATAAGAGGGCCGTTTTTTTTTCAACTTCCGATCGCTCCGTGAAGACGAAGCTCTCGCACTACACACTGCGCCATTGTTGACATTCAGGCGTCAGTCGGCGTTGTGCTATTGCCACGTAAACATGTTCGCCATTATTGATGTCCCCGCCAAGCGTGATTCGTTTTCTACAGGCTCAAGGCTAAAGTGCTGCAGAAATCCATCGAAGAATAAGTCGTATGTATGGGGAAAAACTTCATGAGTGATGATGTCGAAAGTTTAAAGATTAATGAAGGGGGCCAAGGACGCAAATCTGTCGTTTCAGATGACCTGGTTCAACGAGTTGACAGAATGCTTTGTCTGCGGCATTTCCAGAAGTTTCTTGGTATGTTTTGTACTCTTTGAAGAAGGTATTGAAAAGCTTGTCCACAGTTATGATAAATGACTCAATCTCTTTGGCGATTATGTCGAAAAGTAAATGTATGTGTACCAATCTTTTGAACTTATCCATCAGAGTTTGCAAAAAAACGGTCCTCGTATTTATTTTTTGGATAGAACGATTTAAAAATTGTTGTTAGGGAATTAATCAAAGCTTGAAGAACAAAAATTACGGAGTTTAAAAATTTATTATAGGTAAACCTGCGAGTTTAGAGGATAACTTGAATCTAGATTGGGTACCTTCAGTTAATATGGGTTATTTATTAGGAGATTTATCTACAAATGTAGATTCTGGAAAGAGGAAAAATAAAAAGAAAGTTAAAATACAAAATAAAGTAAGTTCGCATTATAACTTTGAACAATATCTTGAAAAATTAATAGAACGAGATAATTTTTTTCCAGGCTGAAGTGGTACCAAGTTTAGCGGATCAACAAATGGAAACCGATGAACAGAAAAATCAAATCGAAGAGAACAATTTATTCAAAAATCAGATCTGTCAAACTGACATTGATGCTGAAGAATTAAGTTTGTTATTTGTTAAACTCAGTACATATGAAGATACAATTAAAACGTTGAGGGAAAGGGCGATGTGTGTTGAAAATTTAGAAAACGACGACGATAAAATTAAATATTATACAGGATTACCCAATTATAAACTTTTCCAAATTATCTTGGAACTTACAAAATCATACATACAAGGGAATGTAAGTTTACCAGCGGAGGATCAAATCTTACTTACCCTCGTTAAAATTAGATTAAATCTGGATTTCGAAGATATCGGTTATAGATTTTTTGTGCATTCAACAACTGCTTCTTCTTGTTTCGAAAACGTTATTCACATAATGGCGAGAAGATTCAAGAATTTAATTGTGTGGCCAAAGAGGTCGGTGCTACAGAAAACAACGCCTCATTGCTTCAAACAGTCTTTTCATAATAAAACCACCGTGATTATAGATTGTTTGGAAATGAAATGCGAAAGACCATTTCACTTGAGGACACCAGTTGGAGCGTGGTCGAATTACAAGCATTCGGAAACAGTGAAGTATTTAATCGGAATAACACCACGAGGTTCCATCTGTTTTATCACCGAAGGCTGGGCAGGCAGACCATCAATTAAACTATTAACACAAAACCCATCATTCTTGAATAATTTGTATCCTGGTGATATTGTTATGGCCGATAGGGGCTTATTAACGAAAGAATTTGTCGAAATGTTCAATGCTACAGTGAAAATTCCTGCATTCGCCAGAGGTGAAAATCAGTTGGATGCAATAGATTTGGAGGAAACTGAAGGAATCGGACAAGTTCGTGATCACGTAGAAAGAATAATTGGCGCAGTTCAACGAAAATTCCGCATCTTAGATGGAAAGTTACCCGTAATTTGTTCTGAAGGAGATGAAGATAAAATTTTATTGGATGAAATCGTTTTAGTCGCAAGTGCTCTAATCAATCTCTGTCCCCCGATTATTCCGGATTAATCTGGTTTGAACCTTATATTGAACCCAATTGTTTTTGTCGACAGATCGATCATCTTCAGTCACCAAAAAAGATTTTCGAAAAATATTATTATTTCATTCGATTATTATTATTATTTGAAAAAACGTTGAATAAAATACGATATACATACAGCTATAAAGAACTTTTATTTGTCTTTTTTTATGTAAATAGCAAACAAAAGGGGCGGAGATGAGTGTAGACATTGATCTTGAACTTCTGTAGGTTGTAGTGTTCGAGAAAAACACGCCTTGTTAGCTGATCCCACAGGATGGCACTTCTCCATAGAAAGGAGACATTCTGGAAGTCTGCAGGCGAACTCGGTGTTCATGAACCGCGTCTACCTATCGAGGAGGTGTTGCAAAAATTGCTCGGCAAGCACAAAAGGATATTGATCTTGAATTTCTGTAGGTTGTAGTCTTCGGGAAAAACACTTCTTGCTAGCTAATTCCACAGAATTGCACTTATCTATAGATCGGAGAAATTCTGGAAGTCTGCAGACGAACTCGGTGTTCATGAACCACGTCTGCCTGTCAAGGAGGTTTCGCAGATACTGTTTCAGTTGGAATTGTTGGTGTTGGACAGCTCAGAAGAGCATTTGTCGTGGTAGTATCGGCTTTCTTCTATGCTCTAAGCTATTCAAGTTTCTGGTCAATTCTGGATCGCCCAAAAGTCGAATTACTTTCTTCTGTATTGAGTAGGGTGTGCTTGGGAACCGAGAAATTCTCCAAAGATGAACGAATCTTGTTAGTAGTTGTGGAGTGTATAGCTTTTTGGTCTTGAAGTGAGCTCCAAGTTTTTGTGAAACTGCCTTAGCTAATTCGGCTACGTCTTCAACAATTAACAAGCAAATTTACGTTTGTTGTGATGTACAGAGAGGACAAACTCCTGAGTTCCACTGTAAAAACTAATTTAGATCGCTTCCACCCAGCTCAAGAATGTTTTCAAAATCAGTATTTATAGTGGTGATCTGTCGCTACCATGTGGATTTAGGAGCGGCTGGTTTGAACGACGACACCAGTGTGATATAGTTGGTTGAAACTATGGATCGAGCTTGTAGTTTTATTGAGTAGATCGTTGATGTACAGGAGAAAGAGAGTAGGTGTCAAGATGGAACACCAACGTTGATCTGGTGTTCTAGAGATAGCGACCTGTATGGATCGGTAGCTACTAATCCAGTCGATGAATAAAGACTACAAACCTGAACTCATTTTGAAGATAGGCATGCCAAACCCTACGATATGACCAGTGCGATCACTCTGGATTCTAGATTCAAGTTACAAGAAAAAAAAAATCTTAAACAGTTATGTTTGGAAATTGTAAATAATGAGCAGACTAAAAACTGGAAAATGGCAGTTATTTATACGATTAAGGAAGACGAGAAAATGTGGAAATTGGATAATTCATCTTCTGGTTTGGATATGTAAGAAGTAGCTCTAATTATACTGCTACTAATTATTTTTATTGAACATAGGTTATTTAAAAATCAAAATTTCACCCTCACACCTACATAACTTGTATAAAATAATGTTATTACTATACCTTATAAAAAAATAAATAAAAATATTTTTTACCTGAAGTTCTTTGGAAGTAATAAGCAGGTTAATCTTGATGAAAATATAATACTCGAGATATAATTTAACTGTCTACTAAAAGAAGTAAAACACTTATGAATTGAAAATGATTTATTATTCTAATACTCTCTCATAAATTAAAATATACTATAAGTAACTGAAACTTTGTAAATAAATGTGAACAAATTGTATTCTTGTAAATAAAAAGTATGTAAAATGTTTTTTTTTCTATTTTTGTGCTTATGTTGAGTATATTTTGTTTTTTTAGGATATAAATACACATATTTTATCAAAATTTTCCGCTTTTCAATAATAAAAATACAAAAAATGCAACAATAGACTTGGAAAAATATGAAGCAAATAAAAATCTGATTTAAAAACACTAAAAACCCAAGATACAAATTGAGAAAACTAGAAGGAATTATTTAGAAAAACAAAATAAATTAGTAGTAAACAAAATATCAAAAACAAACAAAAATAAATATTATTACATTAATTTATCAGTATTTTTTGAAACATCTGTTATAGTACAATCAATATTTCATAAATACGTACGGCACACATACCAAATTAATTAATGTAAAATACTCCCTGTATAAAATTCGGTAAACATCTAACAAACCGTCAATCCACGTGGACTAATCTATTCACTATTTCCCAATGAAAACATTTAATCGTGAGCATAAATGCATTTCTATTAGCCGAAGCTGGCAGAAGGCGTATGTACACAATTTCTTTGAAATATACCTGTCATACATTCTGCGATGAGCAGTGGCGTGGCTGGGTGAGATTAATTTAATTCATAAATTTCTTTAAATAAATTGAAATATGGCGTTCTTTAGACCATGGGCGAATGAAGACAATGAAATTGCAGATTGTGATGAGAGTAAATATTTAGATATTCAATATTTAAGAAATTAATCTCAAACGGTTCGTCAAAAATTTCTGACATTAAACCGTCAGTCTACGTGGACTCGTCATCTCCACTGTTCACCAATGAAAACATCGAATCATAAACAGAAATGCATTTATATTGGCGGAAGCTGTCGGAAAGCGTATGTAGACAATTTTTTCGAAATATTCTTGTCAAACAGTGGCGTAGCTTGGTGAGATTCATTCAATTCACAAATTTCTTGGGGGAATGAAGACAATGAAATTGCAGATTGTGATGAGAGAGAAGATTTAGATATTTGAGAAACTAATCTCAAACGGTTCGACAAAAATGTCTGACATTAAAAATACTATTACACTAATTTATCAGTATTTTTTTGAAACTTCTGGTATAGTTCTTCCAATATCAATTGCAGAAAACAGTTATACGAGGAATAAACAATATTTCATAAATACGCACGGCACCCATGCCAAATTAACAAATAAAAAATAATATTTAAACCCTGTATAAAATTCGGTAAATATCCAACGAACCGTCAGTCCACGTGGACTCGTCATCTCCACTGTTCACCAATGAAAACATTAATCGTAAACAGAAATGCATTTATATTGGCCGAAGCTGTCGGGAAGCGTATGTAGACAATTTTTTCGAAATATTCTTGTCAAATAGTGACCGATAAACAGTGGCGTGGCTTGGTGAGATTAATTTAATTCATAAATTTCTTTAAATAAATAAAAATATGGCGTTCTTTAGACTATGGACATAAAAATTAAGTCGTTTTAAACCTCTAACCCTGAGTTATGTTGGGCAGTCTTCTGCATAGAGTGTAAACCAATTTGTGTCGGCTATTATTTATTTTATGCTTTTGAGGAGTGTTTCAATTATCAATAAACGCTTCAACCATAGTTTTGGTTCTGTTTAGAGAATGCTTCACGTGAGGGTGAGTTTGTCAAGATATAATAAATAATTCAAATGTATATTTGGACTAAATTGTATCACAAAATTATTTTTGTACCACACGCATTGTAGCCGAACTCACAAAAGTAATCAAGTCTTTAATATCAAGATAATCACAAATTTTCATAATAATTTCTAGAGGTAAAACACTTAAAAAACTTTTTTCTTTTACCACACAATAGACACTGTTCGATAAAATATGTCGGATTTTACCTTTGTACATACCCATTTTTATAAGTCTCTTGATATTCCCATATTTTGGAAATACTTTAATATAAGCCTCAATATCTCGACATAAAGCCGATATTTCTTCATTATATAAATATTTAGATAATCTGGTATCGTCAAATAGAGCATTTAAAAGTTTATATTGAGAAATCGATGTATCACCTAAGTAATAATTGTCCATTTCTTCTAAATCTTGTTTGCATTGACGCCAAAATTCACTTAGTTCCTCGATAAAATGAGAATTTTTCGGAAAGGAAACCGGTAAATTACGATTACGTAACGTTATGAATTTAATAATAATTTCAGCGGCTGTTTTATACTTTTTGATATCGGAAACAGAATCGTACTGATATAAAGCTGTAGGTAATAACTCCAAAAGTCGACAATTTCCATTAGATTTCACATCAAATTTCGCCAGATTTTGTATTAGAATATTTATAGTACAAGGATTAGCAGAGCGCGCGGCAAAATCCAAAACGCTATAATTCTTATTTGTAGTAGTAGCATTCACGTCAGCTCCATGATCGATCAAATAGAGCGCTAATTTAGGATGATTATTTCGAACTGCAGCATGCAGAAGACTATACCCATGTTCAGTTTGGAAATTAACATCCGCCCCTTTGCTTATAAAATAATCTAGTATTTCAATATTTCCTGAATCAGCTGCTAGATGTAATGGGCTGTAATGTCTGCATTTTCCAGTTAATTTACATTCAGCGCCAGCTTCATATAGAAGTTTCAACATTTCTACCGGACCATAACGTGCTGCTAAATGAAGAGGAGTCAATCCGGAGAAATTTCTTCTATTTATTACAGCACCTTTTCGTATTAGTGAATCTGTTATTGTTTTAAAACCAAATCCAACGGAAAAATGTAAAGGGCTATTACCGTATCTGTCGATTTTGTTAACATTAGCTCCATGGTTAATAAGGAATCTAAAAGCACGTATTTGCCCGTTGATAATGGAACTAAACAGAGGGGTTGTCTCGCATCTATCATTGAGGTTAGTATCTACCCCTTCTTCAAATAGATATTCCAAGAATTCAATCCGACCATATCGAGCTGCTAAATGAATAGAATGACTTCCGAAAACTGTTCTTTGGTTTATATCAACACCATATTCAAGCAATAGCTTGAAAATATCTAATGCTCCGATACACACGGAGTGATGGATGGGATAAAATTCTTTATCTGGATTTTCAGGAATGGCTCCTTGGTCTAAAAGTAATCTAACCATTTTTATATTTTCCATCATAATCGCCCAGGATAACAGAGAATAATCCTTGCATTTTTTCTGGTTGATATTAACGGACTTTAACAAATGTAAAACTAATTTTTCATTATCGTCTTCTATTGCTGTATAAAGTAGACAACAGTCGCACACCATTCCTTTGTTTTTTCCTACAAATTAAAAATATTATTAGAATTATTACATTTAATAATATGTTGATAATGATTATTTTAAAGTGGTTTTGGCTCCACCACTCGTAGGCGCATTTGAAAATTGAAAAAGCAAAATTTATGTACGAAGATAATAGAAGAAAAAACCACCGTTTCACCAAGATAATGCACTAATGGCAATTGGATGTATTAAATTGAACGTATAGTCCAGATCTAGCCCCCAGTGACTACTGACTATTCGCTGATCTCAAAAAAATGCTCGTCGGTAAGAAATTTAGTACAAATGAAGAAGCAATTGCTGAATCTGATAGAGATTACATCGAAAAATTAAAAAATCTATGTAAACACTGATTAAAATTTCATGGTGGATTCCACTAATTACCCTGTTAATTAATAAAGAAGACAAGTTGATAAATTTATGAACGATAATCAAATTATTCAACAAATTCTTTATTTCACTAGTTTATCGCACCAATTAAATCGTGGGGGAGAGTAGAAGCCTTCTTATGAAAAAATACCTGCTGTGGTGGTTTTTAACCTCAAAGATCATAAAGACTAATATGAACTGAGTTGAACTGGCGCGAGGACAAGATTGGTACAAACCAAAATTATGTTCTAATAGTTTTAAACAATCAAGAATTAGTTATTGTACATTCAGAAATGTACGTAAACAATAAAGAGTAATAAAAATTGAACAAAGAAGGTGTAAAGAATATAGTAGATATTTGATATAGTTGTAACTAATAGATTTATACGTATTGATCTTGACCGTATATTGTTATACAGGTCAAAACGTTAGTGAAGTTAATATGTTATGTAAAGTATAATTAAAAACTCAGTGATCTTGAAGATATTGTTTGAAAGAACTTATGTCAAGCAATACAAAATATATAAATTTTATTAGCAACTTGACTGCTAGCGGGCGTTGTTCTTTATATTTTAGAAAATTTTGATTTCTCTTGGAAAAATTTGAGCATAAAAGTTGAAATTGGTCTTTCAAAACAAGATTAATATAACATTAAAAAAACGAAAGTGGTTCGATTCGACTTGACTATTTCTTTGGTACTATATGGTAACCAGGGTCTGAAGATGGACCTAGAAGGTGGCTATAGGAACTAATCAATTAAACAACGCAACCCCATCGAGTGTAGGGCTCGTTAAATTTGTCTTGACTAATATTTTGATATTTTATGGTAACCAGGGTCTGAAAATTGACCTAGAAGCAGGGCCGCCCACAGGGGGGGGGGGGGGGGGCAGATGGGGCACTTTGCCCCGGGCCTCCCATGCTGAGGGGCCCCCGAATCAAAGGAAAAATTATTATTATTTTTTTTTAATCAATTTATTGGATGTTTATAATATAAATTTAAATTCTCTATTGTATAAAAGCTGATGATGCAAATTTGAAGTTAATATAGAGACAAAAATGTAAATTTCAATAAAAACTTAGTAACTAATAAGGTACAAAAAAATAGGTGCTTATTAATAGCAACCTTTAAGTTAAAACATTATTTGAAATATGTTCGATTTTGATTATGATTCATTGGAGTAATGAAATTCCGATAATTATGCGACTAAAAAAATAAAAAATCAATTGGCAAAAATTTTTTTTTCGCAGAATGATCCCCACCCCCTCCCCAGCACCATCAGACCCAAATGTAAACAGGGCCCAACGAGACAGCTTTTGCCCCGGGCCCCAGAAATCCTCCGGGCTAACCTGCCTAGAAGATGGCCATAGGAACCTCGTAATTAAACAACGCAACCCCATCGAGTTTTGGGCTCGTTAAATTCGTCTTGACTAATACTTTGATACTTTATGGTAACCAGGGTCTGAAGATGGACCTAGAAGGTGGCCATAGGTACTTCGTAATGAAACAACGCAACCCCATCGAGTGTAAGGCTCGTTAAATTCGTCTTAACTAATACTTTGATAAGTTTGAAACTTTATGGTAACCAGGGTCTGATAATGGACCTATAAGATGGCCATAGGAACTAAGTAATTAAACAACGCAACCCCATCGAGTATTGGGCTCTCATTGACGAGAATATGCAACAAATTTAAGAAAAAAAAATTGTTCCGTTTGCTATGAATACGGATTATGTTTGATTGATTAAAAATAGTTGAACCAATTCCAAGGTGAGGGCAAGCCGAGGGCTGAATGGTCTGAGGGTATATAACCATTCCATCTCGCTAACGTTGCACCTCAGGGTACAAGAGCGAACCCTGTTGTACTGATATAGTAATAGTTTTCTAAAAATGCGAAAAATCATGAAAATAAAACTCTAGTAACTAATGCAAAAGGAAATTATGCATATCTACGAGTAATTTATCGCGGGTTTCGAATATCAATCATACATGAGAATAATTGGAAAGACGCGTAATGAAAAAAAAAACTTACTGTAACTATATTCCAATACTGCAATCGTAATCTAGGTTTTATCGCCAAAAAACACTATAATTTTCACTAAACTTAATCGTTCACAACGTCTTCAAACACTATTTATCATGAAATAAATTTGAAATCGCTCAAAGAATTCAATACACCTAGAGAAATGTAAAGATGAAGCTTCAACAATATTCAAATTTGAATTACTACAATTTCTTCATATTTAAACTCCTTTTATGCATTTTTCTACTACCTGGCTTCATTAAATTGTCATTGGGTAAATACCTTTAGTTTCAGGTATCACAAATACAAGGGTTCAGGTATTAAATAACCATTCAATGTTTAGTTATTTGTCATTTTATAGTTATCTATACATTTACAATGAATGAGAAACTTAAGTTTATTGTTTTTGATGATCAATATAATAAATCATTAAAGTTATAGGGTACGATTAATTTTGTAAATTTCAGTAGAACGGTAAATTCACTTGAAATAATTATTTTAAAAAACTGATGATAAAAATGTATAACTTTATTTATAATTCTTGTATAATGTTTACAACTGCAATAAAATGAAGTGAATAAAAGAGAAATGAACGGTAAGTACCTGAGTTTCGATCTATGATAACATTATATTTCTCGAAATTTCTACTTCTTAGAACTTGTCATTTAGTTTTCTTGTTAGACCGTTTTGATTTTAGATCTCTTTTCATACGATATCAACTTAAAATAACAGGTAAAAGTTAACCTTGACTCGGTTTTTATCACATTTTAACTTGAAATTGACAATTTGCATAATTATAATATTCAATAGATCGAAGAAAAAACCACCGTTTATAGCCAGTGACTACTGGCTATTCGCTGATCTCAAAATAATGTTCGTCGGTTAGAAATTCAGCACAAATGAAGAAGCAATTGCTGAAACTGAAGGAGATTACATCGATTTCTGGCAAAAAAATTTTTTAGTTAGTCCCACAACTTATTGAGTGATGTGTCAATAGCATCATGAAAAAAATTATAAAAATCGAATGATCTATGTAAACACTGATTAAAATTTCAAGGTGAATTCCACGAATTACCCTGTAAATTAGTAAAGAAGAGAAGTTGATACTTATTAGTAACCTCCCTCTACTTACGGTAGAAGTATGTAAAGTTCCTTATGACTCACTCTGTATATATTTTTGAAAATCATGTGATTCAAACTTATAACATCTCTTATCATGTTCCTAGATCGATTTGACGCTAATTAAAATTTTAATATTGAATATTTAAAGCTTCCGCTAGGAGAAAGAAATGACGTTTTTGATGCATTATTTAGCTTTCGAGATATTTGAAGATAAAAATTTGAGAACTGTCGCTGTAAAATGGAAGATATATAAAATAAAATGAATTTCAAATGAAACGGAGCCTTATAAACCACCTTATACGAGCCCATATTTACATTTTGTCGGTGATTTGTTTATAATCATTTAATTGTGAAGTATTTCTTCGTTGTTTATGAAGTTTAGTCCCAGTTAGCCCTGTGAGACGCAAGAACGTGTTTCATGTTTTAAACCAGGAACTATTGGTTGAAAGTCGTGCTTTAATTTCTAGAAAATGTTGAGGGTGGCTTCGAAAAACTATAACCAGGGAAAATAAACTTATTGTATTGATTAGTTAACGTGATCGACGACTTACTGGCCCAGAGATAGTAGCTCAGATCAATGGATGTAGAGATCTATCTTGGAGTATTTCTACAGTGAATAAGAGATTGAGAGAAGCTGTTTTTTGGAGGAAGAAACCTCTTTGAAGTCGTCAAAATAAAATTAAGAAGTTGTAATGGGTTTAAGAACATGAAAATTGGAGTTTATGGAATCATGAGTCAAAGTTTGAGTATTTTGGATCCAAGGTGCTTGTGCAAAGGTTCAAGGAAGAACGGGTGTTAGATCTATGTGTAATTCCGATCTTAAAACACGGCGGCGATTCAGTAATGCTTCGGGGATGCTTTAGAAGAAGTGCGACTAGAAACCTGGTAGTTTGAAGAATTTATCTGTGCAAAGATTATATGAAAGAATGTGCTCGAAATAATGATTTTTCCATCATAATCACCTGACCTCGACCTGATTGAGTTGTTGTGGAACAAATTGGAGTGGGAAGAGTTCTACTTCCACTTCACATCTTTGGACTATCGTTAATAACGTAACGGAACCAAATAGACGACGATTATTTGTAGAAATCTTTACAGAAATGCCAAAATTTTGTACTGAAATAATAAGAGTAGAAATCGATAAATCAAACAATTGATCAATTACAGACTTGAGACTTCAAATCCAAAAATTCTTTTTTTGAGTATCGTAACTAACTGCTCACAAGCTCTTCAGTAAATGATGGATTTACAAACAGGTCAAGGAAGAACGCATATTAGAACTATGTGCAATCCCGACTATAAAACACGATGGCGACTCGGTAATGTTTTAGGGATGCTTTTGAGGAAGGGTATTTTGATTTACTGAATTTGAATTTACTGAAAATAATAATTTGTCCATCGCAATCCCCCGACGTCGATCTGATTGAGTTGTTGGAATATCTTGAAAAACGAATGGAACCAAATAGACGACGATTATTTGTCTAAATAGTTACAGAAATGCCAAATATCAAAGCAATAAGCAAAATGAATAAAAAATTTAATAATGAACAATTACAGACTCAGCTTGAAACCTCAAATCCAAAAATTATTTTTTGAGTATCGTATCTAAATTCTTACAAGCTCTTCAATTAATGATGGACTTATAAACAGGTCAAAATAGGACAAGATGAAAATGGGCTATTCGCGAATAGCGCGAGAGTGAAAAGATGGTATTTTTAGTACCATTTGTAAATGATACTGAGTAATAAACTGATTATTAATCTGGGGTTTATTAACGACCCCATGGGCATTGATGAGTTAATATAATTTATTCCATTCGATTCCAAGATGAAAATAGGCAATTCGCGAATTGATTCTGGCGCATTAAAGGCTTAATATAATTTATATTGTATTATGGATTTATTGAAACGCTAGTTAAGTACTATATATTTTTAATAACACAATTGTTAATTGACATTATTTTTTTATTTTACAAAATTATACAAGTCCTTTAGACTAAAATAGTTGATGATTTTTAGAATAATTTCTGGTGGTAATCGACTCGAGCTTCTTTCGGTTATTGTACAAACGATACGATCTGATAAACTTTTCCTCGACCTAACCCTTTCCACGCCATTTTTTATTAGGGTACTAATATCTCCAAATTTTTGAGGTAATCTAATATAACTTTGAAAATCTCGACATAAATTCGATATTTCTTCATTATATAAATATTTAGCTAATTGCTTGTCATCAAATAGTGCTTGTAGAAGTTTATATTGTGAAATTGTCGTATTATTGATAAAATAATTGTCCATTTCTTCTAGATCGCGTTTACACTCATACCAAAACTCATTCAATTCTTCCGATAAAGGAAAGTTTACCGGACAGAAGGGCGGTACAAGCCGATTACGTAACGTCAAAAATATTATAATGATTTTCGCAGATGTTATTTCATTTTCCAAATCATATGTAGAACAACAAGAAGTCAAACGTTTCAATATAACTTGTAGTAATCGGCATTTTTTTACTTCAAATTTGGCAAGATTTTGAATCAAAATGTCTTGGACAGCAAAATCCAAAGCGCTGTAATTTCTCTCTGTAGTAGAATTTATATCGGCTCCTTTATTGATTAAAAAAACTACCAAGTTAGGGCGGTTATTACGAACAGCAGCGTCTAGTAATGTGTACCCATCTTCTGTTTTGAATTGGACATCAGCTCCTTTGTTCAAAAAATATTCAACGAAAGGTATACTTCCTGAACCTGCCGCCAAATAAAAAGCACTGTTACTTTTAATTTTTCCAGTAAACGCATCTGTGTCTAACAGATTTTTCCAAATCTCACAAAATCCTAATGAAGATGCTAATTCAAAATGAGTCCATCTAGAAAATGATGTTTCCTTCATTTTATCTTTATTATTAATAAGTAAGTCTGATATTTTTTGATAACCTAATTCTACAGAAAGATTTAGTCTGCTATTAACAATTATATCCGTTGCTTCGATATCACCACCGCGCTTGATTAGAAATTCAACAGCTTCTATTTGCTTTTTAGCAACGGCTCTATATAATGGAGTACAATGCTCAATATCTCTCAGATTTATATCTACTTCGAGTTCAAGTAAATACTCTAAAAATTCCAACCGGCCGTAATCGGCAGCCAAATGAATAGAATGACTTCCAGTTTCTGTCTTTTGGTGTAAATCAGCTTTATATTTCAACAGTAGTTTGAATGTATCTAATGAGTCTACAATTACAGCAAGATGTATAGGATATAAATCGTTTTCCAGTTTATCAGCTCTGGATCCATGATCTAACAGTATTTCAACCATCTTCAAATTATTAGACAGTATCGCCGCAGATAGTAGAGAATAATCTGAAGAATAATCGGGGCAACGCAGCTGATTAATATCCACAGATTTCAGTAAACTCAAGACTAAGTTCTGATTATCTTCGCGAATTGCACCGTATAGCAGACAACAATGGCAAGCCATAATTTCGATTTTTACATGTACCTGGAAATAAAAAGACGCGTTAAATTTTGTTAACATCAAAAAAATGATAAATAAAAAGATAGAAAAGTCAGTAAACAAGTGATAAACATTAAGAATATACATAAGAAATCAAGAGATTATGGTACGAGTTAGTGGTAATACAACAAGAAGTTTTGTAACTTACAGAGAAATGCGACAAGAATGCTGAAGAAGCGGACAAAGAAGGAAAGAAAACACATAGGATTGAACAGAACTAACACAAAAGAAGTGGAATAATAAAATTACTCAATACGGTCAGATAAACATGAAAAAGACAGAAATAATGATGATAAAAGGAACCAGAAGATATAACTGTGCAAATACGAGAACTGGAAAAGAAGATCGAAGTATCTAGGGATAATCGTAAGACCAAATGGAAGAATTGACGAAGAGGTAGTCAAAAAAAGGGTAAATAAAACAATATCTACATATATAACTCTATATAAAGTGATCTTCAATAAAAATAAGATAACAAAACTTACAAAAACGATAATTTATGAATCGGTATTACTACCAATGTTGATTTTGCGAAACCTGGATGAAAAATAACAAATTAAAAACTAACAACATGTGAAATGAATGAAACAAATAGCGGAGGTGAAGAGAATAACAGTTGAGATGGTTTGGACAAATAGTGAGAATGGAGGAGGACAAAACAGTTGGAGTGATATGGAAAACCGAAGTAAACAAAAATGAAAAAAAAAACGAGAAAAGATTTGCCTGATAGGTCAAAAAATAGATGGAAAGATATGCAAAATCTGCAACAAACAGATGCAGGACAGAATAAAATGGAGAACAATAGTCGATGCTTTAAAAATATGTGATAAGCTGTAATTAAATAGGGTAAAATGTGTGATAATCACCTACAAAAATACAGGATCGAAAGAGCTCAATTTCAACGGCTACAATTCTCATCCTTGTATGTATACAGTGATGATAAGGTGATCCCGTCTCTAAGATAGATACAAAATTGAAAAATATTTGAGGTTTCCTCAGTAAAAAACTTTTCAAGTCCGATTCTCAGAGAGGGCGCTAGTTACACGGTTCGTACCAAGTTGTATTAAAACATAACTTTTTCAATACTAGATTTATTAAGCGAAATTTCACTCAAACATCATTTAATTTTACACCAAAAAGGTACAATTGATAAAACTCGATACTGTGTACTGTGTTTTCGGAATATTTTGATTTGATAGTATGAAGTAACAACGCCCTTTATCTTGAATACGGATATTTTTCAGTTTTCTATCTGTCATAAAGACGGGGTAATTTTTTTAAAGCACCCTGTATATAAATATGTTTTTTTTTTCAATAAAGTTTAGTCAAAAATCATTGATATTAGCTTAAGCCTTATGTAAATCACAATAGGTATAAATAGGTATAAAAGAAAATGGCTCCACCCCAAACTTACTCCAAAAATTTTTTGCTGCACTTCAGATCCTTTTAGGACATAAAATAAGTTATGTTAAGGTGGGGGTAATATTTTTTTAACATTTTCAACATAATTTCAATTTACTGTTTCATGATTTGTTTATACATCAATAAAAAGTTATTTTATTTATTATATGAATTATCAACAATAACAAAATAATTAACAATTACATTTAATATGATCCACGAAATTATAAGTATGATTAACAGTCACGTCCTTGATACCTATAATATTAAATGGAAGAAATACACAAATATTTCACGATGAGCTTCCAACGATTGACCTAACCTAATTTAACCTAAGCATATCTAACCTAACCTAACATAACCTAACCTAATGTAACCTTACCTAACCTAACCTCATGTGGTATTGCTCTAGATGACCGCGTATTCCGATATGATTGGATAATTATTGACATTCAATATGCATAAGATAATGATTGTTATGATGGAAAGTATGTGTCTCCCCCATCCTTAAAGTACTTTCGGAGCAATAAAAAACGACCCTATATGCGCGAAAAAATTGTTGGAGTATGTTTGGGGTGGAGGCCCTATTCTAAATAATTACCAAGAAAATATCAGAATTTTCAAGAATGTATAAGGAGAAAAAAAACTTAGGAACACAAAAACTCGTTAATCGTCACTAGGAGTTAGAGAAATATGAGGAAGAATCTTCAAATTTTTAATTTTGAATATTATATGTCTTATTTCGAAACCTGTTTTATGCTACCTGATAATAATAAATAGTAAATAAATAAATTTTAAGTTAAGACGAATCAATTACATTAAAAGAAGAAATTGATGGTAAACAAAATAATTTTGTTTATTATATACCTTAATTGGGGAAATTATTGTTCAAAGTTTGACATAAACATTAGTCGTTTACGTTTGTATTTTTTATTTCTTGTAAGTAACAGAATAACGATTTGCTTGCATCCAAAGTTTATCGTCAATTATTTCCAAACATTATGTTTATGAGTGATAAGGAGGTTTTCCATCTTGCTGATAACAAACTAAAGATGTCTTTCTCTATCTCTCTAAAATGTTAACGTCTTTTATTGCAAAAAAATTCTAATGATCTTGAAAATAAATGAAACAGCTGAAGTAGGTGTTATTTTTTTTTAAATGTTTCATTTTTCACAAGATATGAAGAAACATTGTGTGATTATGTAGGTATAAGGGTTTAAACTTCGACTTTTAAACAAGAAAATCCAATTTTGTTGATTGATTTCCCCTGAAAGTGTTTTCGTAGCGCCTGTCATATCCGCAACCCGTTATACGACTTGCATAGATAAAATAAAAATTGTATTTTTCAAAATGAAACCTCAATACTTTTACTTATTCTATGATATCACGACTTTATTTTAATTATTCGATGATTTTACGATTTTACCGCCGTCTACCGAGCGATACCGGAAACTATAAATAGTCTTCTCCATGTAATTCGATAACCAGTTCTAGCCTATAGTGTATGATTGGTTGCCTCTCCTTAAGGGTGAGACTAAAAATTTATAATCAATTAAATTCAAATTTGATATTTGATAAAACTGCCATCTAATCAAACCTAATAAGGAAGTATCCAAAAAACAACACAGTATCATGTATTTTCTTATGGACATTCAGCTTTTGAGCAATGGTTTTCGTAAAAATCCAATTTTCATGACTTTTCTCCTCTTGATTAATCCACCGCTATCGGTTCGTCAAGACACAAATTTTACAAATTATTGTACATGGTGTTTCTATATATGACCGACTAAGCTCTAACACTTGGAGATCTCAATAAATGATTCATTTTGATATAAGAATACGAACGAGATATAGGGTGTTCAAAATTTTAAATCATAAATTTGCCATAAATCAAAAACGCCTTTAAATTTTTTTTTCAAATGTCGTGACATATATGCTCCTTAATAAAGTAGTATTTTGACATGAGCAAACTTTGAAAAAATTTAACCAGCGGCGCGCTGTCAGGGTAAGTTGTCACTTTTATCCCCCTATTTCTTACGCCACTGGAGCAAATTCTTTTTTTAATTTTGATTAAAATTGCTTGAATATTCTTAGTTAAAAAAACTAATAAACTTTTATGGAGCTAAAATGAACGGTGTTGTAGAAATTTGCGTCTAAGCAAAACTCTGCAAGTAAGTAATTCACTAATTAATTAATTATTCATTTAATTTCGAATAATGATTAGGCGTAAGTAGTTCAAAACAAAAACTATTAATAATCTCAATTTCAAACAAAAATGTATTACAATAATAACAAAATTGGCAATGACAACTAACCCTGACAGCGCGCCACTGGTTGAATTTTTCCAAAGTTTGTTTATATCAAAATATTATTTTATTACTGACCATATTGGTTATCAAATTTGAAAAAAAAATTTAAAGGCGTTCTTGATTTATGGCAAATTTTTTATTTAAAATTTTGAACACCCTATATTTCAGCAACTATATTTCTATATCAAAATCAATCATTTATTGAGATCTCTCTGTGGTAGAGCGTTGTCTGTCGAATATAGAAACACCCTGTATAAGTAATTAATAACTCATCCTGTTAGTTACTTAAAAAAAAAACAGTGAAAGCAATTAAATAATATCATGCATATTGTTAATAAAATTTTCTGAATAATGGTTAAACTATTTAATCAAATAGTTGGATAATAACAGTCACGTTTAGAGCAAAGCTTTCATTCTTTAAAAACGAATAAAACAATCATCACCTGAATGTCATATCGATAGTAAGTTACGAGTTTCAACAATTTTTTGTGTTACGAAAAAAAAAATATTATATAAAATGGTGATTAGGTCAGTTTCGATTGCTGTAAAGGAAATTCCAATTCTAAAAAATGGTGAGTAGCTTTTTAGTTTTTCATATTGTATGTACATATTGAATGTGAATATTTTTTGGTTTCCTGGAAATTTATCGTAATAGCAAATCATCTTTCACGCATGAGAAAGCGACTATTATCAATTTTCTAAAAACTTGACAATGATATTTTTTTTAACGAAACAAAATTACAGTAATTTTCTAATTTACCTATACTAGTTAATCCTTCTACATTTTTTTCATGTTTTAATGTTTCGTTGCGTAACATTGATCAGTATTTTCCGTGTATACAGAGATAATTTGGATTGAATTCGAATGTTATTCATACAAGATGATCATTTTTTACATACAAGTCTTCTGACTGTCCAGCTATTCACAACCATTCCTCGCTTTTCTCTGAGCTCTTGTCGGACCAGTGAGGTCCCGATGTCTCAGCGATGCGCTGACAATGAATCGCTCATCTCTCTCGGATGTGCACCTTTTTCTTCCGGAATCGCGTCTTCGATTAAAGTTACCAGTCCCTTGGTAACAATGGTAAACTATAGAAACAGCAGACTGACTCATGTTCAGGGCACTCGCCACTTCTTGCTGACTCTGGACTTGTCGCAATAGAATTATCGCTTGGGCAACTTCATCAATTGTTCTGTTCATTTTCAGATATATTCTTATTTGGTAATCGCTTGGGAAAACAGGACGTTTTTGCCTTCTTTTTTCCTATTCCCACTATCATTTTGTATATACAGGTTTTCTTGCCTAAGAGACGAAATATATTCTACCTACTACCAATATGTAATATCAAACATTACGATACTAATATGAATACAATTGAAGAATTGTAGTTTTCAATTTTAGTTGAATTTTTTGTAGAAACGATTTCTCCTCCCATTATTTTAGTAGCTATATTTTTTTTTGTTTTCTAAGGATGTTTCTACATACCCTTCAGCGACACTACTGAATTTCCATCCACCATGTCTCTTCAAAATGTGCATATCAATACCAGCATTAGCAAGTAGGGATGCTGATGATCTTCTAAAACAGTGACCTGTATATTGTGATGGATTTGGTAGCTCCAGAAACGTTGCTATTTCTTTTGGAATGCGCCCAAAAGCATTGATATCAATTGGTTGGGAAAAGCATTTTCCATGTTTATATAAAATAAAAAACCGGTCATGGATTATATTTTGAGGTCGAAGTCGTTATTCAAGCAGTCAAAACCAGCGGTGTTTCCTCTAGTAATAGCAAATTCTCTTTGAAATTTAGTTTTAGTATTCAGTATTTTGGTCGTTATGAATGTTACTTCGTCAACTACATCACCAATTTTTAACTTCATCAATTCTTCTCTTCGGCAGGCGCCAAACACACCCACGATTAAGGAAACCTATAAAAATAATATGCTATATGGAAATATCACCATATTTATGTATAATCTTACCTTCATCATCAAGAATTGATCATCATTGGCTTCTTTCAAAAATATACTGGATTTTTTCGGCTTGTGACCTTCACTTTTTCGCTTCAAAAAATCCAATAGCTGTGAATATTTACTTATGTCCACATTTTTCTTCACAGATATAATTGTTCTCAGCATATTGTGATGTGTCCATAATGGTGATGCGTTTTCTTTTTTAGCTTTCCCAGCAAAATAAGCTAATAAAATTTTCTCCGATATATCATGGACTTTTTTTGAACTGCACCAGTCTTCGAATCGCTTATATTCTATTTCGTATCTATTACGGGATTTAGCGGGTACCAGGGTTTGTATTGCATTATTTGCAGCAAGTTCTATATCAGAATCCAGAATCATTAATTTCAGGAATATTGACTAATTTTAAGTAAATAATTTGCAATATTGGTAGTAGGTAAAATAATGTACTATATTCGTATCGTAAATTCATTTTACAATATTCAATGGACAAATTTCCCATCTCATTTCGCAATATGAATCTTTACGACACTTATATCGTAAATATCTATTTTTATGTAAAAAGCAAGCATAAGATTGTAAACCTTTTTACATTCGAGTAATTCGAGCGTATGAATATTTATCTTGAACTTCTGTAGGTTATAGTGCCTTGATAACTGATTCCAAAGGCTTGCACTCCCTCAAAGAAAAGAGGATAAATTGACGTTCTAAGCACCTGCATGTGAACTCGATGCTCATGAGCCAAGTCTGACTGTCGAATAGATCTTACAAAAACTGCTCTAGGTGGGATTAAGTTGGACAGCTCGGAAGAGCATTTGGTGTGGTAGTATCGGTCAAATATAGTCAGATTGGCGACTTTTCTCCTAGGAACCAAGCTGTCCAAGTTTCTGTACAATTCTAGATCGTCTACAAACTGAATTGCTCTATTCTATGCTATTCTATATTCAAAATGAACGAATCTGGACCTTGTAGGGGACTAGAGGTTGTTGGGGAGTATATGGCTCCAAGTTTTGTAGCTAATTCTGTCACGTGACTATGCCAGGACATATTGCTTCCTACGTCAACACCTAACAAGCGAATTTGCGGTGATGGTGATATTTTATGTCCAAACAGGACCAAATCCTTAGCTGCTGAGCTAGTTTTCTTTGTAAAAACGGTAGCCTGGGTCTTTGCTCTATTAAACTCCATTAGATTGCTTCCACAGTTTTGGTAACTTGTATTCCCTTTGCTCTTCTTTCTCAATTTCGATATTATATCTGTTATTCATTATAACCTCTAATATTCCAACTTCCAATTCGTATTTTTTACAATTTCTCCATCTAGTTTCCTAGGCTCTATTAGTAATACTTTGAGCATCTCTTTTAGTGTGGATAGGTTGCTAGCCCTGTCCACCAACTCTCCTTCTTTCTCCGGGATAGAGATCGACTATAGGTCCCTTGAAACTACTCAATCTACCTCAGGACACTGCAGCTGGAGTTTGGTTAAATTCTACGGATATTAATTTTAGAAGAAGTGAAAATATGTAGGAAGTAGCTTTATTTATACTATTGGGTTTTAAGAATTCGGGCATTATCCAAACATTCAATCCTTATCAAACTTATTCTATTTGTTTGGAAAGCAAGAGATTGGATTTTGGGGGCCACGATGAAAGTTCCAGCTCATGCAGCTGTGGCAAATATATTTTTTTCTACACTAAATGAACTTGTAGCAATTTTTAGTACGTCAACTAAAAGAACCAGTTTGTTGGATACTGTGATTAAAAACGACTGCCTAAAGCTGCTCCAACTCGTTGGATTTACTCTGCTCGTTTAGTGGAAACCGTATTTGAACAATACGAAGATGTAATAAGTTTATTTGAAGATATTTTGGATGATGATGCAAACAATTGGGATCAAATAACAATACTCGAATCTGTAGGATATTTGTTGAGTTTATTTTTCTTCTGAGACTGTTTTTTTAAGGATTTGTAGAATTCGCTAAGTTCTTTCATGACAATCTGCTAAACGGTCTGAAATTACTTTATCCGAAGCATTTTGATTTTATCCGCTTTAAGTCAGAATCAAATTTATTGATGTATTAAATTAAAATCATCAAATCTAATGAGATTTCCGAGCATTTGGAGGAACTAGGAGAAGACAAGTATGATATAATGATGCCTGATGTATATAAACTGCACAGTTTAATCATATCTTTATAGAGGGCTGTTCGATTTTTTAACGATTTTTATGCGAAAATTGAACCCAATGCGGAAAAAAATCGCCTCCTGTGCGCTCGCGTTTTTACATATTATTATTACCTCGTAGTACATGCCTAAAGCAAAAATTCACGCAACGCCACTGATTAAAACTATTATTTACGAACTTATTTAAAACTCAAAGCTTGAACCAGGAGCGCACGTGCATCGAGCGCACAGGTACATTTAGCGCATTTAGCGCATACTGCCTGCGTCGAATCCGAAAGATCGTTCGACGAGCGCACAAGAAAATTTGATCTGCGTAAATGAGTCCTAGAGATAGGCAAACATTCGAACTTTTGAATAATTATTATTATTAAGACAAAACGAAAAACCATCAAAAACATCTAAGATTGAACAAAATGTGCAAATGTTCAATATTACGTATATAAAATATTGAACAAAAATTAATTTTTCCTAATAATGAACGCATTTTTAGTATTAAGTTCAAAATAATTAAAAAATTATGTATTTTGAATTTTCCACAAAAAAGCCTTTTAATTTGAGAATGGTTACGTTAAGTTAGGTTAGGTTAGGTTAGATCAAGTTAGGTTAGGTTAGGAAACCATGACTAAAATCGCATTGATGAGAAAGTATTAACTCTTTTAAAAATTTTTCTTCTTTTATTTACGATAATAGACATTTCAAGCTATGTGTGCTGTTTAGAAGTTCTATACAGATTAATTAAGTGAAAAAATAAATATATACCTGATATATTTATTAGTTATATATTTATATAATTGTAATTGTAATTATTTTATTATTTTATTACTCTCGCATTCATAAAGATAGAAAAAAAAATTGTGGAAAACATGAATACACTTTTTAGTTCACTCTGTATATAGACAAAATTCGTTAACTTACTACATACGATATATAATCATTTATTATTTCGTAGTTATTCATATAAAGTCTCATTGCAATTGATTTAATTA
Organism: Diorhabda carinulata; assembly: GCF_026250575.1. Taxonomy (NCBI): domain Eukaryota; kingdom Metazoa; phylum Arthropoda; class Insecta; order Coleoptera; family Chrysomelidae; genus Diorhabda; species Diorhabda carinulata. The sequence goes on from NC_079463.1 coordinate 24,863,192, forward strand.
TGGTTAGTAATACTAAAAGTATTTCAAAATCGATTTTTCGTACAATTTGTTTACATAATTTTCAATCTTATCTATTCCTTCTATTTTTAACCAAACTCATTATAACAGTTTTGAAAATAAAAGAAAAGTTTATTGTTACGTTAGTTCCAAATGTTCGAGAAATTTGTTGATAAATTATTCACATTAAACCAAATCAACATTTTCTATAAGACAGATAAACAATATACTCTATTAAACAAAATTATTGTTATCATTAAGTGGGTAATTTAATAAATTTTATTTATTAAATTATTATCTAACAGTGATTTCCGTACCTATGGATGAAGATCTAGATTATTTAATTCATCCTACAAGTTCCAATGTTGACAAAAGTAACGTTAGCACATATCGTAAGTTTTTTTAATAATTTCACCGGATTTTTTTCCAAAAACAATATTTTTTCATACTTATTCCAATTTTGAATACATTGAAAATATACAAATTTCAAATTTTAGATTATAATAATCAAATATTTGGTATTAACATTTCAAAAACGTATTTAAAGCGGGCTTAGCACCAACAATGACAAAGCATACGAGGGTGCTCCCGGAAATACCATAAAGAAAACACCAAAAATGATTATTTTTAGTTCGATACACTTTTTATAATAAGAATCGTTAAGTTCCTCAAAATAACTGATATCACCTCTTCATTGTTAGAAAATCTTTGACAACCGAGCCATTTTTTCAAAAAAATAATCCGAGGGAGCTGAATCTGGTGAATAGGGGGCTTGAGGTATCAATTCAAACTATAATTCATTAATTTTGGTCATTGCGTAAGAGTTGTTTGACCCGGTGTGACAGTTTTTTCTTCGCTCAAACGCTACAATAAGTTTGCATAATACTCGCCGTTTATAGTTTTTCCTTTTTCAAGATAGTCAATGAAAATTATCCCACGCGTAACCCACGTCATGACCTTGCCTGCAGATGAAACGTTCTTTGCCTTCTTTGGAGCCGGTTATCCCTTTTCAGTCCATTGTTTCGATGGTTCTTTTGTGTCTGATGTGAAGTGATGGACGCAAAAATTTGGTTTTATTTCTGTGAAACATCTTCACGACGCTGGTTTTGTTCCATTCTGAGTAAACGCAGCACCCATCTTGAGCACAGCTTTTTCATTTCCAAATTTTCAGTTAATACGCGATGTATTGCACTTTTTGAAATGCCAACCGTATCTGCTAGCTCACACACTTTAAGTCGACGATCATCCAGTGGATTGGACTTCAACATTTCTGGAGTCGTAACCTCATTAGGTCGATGCTGGTCTTCGCAGTTCGTTCAACCTCGTTTAAACTCATCTACCCAAAATTTTACTGTTGATAAAGAATGATTAATCTCACTCAGAGTAGAATCTAATTCAACTTTTATATTACTTAGGTCAAAGCCCTCCAAATAAATGTATTGAATCAGATAGCGATGATCAATTTTTTCCATGTTTACACTGAAAACGTTCACTATTAATAGCCGCCAAACAAATACTAAACAACGTGGCGTCTTCAAGCAACTACCGCCATCTCTATATCAGGCAAGGTACTTCTCATATTATCCTAGTATTTCATCTATTCTTATTTGAAAGAAGTCTCAAAAAATTCCGCCCACAAAAGTGATATAACGGGACGAGTTTTAAAGAAGCGCTAGTAATGCCAATTCTTTCAACAAAAGTAGTAAACGAATAATGAAACAACGTAAATTATCGCATCATGCTTTGTGCATTGATGCTGTTAGACATAATTATGATTTTTTTGAAGGCTCCGAGTTCTATTTACATACAGATTCGTCATCCAACAACGTCTCCTTTGTTTAGCCTTCTTTTTAGTAATGAGGTGATTCATAATGATGAAAACCGTCGATTTTTATTTAATTCTAATTTAGCCATTAGGTGTACTGTCGATACAAAAAGAAATACAACACAGAGCGTGTAATACCAAACTTGGAAATCTCATCTGATACAAAAGTGAATTTCCTTCACGAATTTTCGTGATGGCAGTTAGTACATCCACTAGGTGCCGCAAATCCTTTGAAAATCGTTGAAAAACCGATAACTTTTGCCGAATGCTACGCTATACAAAAATTTATAAGAGATGTAAACCCGGCTTTAGAAGCGTTCAGATTTTTCCAACGAATTCGTCCCATTATTTACTTTAAATAAAAAATGTAGTACCGACCGTTGACAGGGTTCACAATATTGTATTTAATGCATCTACTAATGATTTTGATTTATTTTTATTATCCCTTAAACAACCACGCACGTTCGCTGCTGAACATAGGCCTCCCTTAATATTTGCCACTATACATGGATCCTAGCAACCGCCATCTTCTTAATATCGTCAGATCACCATCTCAGTGATCATCCTCTACATCTAAAAGCATCTTCTCTCGGTATCCACTTGGGTCACTCAGTTCCATTCTTCAGGATTTTGTTTATGAAAGATTTTGTTAATGTTACAGTTTCAGCATCGTAAGCTTCGAATCTGGTGACCTGATTAAGCTTACCAAAGGCGGCCCAAGTTAAACCTATCGTTTTGCTTATTTCATGGGTCTAGTTATTTCTGTCAATGAGGATTTTGAGTCCCAGAAGAGCTTACTTGCTTAATTATCACTTTCTATACTTAGTGTTCCACTTGACACCAATTTTGTTATGTATTCAATCATCAATTATAATTCTGACTGATTGTTGTCGACGAATCTGAGATGCTTAATTTTTTCGCCGACTATATCAATTTGTTATAAAATTTAATATGCTGCCAAACATTCTCTAACAAATCAAAAATATAGTTTCAAAATTGATAAAACTAAGGAACTATCGGTTGGAGCACGTCCACGAATCGCAAGTCTTCATCGTCTAAGCAAAAGTGGACTACATCTTCAAAAAATCCACTAAGAGCTATAAAAATAATCACGGTGGCCTTTAAAAACTATCACCACATAAACTAAACGTATTATATTGATAAGTAAACGTGGCCGAGGACTCACTGGCCCAGAGATAGCAGCTCAGATCAATGAGTCTGCCTTCGACTATTTCTACAGTGAAAAAGAGATTTAGAGAAGCTGGTCGTCTTGGAAGGATGGCGGAAAGGAACCCCTTTAAAGTCGTCAGAATAAAATTAAGAGGTTGTAGTGAGCTAAAGAATATACAAAGAGTTTTATGAAGTGTTGAGTCAAATTTTGAGATTTTTGTGTCTAAGACAAGAGTGGTCGTGCGCAGGTCAAAGAAAGAACGGACTTTAGATCCATGAGTAAAAAACGACGGAGGATTGGTGAAGGTTTGGGGGTGTTTTGAAGAAAGAAAAGAAAAGGTTATGAAAAAATATTGAAGGAAAATCTAGTACGAGTAATCAGCATAACGATCCCAAGCATTCTTCGAAAATGCGCCAAGATTATTTGAAAGAATGTACTGGAAGTAATTATTTGGCCCTATTAGTCACCCGACCTTAACCTGATTGAGTTATTGTGGAACAATTGGACAGAGAAGTCAGAAGATAACGTCTTTTTTTACTTTACATATTTGGAATATCCTGAAAAACGATTGGAACCAAATAAGAGATGTCAATAAAACCAAAAGGAGGTTTACATCGATAAATTAAAAATTTAAACAATTACATACTGAAGTATCAAAATCGATCGTATTTTTTTTATTTGTTGTGTATCACTCAAACTATATTGTGGGCAAAAACTTTTGACCGGTAGTGTATATTCCAACATAGTAATAAACAACTTCACTGAAATTTTTCCGTACTCCTCGTTCTATATTAAAGTAGGTTGTGTTTTCGTGAAGTCTCATACACGCTTTTATCTATTCTACAGTCGGCCAAAGCTGTAAGAATTTTGTATAAGTTTATTGTATCAAATGTCTTTTCATAATCTACAATGAGGGGATTATTACATTCTACGTTACTCTTTATGAGCATTTTGATGATCTGGTATATAAACCTAGCTTGTTCTTGGGGCTGATTCAATTTAAACCTGTTCGATAATAAGTTTAAACAACTTATATGAACATTGATTTGAATTCTATGTGTTTTTAATGATAATTTCAAAGCGCGAAAATTCATTATCCGGCATGTATTTAAATTTGATTTATAATAAATTTATTCTTTTTTAGCACAACCTTTTCTTGGAATTCGACATGTTCAGGTGATGTTCTACTTCCTACTCATGACGTACACTTATTGCATGAGAACAGTTTTGTCCTTAGCAATTGTTGCTATGAACGATAGATCAGTTACTATTAACCCCAACGTAGAAGTAAGTACCGCATCTCTTTTCACTTTAAGTTCAAATATAAGATAGACACAATAGACAAGAACTTCGCTAACTTACTAGGAAGAAAAACCGAATACATCCCGACCACCTAAAAGATGGTATGAAAGCTGGTCTTCGTCATTCCAGCTGCAGCTAGGCAACCAATGATGCAAACACAGGAATAGGACCTAACGTACGATGAACAAAAAGAAGAAGAAGAAGAATAGACACAAACTTCACTCACTCACTAGGAAGAACAACCGAATACATCCCGACCACCTAAAAGATGGTATGAAAGCTGGTCTTCGTCATTCCAGCTGCAGCTAGGCAACCAATGATGCAAACACAGGAATAGGACCTAACGTACGATGAACAAAAAGAAGAAGAAGAAGAAGAATAGACACGAACTTCACTCACTCACTAGGAAGAACAACCGAATACATCCCGACCACCTAAAAGATGGTATGAAAGCTGGTCTTCGTCATTCCAGCTGCAGCTAGGCAACCATTGATGTAAACACAGAACTAAGTCCTATCGTACGATAAAGAATAGACAAGAACTTTACTTGGTACTACAACCAAAACACTCATAAGGCCTATTATGATATTCCGTTAATTAGAATGAAGGAAATGTTTAAAGAAATAAACAAACAACAATAATACCACGAAAATGCAGACGATAGCAGCACTGGGAATCACGGGAGGCATGAGAAGCCTATAGAATTATTCATAAGAAGTATAGCCTCATTAGATGCTCTCTGGTTGAGAGAGTGCAGCCCTTGAAGGCAAAAGAATTAAGGATGATACAACTATCCTGCAGAAAATGGGTAAAATATAATAGAGGATCTATTAGCTCAGAAGATATGATCATAGGAACGGATTTTAAGAATAGGATCCTCATAGATGGATCAGTAACGGAAAATGTAATAGTTGCTGGTGTGTATTCCAAAGAACTGAACATCCAAAAGTCGTACAGATAAAAAACTGGATGTAATATCCTTCTAGCCAAAATTTGCGCAATAGATACGACTGCCAGACTGTGAAAAATAAAATAGAAACCTCACAATCTAAATAAATACGAGGCTAGTGCATATAGTACCGTTCCTAACGATTTTTCATCGTGAACAACAGTGAATAATACATGTTTGGAAAGCTCAGACTTCCCCTTTATTTTTCGACTTGATCCCCGTTTAGATCAATGCATTTCTGCATGCAGTTTACCATCTCCTTTCAGCTCTTCGTCGATGAAATGCGTCCCTTCCAAGTGTTTCTTTAATTCAGATGGTAATCACTGAAGGCTAAGTCTGGGCTGTAAGATAGTATTTCATCCAAATCTGTACGTCCGTCTTTGAATTAACCACACCATGTTGCACTCATACACTTTTCCCCATACACCTCACACACTTGGAAATGAATGTCCATCGGAGGAGCTCCATCTTTCACGGCTACCAAGACGAGAATAAACTTTGTAGACAGGGAGAGCCAGAAGAAAGTGGGACGAGCTACACCCCAGTCTCACTGAAAACCTTATTTTGTGGACAAAGCAATCGTATAAAAAATGATTCAAAAGTGATAATGAACAGTCTCGAGACAATGTCCTGAATTAATGACACTTAATAGGCGTCTCTTGGATACTTGCACTCAATAAAGTGAAAGGGAACTCGAAAGCAAAGAAGCTTGCAAAAAGTAGGACAAGGAGATAGGATTCCGAAGAGAGAGAGAGAGGTGTAAATGGAATTATTAAAAGTTGGTATTAAGATAAGAATCAGGGTATGCAGTCAAACAGAAATGATTGGACGATTTCCAGAATAATTTGGATATGTTGGAACAAAGGTCTAGAAATGGTGACTGATAGCTGACAACTATTAGAATTACTAAGAGTGTAACGGAGAAGAAGAGATGGTGGAGCAACTGCTGTGCTGATGGGGTCAAATAATGGGAAACGACACAGTAGATTGTCTTGAAGAAATAGTAGAATTCGAATAGGATGGAAAATGTTAATAAAGGGAAAAAATGGAAGAGTGATTATGTAGTACACTAAATTTATAAATTTTATAATATACAAGGCAACACAAAGGGACTCAAGCGTTTGAGTGAATCACAACCACTCTAGTTGAACTCTAGCCTGAACCAATCCAAGAAATTTTGCAATTATTAAAATGAGTTGTAAGAACTTTCTTTCAACATTTTTTAGACATATAACTGGACTAACCAAAGCGTCATCTTATCAGCTTTCTATTGGGGTTACGTGGTACTCCAAATCCCCATTGCGCAGTCGGCAAAAAAGTTTGGTGTAAAATGGATATTGGTGGTGTGCGTTTTAGTAGATTCCGGTTCTTGTATGGCGATACCAACAATGGCAAATATTTTTGGTTCGGGAGGTGTAATGGCGTGCAGAGTTCTTCAAGGTTTAGCTCAAGGAGGAATAGCACCTCTAACTCACACTCTATTGGGATGTTGGGCACCACCATCAGAGAGATCTGTTTTAGGCACCATCACCTATGCAGGTAAATTCGCCATTTTAATAACAAAAGATCTACCTAGTGAAGATGAAAAAATTTTTCAGTCTGTATAATATAACAACCTTCAAGTATCCAATTGTATTTTTTTTAGGTTCAATATTTGGTTTTATCTTATCGTTGCCATTAACTGGTTTAATATGCTCGAGTTGGATAGGATGGCCTGCAGCTTTTTATCTCTTCGGAGCTTTGGGGTTAAAATGGGTAGTACTGTGGTTATTATTTGGTGCTAATAAACCCAGTGAACACAAGACAATCACTACGGCAGAAAAAGACTATATTCAGCACAGCTTAGGATACGATGAACATATGGTTTGTTTATTACATTTAATAGCTTCTTCAAATTATTCAAAAATTAGTCAGTTATTAAAATTTTTATACGAGTTTTATCGAGTTTCACCCTGATTTAAGAGTAGTGAATAATAAAACACTTTCCCAAAAGAAAAATCGATCAATAAACGTGGAGGGTAGAGTAAGAAACCTACGGGGACAATTCTCTATCTCGTGCGCGTGTTTTTGAGTAGCCGAAAGAGCTCTGAAGATGACTAGAGCCCAGGTCGCCCTGCGACTGTTTCAACTCCGGAAACAGCGACCAAATTGTACGTACAGATCGTCGAATGAGCATCCGGATTATTGCCGAGGCTGTAAACGCCGATAAAGAAACGGTTTGAAAAATTTTACACCAGCAATTACACATAACAAAAGTTGGTGCCAAAAAAACTGACTTCTGACCAAAAGCTCTTGCGTCAACAGGTCTGCTGAGATTTCCTTGAAAGGTTAGAAAAAGATCTGCTTTGAAAGGGACTCGATTTGAGTCGATGGAAGCGGTAAAGCAAAAAACGGCAGAACTCCTAAAGGCGTTCACCAAAGAAGACTTCCAGAACTGCTTGGATCAATGGAAAAAACGTATGGAAAGGTGTGTGGCGAGGGGAGGGGAGTATATTTAAGAGGAGCATTCGAATGTAGAATAATTTTTATAATAAAACCCTTTTTTCGTAACTAGTCAATAGCCAGACTTAGTAAAGCTTTTTGAGTGCGGTTTTTCCTTGCTTTTATTCAAGGTATACACAACGTTAAAAAATATCGGTCGTTGCAGCTTAACCAAAACAGGTCTTCAAAGCGTGGGAAACGACTGACATCACTGTCTCTTCTTTGTTGCTCTGAAATGGTCATAAAATGACAGATGGGTTCTTCGTTTAGTACAAATTTCCGACATATTTTCTAAGTATGCCCTACAATATGTCAATTACAGACAGAACAACTCAAATTTCTATATATTAAATATAAGACTGGGACTTATCTATAGAAATCCGGGATGGTTGCAGCCCTCAACTAAATTCCCAATTGTTGGAATTGAGTTTGTTTTTGATGTACCGGTTGAGTCCTTTGTATGGTTGATCTACAACCTGGCAGCTGTGGAGCTGCGGAAAAGAAAAATAAAATAATAAAGGGAACGGAAATTACTAGAAAAGGAACGAGTAGATAGAATAGATTTGAATAAAAAAGAGATCCGACATATAAAAAAAACTGAATTTATATTTTTTTAAAAGATAACCAAACGAGAAGGATAGAATGAAATAATCGAATATAGATTTTTGTGATTCTAACCGAGTAAGAGACTACATTTTCTTCACGACAAGAAGATATGAATAGATTATTACATTAGCTAAAGGTTAACAAGATACTTATTGTATTTATTTCCAATTTGTAGGTTTACAAAACTCCATGGAAGAAAATATTAACTTCTCCGCCTTTTTGGGCTGTAACTTTAGCGTTTGTTGGAGCGAACTGGAATAGTTCTGTAATATCAACTGAAACTCCGACGTATTTGTATAAAATTTTGGAATTTGATATAAAATCGGTTAGTATTGACCCATAATTTAAAAAAAAATCAAAGGATGATGATGAAAATGGATATTTTCATCTTCTGTTTTAGAACAGTTTATTATCAGCTGCACCTTACGTTGCAATGGGTCTGTGTTCAGTCATTTTTAGTCCAACTTGCGACTGGCTGATTAACAAGAATATTGTTAGAAGAGGACACGCCAGGAAAATATTCAATAGTATAGGTATGTAGTTGAATTTCATTGTTTTGTTACAAAAAGGCGTACTGAACACACTGTTTACACTACCACTACACCCACACTCATAATTACACTGTGTAACGCGCGTTTCGATAACAAAGTTATCGTCTTTAGGGACTGAAGGTAAACTGAAATCTAATATCTTGACTTACCTGTTTTGTCATAAATTTTCCCACCAATAAACCTTCTCCCGGAAAAATTAAATTCCAGCGGGAAAAAACTCCTTGGCGGGAATCCAGAAATTCCAGCTTAGAACAAGATCATTTTCCAAAACGTCAAATCAAATCAATCTACCAAGAAAGGAGAGAAAATCATTGTTGTTCATATAATAAATCATTGCAACCCTTGCAAGATCTAATACAGGATGATTCATCCAAATACTAAAGGGTGAGCTATCAATTTCTGCACTTTTGGAATTGTATTCAAAGAAATGTTTATTAATATCATTGAAATATATATAATCTAGTCCCTTTTCACCTTATGTGGGTATTAGTTTTACTATTTAACTGATTCCTTATAAAAATTGTCCAGTCTTTTCTATACTGCGACAAATTTTCCACTTCAGTCCATAACGTTACTTAATTATTCCTCGTCATCCTTTTTCCTTTCACATGGCATTTCACTTTACCAAATTTTCTTAACGGGCACTGTGCTATCCATCTTTGCAGATGGCACAACCATCCTAGTGGTTTACTTTCTATGACTTCTTGTATGGGATCAACCTTTAGATCTTCTCTTATATGCAACTTTCTAAGTCTATCATTCCTTATTAATCATTTCGCTTTACTAAAGTATTTTATCTCTGCTGCTGTAATAACCTCTAAATTGCTATGTACAATGAACAATTTCATTTTGGTTTCTTTTTTCAACTCTAAATCCTTCTTCTAGCATGATCATTAGGTATTGAAAGCTTCTAACTTGTTCTATAAGTCACCCTCAGCCCTGATTCCAATTCTGTCTTGTACATTTGTGTATATTTACCACGACCATAGCTTTGGTTTTCTCGTTGTTCATTTCCATTCCTTTTTCTGTCAATATTTGGTTTTTATTTTCTACATTTTGCTTGTCGATATCTAATATCCCTTCTAGCACTCTTTCTCTGATTTCATGTTTCTGCTCATTATCTTATTTCTCATTTCTTGTTTGCAGGTTCTTTATCGTTCGTAGGACTTTATCGAAAACTTTTCACATATCTACAGTCCTTCCTGTTTTCGTTTGTGTACACCAATTTCCAATATTTTCCTCTATCCATACTCTATTGAAAATTCCTAACAGCGACTAGGTCGATTTTTCTCCCATGTTCTTTATCATCTCTGCGACGGGAACAGATGGAAATTACTAGAAAAGGAACGAGTAGGTAGAATAGATTTGAAGAAAAAAGAGATTCGACATATAAAAAAATTGAATTTATATTTTTTTAAAAGATAACCAAATAGGAAGGATAGAATGAAGAAATCGAATATAGATTTTTGTGATTCTAACCGAGTAACAGTCTACATTTTCTTTACGACAAGAAAATATGAATAGACTATTACATTCGCTAAAGGTTAACAAGATGAGCGTTGGAAACAGCCAAAATCTGCGCCAACTAGTGATATCTTCAAAAAATTTCACCAAATGGTTTTATACGATGGTCAGATTAAGGTTAGAGAGATGGAAGAGGCTATCAAAAGAGCGCATTTGGTAAATGCGAACTGAAGGATTATGCGTAAGCTATCTGCAAACTGGATGCCGTGTTTGGTCAATGTGTTAGATTCGAAGGAACCTTTAACAAACCTTATTGACGCAGTTTAAGCAAAATAAGTGAGATACATAACTGTAGATAGAGCCATCCACCAAAACACTACTGAAACGAGAAAGACAGTCTATTGAATAGGAAGAATTTGCTTCGCAAAAGGCAAAGATGGTTGGATGGATCGGAAAATTTCTATTTCTAGTTTCTTAGCCTTAAACATTTAGTTACAGGAGAGGGATTTTTCATCAGACGAAAACGTTACCGTGTATTTTGAAGAGACTTGGAAGGAGATTGTTAAAACCTTAAAATAATAATGAAAAAAAGTGTTCTCATTTTATTCCTAGTGAGATACTTTTTGAAAAAATATCCAATTTTTTTCAATTTTATATATTTATGTACCAACCAAGGGGATCCTCAGAACGGAGTTTTTATCGATCATCTTTTCGATTATTATCGATCATCTTTTCGATTATTATCGATCATCTTTTCCATTATTATCGATCATCTTTTCGATTATTATCGATAATTACCTCTACCTACTTGATTAGAAAACGTGTTTCTGTGCTCGATGACGATGCCGTGAACGTAAAGAGTTTATTTAATATTTTCCCGTATATACCAACTTGCCAGATCAGTTCTCACTTTATCATTAACGTATCCTTCAAATTTTTCAAAAGGGACGATACGAAAATGGGTTGTCAAATATACATTGTGTTCATCGATATTTTTTATAATAAATCGATTTTTGGGGAACGAAAATCCATACTACTAGATTTTTCCTCCGAATATGTCAAGGTTATCGATTTTTTATTATTCTATAAAAGCCGTACGTATTTTTCCAGTTTTTAATAGAAATAATTTGACGTTGATTTATTGGCATAACCTAAAATAAACTCCATTTGTTGGATTTTAATAATGAAAATAAAAACTAGTGGAGTGAATTGAAATAGTTTCGTTTCTTATCGATATTCTCAGTTTTCGATTTGAATCGATATATATTTCAACCACTACATTTGAGGTAGTAAATCAAAAAGTATAGATTTTTTAGAATTTCGGGTTTTTGATAACTTAAATCAGACTTTAATTAGAATCGATTAAAAGATCTATATTTTTTCAGTCATCAATTTTTAAGGTATCAAAGCGTCCAGTATTAAATTCTATATAATCAATCCTCCAGTTTTCAATGATTCAATCGATTGCATCGATATATTCTTCAATCATCAACGTTGTTTGAAGTAGTAAATAAAAAATATCAATTTTAAGTAATCGATTTTGTGTAGCCTCCAGTTTTCTCATCGGAATTTAATATAACAAGAGTAGTAAAATAAAATCTGAACTAATAAACTTAATATCAAACCACCTCGATCATCTAAAATTCCTATAAATTTGATTTTCTTTTATTCTGATGGTTTCTGTTGATTTAATCGAACTTCCCGAAGAATTTTACATAAAATATTGTATAAAAATGAATTAATTGAAAAACGATTATTATTTAAAAATGATTTGGGATGCGAAATCTTTCTCGATTTAATGAAGACCGCCTAAATCCTCGTGTTTTATGCAATAAAAACAAAGATTTAATTACAAGATATCGTGTTTGCAATATAATTCACATCCTTCGGGCCGGGCAGGATGTTTACGAGTGGATAAATGTCAAACGGGTATGTTCCTCCTTGTTCGCTTTGCGCATTCGCTGCGTCTTGGCGGGTACTTTTGAAATAGTATTTGTTGATTGGTACAATATTATTATTATTTATGGATTAATTTCATTCAGACTGTAAAACATTTTTATGACATTGAAATGTACTCGAAAAAAGTTCAAATTGCGCTTTGTTCTAACCTTTTTTTTGCATATTATTTAGTTTGATTTTGATATTAATTAACAATAACATCCTTCGATTACAAGAAATTTCATAAAATATTGATACCAAAAATTGACATTTGTTCAGAAAATTTGGATGGACTTTTGTTCTATTCAATATTTTTTTCTAAAATTAATTCAAATTGTTCTCTTTTGATATTACTAACACATTGACAACATTCCCTTACAATAAATTGGATTTATATTCATTTGTTAGTTTTGGGATAATAATGTAAAGTATTAAATAAAGAGATTTGAGTATATTACTTTTTTTTATTTCAGATTGTATAAATTGTTACAACAAAAAAACTTTTCCTTAACGTAACTATTATTACAGACTATCATATACAAGTAGTATAGCCATTAAATGAAAATTTACATAAAAAAATATTCGAATACTTAATATATGCACATAACTCAACATTAACCAAAAAAAATAGATTTGGAAAATGTGTATTTATTAATTATATATTAAATTTGTAATTGTATGTACATAGGAATCAGTAATACATAGTACGTATAAAATTTAACTCAGGACAATTAAATAATCCAGTCTTCAATTCCTCTTCATTCTTACTTTCCATAATAAATAATTCAGATTTCAGTTCTTCTCTATTATTACTCTCCATAATCTACTTTGAGGTTATGAAAATGAAATTTTAGTTAAATAATATGATACGTATATGTAAATATTACACATTTTACTTACTTTAAGGATTCACAATACAAAATATATTTACACGTAAATACCTATTAACGCATTAATTGTTTGATGGCTGAGAAAGAAATTTGACATTTGACACAGACGACGTTACGTTCCAGAGCATGCGCAAAGCGAGCAAGGAGGATTTACCAATTTGTCATGTCTTAGTAACCTACTAAATATTATTATTTATTCCTAAATTTATGTGTGAAGCGAGATTCATTTATGATAATTTTATGTATTTTATTTTATTTTTGTAATCAGTCTTATACATTCAGAACCAGAAATAAAATATTTCAAGAGAACATCTCATTAATTTATTTATCCAAAAAAATTTATATTTAAATAAAGTAACTACCTTTATAATATGACCTTTGTTAGAGAACACTTATATTAAAAAACTAATAATGAAATATTCTGAAGCTATTATTTAAAAATATGATAAGCATAGAACACGATCATTTTTCAGGTACTCTATTACCGGCTATTTGTTTAAGTTTACTGGGTTTCATTCCGAAAGGGCACGCAAAATGGTCGCTGGCTATATTAATTTTTAATGGTGGTGTTACTGCCGGAGGATTTTGTGGATTTCAAGTTAATCACGTGGATCTGTCTCCAAATCATTCGGGCATTTTAATGGGGATTACCAATAGCTGGACGAGTGTATTTGCAATAATGTCTCCACTTATTGTACAATTCATCGTTACTGAACAAGTAAGTTGTTTCATACCCTTAATGTTACATCTTAAGATGGTATACTTAGATTATTCTTTTGCTTTTTTCTTTCTTTTCGAGGAAGATATCGGAGAAATGTTAAACTTGTATTTTTTATTGAACAAATTGGACAAGCCAGGCAATGTCTACTTCATACTCTTAAAGGATTTGATCATATCTCTGCGTCGGTTCTTCATCCGAGATTGGTAAAAGTGTTTTAGATGTTCGTGATCATACGAGGGGGTACCCAAAAGTAACCGGAATAACAATGCCATGAGTAGAGCTTTTGTAGTAATGATTTCTGCCGCTAGGGCAACTCGTCGCCAGTTCAGTGCCGAGCGGATTGTTGACCTGCCACGTTCTGTTCGTCACTAGTGACCGTTTTTGCTAGTGCTGTTTCAATGCTGCTTCGTTTTTTTTTATAATGGTAAATTTAAGTGAACAACGTGCCGATGTGAAATTTTATTTACTACTCGGTAAAAACGCTGCTGAAACTGTTTTAATGTTGAAAACTGCTTATAAAGATGATGCTATGAGGAAAACTGACGTGTATGAGTGGTTTTCTCGATTTAAAACTGGCGACATGTCGATTGATGACAAACCTCGCTCTGGACATCCATCAACTGCCCAAATCGATGAAAAGGTTGAAAGAATTCGAGAGCTTGTGCGCACAGACCGTCGACAGACAATTGATCAACTGTCTCAAATCAGTGGAATATCTTGGAGCTCGGTTCAGCAAACAGGTGACTGGTTCTTCCACCATGACAACGCACCTGCACAGTCAACCGTAACTGTTAGCCAGTTTTTGGTTAAAAATAACATGGTTCCAATGCCCCACGCACCTTACTCGCCTGACCTGGCTCCGTGCGACTTTTTCTTGTTTCCACGCATGAAAAGGGGCATGAAAGGACGGCGATTTGAAAAAATTGAAGACATCAAGAAAAGAACGAGACTGAAGCTTGCAGCCATCTCTAAAGATGAGTTCGAACAGTGGAAGCACCGCTTGGACAAATGTATTACTTGTAATGGAAAGTATTTTGAAGGGAATAAGGTTGTTTTGTAAATATATAGCATTCAAAAAATAATTCCGGTTATTTTTGGATACTCTCTCGTATAGCTACTTTTAGTCATCAGGTTCTTCAAGAAGTATAGTCTAAAGTACTTCTAAAGCATTTTCTCGTATTGTAATAGTTCAGTGCACTGTTTTCTCCTTAACGGACCAATTACAAACTGTTCCACGACACCTTACAGTCAAGAGTTAGAAACTTGGTCAAGCTAAACTGCCATTGTCTTCAGTGTTGTATTTGTGATATGTTCGATCTCTTTTTCTTCTGCTGGAGTATCTTGTATTCTTAGACCTGTCATTTTTTCTCAATTCCCCAATTTTCTCGTCCATTTTAGATATTATATTTTATTTTCAAAGTTAGCATCAATGTCAACTTTCAAAGAAAAAATATCTTCCTTCGAGATCGAAATATTCTCAAGTATATTAGCAGAAATATAATTTTTTATAGTAGAAATCTCTTCCTTCATGCTAGAAATTGTCTCCATAAAGAAATAGTGTCAAAAATGTGAGCAGGCCCTTTAACTATAACGATAACATATTAGAACAGGCTTCACGGTCTATATCAGTGGACGAATTTGTATTGTTTTTAATAATGTTTTTCCTCGCTCGTGTCTTAAAACACCTGTACGTTTAATAAAGTATTACGTTTTACATTTATGCCTTAAATGAATAATTGTTATTAAATATTATCATTTTTGGAAACTAATCCGATTTTTCCAGACTAACCAAACGCAATGGAGAACAATCTTCTTAATTTCCGCTTGCGTGAATTTATTCACCGATTTATTCTTCATAATATTCGCGTCTGGAGATATACAGGATTGGAATGAACTTGCGTCAAGCAGAACAGACTGAGTGGTAAAAAAAATTCAAAGAAATCGGTCAGGAATGGTCGAGAAGTTCATTTTTGTATTTTTTTGTACATACCTAGGACCATACCCTTTTGCTCATAAGAAAAGAAACCCAAATATGCAAATGGAAACCTTGAAATATGCACAAAAATGACCTCCCTCTAAAATGTTAGTTGACTAAAAAATTGAAATCCACAATTTTGTCCAATTACATTTTTGAAAAATTATACCTTCCGGTTTGCTTGTGACATTTTGAAAAGCTGCTTCATAATTGTTTGTTTAAAATATGATTAAAACTAAAATTTGAAAGTTCCATATTTTTCCCTTGTATGGAAGAAATTTTATTCAATGTCAAATGTTAAAAAAAATGAGTTTTTCGCAATTTTCAGCAAAACGGTGAGTTTTAACATAAAAATACCTCAAACAAAAATTGTAGATTATTAAATTGTCTACAAAAAACATATTAATACTTTTTTTTCTACGAGCCACCGTTTCTGAGATTTAACGATTCAAAAATATATAAATTCCTATGAAATAATTTCAAAATTTAAACGAAAACACCCAGAATGTCCAAACGATTCGAAATCGGTCGATATCTTCTAGTTTAAAATTGAATCGAATCGAAGCTGAAACACCCTGTACATTGTTTATTTATTTTTGTAATTCTCAAAAAAATAACATCTCGCACCAACCCACCCTTTGTATTAAATATAAATAAATTATATTTACCATTTTAACGTACGCAGAACTGTACACTTTTCCTATATTCACAGGGTATTTAAAAAAAAATTTTGCCGCAACTACTGGCAACATTGTATTGTTTTTGTCTCACTCTCATAGAGGGCGCTATTTACACGGTTCGTACCAACATAACTTTTTCAATATTAGATTTATTAAGTAAAATTTCTAGTAACATTTAATTTTACAGCAAAAACATACTCTTAAGACAACTCGATACTGTTTACCGTTTTCGGAATATTTTGATTGGAAAATTATAAAGTAAAAACTGATGCTGGTTATTTGATATTTTTGCTTCGACGCCCCTTATCTGGAATACAGATGACGATACGAAAAATTTTTACTAAGTAAACCCGAAATATTTTTCAGTTTTCTATTTAAGTTGGAGACTTTTTTGAAACACCCTGTATACGTAGTTCTTTGTATTGCTTAATCTATACTGACGCCGAACTCACTTCAGGCAAAAATGACTTAATATCAGACATTTTCTTCGGACCGTTTGAGGTAAGTTTCTTAGAAACTGCAATAAAATTAATTGCTACAAAATTGTTTTTGTCTTGAAACGGCAAAATATGTGATGTATGCAGTTTGCATATTTGGGTTACCTTACGCAGTCAAAAAAATGATTTTCACTTCATATTTGGACGAAAACTATAATCCGGGATCAAGTAGATTATAGTTCTTTCAATATCAATTGCAGATTATGGGACGCCACTGCTTATCGCAGACTATCTAGCAGGTATATTTCAAAGAAATAGTGTACATACGCCTTCCGACAGCTCCCGCCAATATAAATGCGTTTACGTTTCCACGTTTTCATTGGTAAACAGTGGAGTCCACGTGGACTGACGGTTCGTTACATGTTTACCGAATTTTATATGGGGAGTAAACATTATTTTTCATTTGTTAATTTGGTATATGTGCATATTTATGAAATATTTATCGTTCCTCGCATAACTGTCTTCTGTAATTGATTTTGAAAGAAATATACCTACAACTGATTGCGGATTCTAACCCAGAACAAGTTTTTTATTTCCATTTCACTCGAAAATTCAAATTTAAAACTATAAAAATCTATTATTTTTATTACTTCAATTTTGTTCAGTTAATTTATAACTTTATAGTTTTTATGTGTTTATATACTTTCACACAATTATGTAATAAATGTTTGATTATTGTTACTGAGTGTTAAATTTATATTTAAAACTATAAAATTTGCTTATTTATCCATGAGATATACAACCAACAATACGTTATAAATCAGTTTTTTTATATTCGCGTTTGGCAGAGACTTTACTTTTAATTGTCAAACGAGCTGGAAACTATTAAATCAGAATCAATCAGTAGATTTCGTACCTTAATTAAGAGAACTTTTTATATATTAAAAACTATTTGGCATTCTATTAATTACCAACAGATTTCAAATATATTTTAGGGTATAGTCTTTAATCCTAAGCTTAACTCTCCTCATACCCTAGGTAGAGATCCTTAACACCAGATCCTACAATGAGTAGGAATGGTATATGAACCTAGCCTGAAACATTAACCCCCTCTCTCGAAGCTAATAGTTAAAAATTCAGAATATCTTTTATATTATTTATTTTATACAAGTTATACCGGTCATTTTTGTAACCTTTGTTTAATTTCTTGAATTTCTAACATTAATTTTTCCTCTTGTAAGAGGAACAGTCTACGTTGCTGTTCAGATGCGTCTTTGACTTTTTGAATTTCTGTTTCTACTAATTGAATCCTTTTCTTGTGATATTCTTCTATGAAACTAGTTTTTTTGTAACTTTCTTGAAAAACATGTTGGTTGTCTCTTAACAGTATCTTTGCTTGATTAGTCAATATATCAGATTGTATTATTTTTTCAGTTTGATTTCCTGAAACGTCTATATTTTCACCACTCTGAAAAGTCAAGTGTAGATACATAATCAAAGCAATAACAATTTACTAACCTCTGCTTCTTTATACATTTTTTTTCTCTTTTTCTTCAAGTTTTCATAAAATGTTCTCAACTGTAGAGCAGTTCTATACTCGTCTTTTGTATTGTCATTAAACTTTTGGGTAATTTCAGTCCAAGCTTTGTTTTTTAAAAAATTTGTTTTATGATCATTTCGTTTATTTTCAATTATTTCATAGTACTCTTCCAAAATGGCACATATTAAATTACATTCATTTTGTGAAAAATTCCTTGTCCTCTTGCGATGATAGTTTTTCATCTGAAATGAACAATAGATACTTTTATATTATATTGAATGGTTATGGGTTTAGATATTCTAACCAAGGTGAATGATGAATGTTCATAGTTCTCTTTAGTATAAACATCACCTACTTCTTCGTATTCTACATTTTCAAAATCTGAATACTGAATTCCGTCTTCTTCAGTAACTAAAATTGTATCATTTGATTCATTTTTCAATGAAGTCTCCATTTCCATGTTTATATTTATATTGTTTATAAACTGTGACATAGAAATGACAATTGACATTGACATACGTCAAAATATAAGGCTGTGGTATCCCCTGCATCTGAAAATATTTTACATTTCCCTTGTATTTTTCATTCGTAGCCTTTTCACTCTAGCTCTTTTCTGTTAATATTTTTGTAAAGATAACAAGATATACGAAAATAATCCATTATTTCCATAACGTATACAGTTTTAACGCAACTGCAGCTGTCGATAATCCATATTTATTTTAACATGTCAATTTTAACCGCTAGATTCCCTACTCTGATAAATCCCAAACTAAACAAAAATATCAAAGATATGTTAAAAATTGGATCCAAAACTATACAATATTGTAAAAAGTCATCTGATAGATTGTTTAAAATATTCGGATGAAAATTCGCGCTAAAATTTTCAACCAATAGAATCGTCGTTGGATCATCGAACCACCAAAAAATTGTTGCATGGGACATCAGCCTAAGGCTTACTCACTTTGATATCGGCTGCTGTCTTTGTATTAATGAATACATTTTATCATTATCTACAATATACCATTAATGTGAGCTCAATCACAAGATACGTCATAAATGTAAAAAATATAACATAATGTGGTAATATGGTATAATTTGGTGTAAATCCACTATAAAAAAACCATACTTTGTACACTATTTCTGTTCGGTGTAGTCGCGAACACAAGTTGAACATAGGAATGTAACTTGTTTGTTTACAATATACCGACAATAGACATCGACATTGTAGAAGGCAAGTCAAAGAAGAAAAACCTAGACGAAATGCCGGGCACGATTATAGAGAATTTAAGTGGTAGAAAATTGAGTGTTTTGATCACAGTTTTCCTGATATGCCAATTGGCATGCTTCTTATTGGGATTAATAGCTCCAAGTCCAGCTAAAACTCAAACAATCCTTTCAACAGTGTGTGCCGATCCGAATCCTGGATCAACTGATATAGACCGGTGGATTACAATACCTTGTTTAAAAGTTGAATTGTCTGATAAAAAAGCAACATCTAATCTAGACGCAAATGGATTGGTAAGTACCTACTTCATAAAATTATCAAGTTAATATACAGAAATCCATTTTATTATAACAATAATTCATCAGATGCTTAATAACATACACATTCATATATAATAACTGATCAGTAGTGGGTGGATGACTATTTCGTTAGTTATAATTTTTTGAAGTTGTGAAGAATCTTTTGGCAGATTACCCATAATTAGTAACACAGTTTCTAATTGTGAAAATTTTAAAGAATTTCTCACATTTCTCAACTAAACTTTTGATTTGAGCTATTTGTTTAATTTTAAATGCCAAATCACTATCAGTTTTAATAGAAATTTTCGTAAATATGAAGACAAGGAAAGTTAAATATTTGAGTATACAGTTTTATATTACAAAACTAATAAATACCCAATTAAATTAAATACGAAGGTTGTCCATAAAATAAAGTTCACAAGTAGCTGCAGACGCTAGGAACGCTGTTAGGAAGGATTTGGCGAGACTTACGAGTTGCTTAGGTTCCTTTCTCGTAGTTCTCGCCCCGGTAAACTTTCATTTTTCCATTCCATTCAAATTTTCGGCCATTTTTATTAAAGAATATTCAAATTAAACAAGTTTATTCAATCGTAGCTATCTAAATGTATAATGTTTATTATAACTTTGGTGGAAATACTGTAAATGTAGTTATAACTCCGAAATTATAGTAATTAGGTAAATAAAAACTAATCAGTGTTTTTGAAAACACAAAATATATAGGGTGATCCATTTGAAATGACAAAGTTTATTATATTTCTGAAAAAAAAGAAAGATCTGACAACAATGAGGCGTTCCATACATAAAACTCACTCTGTATATATATATATATATATATATATATATATATATATATATATATATATATATATATATATATATATATATATATATTTCTTTTTGTAGGTGTTTGTTATGGAGATGCCTTTACAGAAATTGGATTATTCCCGTTGGCAACAGAACTTAGTCGGGATATTACAAATCGACGTGGTTTATCAAAATGAACGAAGAATTTTGAACCCTCTAATAGAATTAACTTTGGATTCCCGTTTGGCATATAGTGACAAAACACCCAATGGCGGACAAACTCCATGGAAATATTATTCGCACGCCGAAGAAAAGAGATACATGAATTGTACTTTCGACGACGATTCCATCAGAGAAAAACACGGTTATCCTTATAATTGTACAATGGTACCTCTATTCGAATTAGGATCTTTATATCACGATTATTATTTACTTAATTTACGATTACCTTATAATTATACGACTAAAAAGAATGTCGGTTTGGGTAAAGTTGAAGACATATACCTTCACACTATTTACATGAACGGCGGTTTTACTAAAATTTGGGTAAGTTTGAAGACATTCTTCTTCCCCATTCTCTTGGCAATCATGATGTGGTTCTGGCAGAGGGTACATAAATTGAATCGCACCCCTGTTTTGTTAGAGTACATGCTCATTACTTTAGGTGGTACATTGGCGTTTCTAAATCTCCCAATCGAATTTTTCAGTTTATATTTTGACATGCCGTATATGTTGTTATTGAGCGATATACGTCAGGGTGTTTTTTATGCCGCTCTATTATCTTTTTGGTTGATTTTTGCTGGAGAACACATGCTGATTCAGGAAAACTTGGAAAAGAATTCGATAAAAAGATATTGGAAACATTTGAGTACGATTATCGTCGGTTGTACTTGTTTGTTGATATTTGATTTATGCGAAAGGGGTACCCAATTGATTAATCCGTTTTATTCCATATGGGTGACGCCTATCGGTACGAATCTGGCTTTGGGTTTCATCATTTTAGCCGGAATATCCGCGGGGCTTTACTTTTTCTTCCTTTGCTACATGGTGTGGAAGGTTTTCAAAAATATAAGTATAAAAAAGACCGTTCTTCCGAGTATGTCACAGGCGAGACGGTTACATTACGAAGGCATCATCTACCGGTTCAATTTCTTAATGTTGGCGACTTTAATTTGCGCCGCTATCACCATTATATCCTTCATATTATCCCAAGTCGACGAAGGGCAAAGCAAATGGGACGAAACTATAGATTTGGAATTATCTTCGGTATTACATACCGGGGTATACGGTATGTGGAACATATACATATGCGCCATGTTGATTTTATATGCACCAAGCCATAAACAATGGCCTGCAGATCCGATGTCTATCGATGGTGAAGAAATCGAATTTAATCGTTTACCAGTCGAATGTAGTTCTAACGAAATATCAGCGCTAACCAGTTTCGCAACAAAATCTAATATCGAGTAATTCATCTAATTACTTCAATTATATTTGTTATGTGAGTATAGGAAATGAATCTTCACATATTCACTTCCACGCGATGAAAGTTTTTTATTAAATTGTCCATAACATCTTTATCA
Source organism: Diorhabda carinulata (assembly GCF_026250575.1). NCBI lineage: Eukaryota > Metazoa > Arthropoda > Insecta > Coleoptera > Chrysomelidae > Diorhabda > Diorhabda carinulata. Next base: position 24,885,630 of record NC_079463.1, read on the forward strand.
TTTTCACTTTTTTTATTTTTTACCAAAAAATTCTTCCAAGCAGCTTTTTTGTTGACTTCCAAACCGAGGATCTCTTATAACTCAATGGATCTGTGGACCTCTCTCCTACATAATATTTGAGACTCCAAATAGCCTGAATGGACGCGGATAGTTGGGTGAAAGGATCCTTACTAAGTGGAGAAAAAAATATAGGCCTATAAGACCAGTTGAGCTGTTTAAGTGGTTGCATTGTTGTCTATCAGGTTTCCAAGTCTGTTACTGTTATTTGAAAGCACCAGAATGCATCACTATTCTTGTTTAGAGTCTTCACAGAGTCCCAGTTAAATGTTTTGTAGGATGTTACTTATCCTCAGAGTCGTATCTATTTCTCTATTCATCTCGCACTTTCCCGCCTCCAAATATTTTCCTGATGACTTTTCTTTCGAATCTTCTTAATCTTTGTTTGTCCTACTCTATCAGCGTCCATATTTCACCACCAAGGGTCATTGGACGAAGAAGAAGTTTGTTCTTTAGTATTAGTTGGCACCAACTTTTATTCGCTTCTTGATGGATATTGAGCAGGTTGCATTGTTGTCTATCAGATATCCAAAGTGAAACTTTGACCCAACGTTCATCCTAGATATTTGTCCAATAGATTTCTTCTTTGATTTTAAATTCCGGGTTGGTGGATGGTTCTACATACTTCTTCAATTTTTAAATATTTTAAAATTTTTTTTTGCAATAAAAATGATTTTGGTTAATATTGAAAGTGAACTGACTACGCACACTCAGATTGACGAGGCATTCATTATTATTTAAATTATGTAGCTTTTATTTGAAGTGAATTGGACAACTATTTATATTAAATTAATATTAAAACCTTGCCAGTATTTATATTATTTGGTACTTAACTTTGTTCGCCGAGATCCATTTAGGATAAATATGTTGATGAGACTCGAACTTTATAAAACTGCACAGGAGTCTCCCTCTTAACACATATCGCAGCGAATGAAAATAGTTTACTCAAGTATATTATATTTTTTTATTATTTATGTGTAATTTAACTTTTCTAACCGCAATTATTTAATTAAATGTAATGTCATAATGTGTAATTTTTCTATTTTTCCTTTAAACTTCAAAATATGCTAAAAAACGAATAATTTTATTTAAATTACTTCTACTTTTCAACGACGTCGATACATTTTTTGCCAAAAATAGATTTTATTCTCCTTCAAGAGCAATACAATAATTCCAACGCTTCTCTAACTTCTTTTTGTCTTTCGCCTCAAAATAGATTTCAGTTTCATAAATTCCTTCTTCATTTGAGCTGAATTTTTGAGATCAGCGAATAGTCAGTAGTCACTGGTGGCCAGATCTGGACTATACGGTGGATGAGAAGGCGATTCAAAATGTAATTCGTTCAATTTAACCATCTTTGCCATCGACTTGTGAATAGGTGTATTGTCTTGGTGAAACAGTGGTTTTTTTCTTCGACATATGAGACCTATTCTCTGTTAATTGCCTTTTAAAGATAGTCGATGAACAAAATCCATGCACATCCCAAACTACTGAATCCATAACCTTCCCAGCTGACTGTTCTGCCCTCTGACACTTCAGACGTGTTTCACCGACTGCAGTCCACTCAGATGATGATCGTTTTGATCCCTAAGTGAAGTGATGTATCCATTGTCACATATCAACGCAAAAAATCTGATTTATCGAGTGTAAACGTGGCCAAACTCTGCTTTGAATCATCAACACGTTGTTGTTTTTGATCGACCGTGAGTAAACGCGAGCCCCACTTTGTAAAAAGCTTTCTTATGGTCAATAATTGTAAACACACTGCCTTCTGATTTCTTTACGGTCTCAGCTATTTCACGTAATTTCAATTTACGATTGGATATAACCAATTTGAGGAGTTTCTTGGAGTAACCAACTCAATTGGACGACCAGGACGTTTACCATCTGTACAATCACGTTTAAATTCAGTAAACCATTGGTTCTTTTCGAAAGAGAAGACATTTTTGGAGCCATGTGATGTATTAGCGATGCTATGACTTTTTTAATCCTCCCAAGATCGAAGTTTTATGGCAGGAAAAAAAAAAAGAAAATTATTGTGAACAAGATTTAGACAGTACCAAAGTATGGTTCTATGATTCAAAGAGTAGCTATTGATTTTTAGACATGGCGATAGCTGAAGTGTGCTCAAGCACAGTTTCCAAATGGAAAAGCACTTTTTTGATACCATTAAACTAAAGTAAAAACGGCGGAAACCTTCCATCCATACGTAAGCACTAATATTCATACGAAAGATGGTTCTCTATGATCAGGTGCAGTAATTTTGATCTTTCTGACTCCAGGACAACGACACGGTAAAGGCAGAAGTGGAAGAAAATCAAAGCCAAACGATTGAGAAACTCTTAGTGACTCTTAACCAATCTTGGTGGGCCAACGAATATTATTTACAGCAGTTTGGGAAATTGAGTAGTGCTGGTGATCGAGTCCCCCAAATTTTTTCCGACCAACCAATATATTACTTCGACGGCACCTTACGGAACCGTTTTTTGATCGTTCAATCACTGAAGACGAAAAATGGGTCCTATATGAAAATCCAGATAAATCCGGGTTTATGTCCCAAAAAGACATTTCTGTAAGTTTGGTGGACCCAAAATCTAGATAAACTGTTGATTTAGATCTCTATTTTGAACAATTGGATCGAGTTAACCATTCTTTAATCGAAATCCAGCGACTGTGAGGCCGTTAGTCGGCCTTATACCATTTGTTTGTTGGAGTAGGTCATGATATAGGAGTTGCTCCTCTGCAGGGTTGAAATTTTGGTGGTTGCGTATTTGTTAAAAGGGGCGGTCGGGTACAGCTGCGTTATTCCCTATCGTCGACAATATCACAAAAGTGTGAAGGGTGGGGTGTGGGAGGTAGAGTTTTATCCGATATGGGAGAATTATCAAGGAAGTTAAAGTAGATTTCACGGAGGTCATCGTACGCTGTTGCTTGCAGCCGAAGGGGCGGATAACGGAGTTTCCTCTTAGGTTTTGAGCCGAGGGGCCGTATATTGTTGACTCAGGGGATAAGAAGGGTTTCTTTAGCAGCGAAATGTTGCTTGCAGTCGAAGGGGCGGATAACGGAGTTTCCTCTTGGGTTTTGAGCCGAGGGGCCGTATATTGTTGACCCAGGGAAAGAAAGGGGTTTCTTTGGCAGCTTAGTTATGGTACGAATCAGTTAGATATCAGTAGATGTTTCCACTCGCGGTAGATGGGCACCTAATAAAAAAGATAAACAGTCTAAATAACACCATCTTGTTCTTTGGGGACTGTCCACTTCGACAAGTTGCTTTTGTGAGTGGTTTATGATCTAGATGTGTGAGAAAGTTCTTTATTGTTTGTGGCTTCACTTTTTCCTGTTATTCTTGCAAAATCGCAACTGGCGATTGACCATTCCCTGACTACGTTAAGGGTCAATAATATACGTTTGAAATCATATGATTAGTTACTCTTTTTCCGCTTTGTTGTGGACCGGCAGCAATAGGTTGTAACCGGAAATGTTTTGTGGCAAGATAGCATTAATCGATGGAAATACATGTGGTATGCGATGACGTCGGATGCTACATGTTGTCAATTGTTACATTTGTGGAAGGTCGGCAACTGAGAGGTTCTGCTTCACCCACAATACTCTCCAGATATCGCACCATAGGATTTCCATGTATCCTTATAGTTAAAATATTTTCTTAGTGGAAAATAAAATTGAAACTTGAACATTTATTGAATTCACGATTAGTTTTTTGTTTATAAATTAATTAATCTTAATAATATAACTCACTAGATTAATATATAGTATTTTGAAATTAGTAAGGTAAATAATTAGTAAACAAATGATACTTTCAAATACTTATCAGAAACTATTCAATTAAATATTATTGTTTACTTTTCTTTGCTATAAATCGATAAACAACATTATTGCAAATAGTTTGTAATACCTAGAAATTGGGTATCAATTCATCTTAACTTAAAATCTATTTACTATTGTCAGGTAGCAGAAAAATGTATAAAACTTGTTTGGAAATGAGGAATTATAGTATTCAAAATTTGAAAGTTGATCGAGTTTCATGCTCACATTTCGTGATTAAATTCGTCAAGTAACTATTTAACTGAAAACAGTGTTTGAAGTGACTATAGTTGGTGAGATTTAGTTTTGTGTTGAATTTTTCGAGAGGTAAGTTTTTTCTTAATATATTTCCACTAATATTTTACAATTAATTAAACACCAATAATCATAACATGAGGAATGGTTTATTTGAAAATGTGTAATAGTACGATTTTTATTTTTTAAGCATTAATCCAGCTTGAAAAAATACTAATTATTTCTTCTCCATATTTTTTTGCCCTTTCGAGCGTCAAATTATTGGAATTCAAGTTTTCATTATCCTTTCATCCGTTTTTTCCACTTATCCAGATCGTTTGCTACTTCCTTCATCTACTGTATTCCTTTCCCTTGTTTGTTGCAGCCACGTTTTCGTGGGTCATCATTTCCTTCTTATTCTTTCTTATTAGACTTTGTGGTGTTCCTCTCTTTTAACTATTTCGTTTCCTATTGGTTCCTATTTGAGCTTTTATACAAATACCTTAATCGTATTCTATCCACCCTCGTTTTCTCTGCAATTTTCAATAGTTGCTGCATCTTCGTTACTAATATTCTACTTTGTATCTTTTTGTCCATTACCCAAGTTTCACTTTTCATCATTCATTAATCTACAATTATTGAGTTGTATACTTTTATTTTTACGTTTTCTCCTATTTCTTTTTTTCTCCCGAAAATTGTGTTATTTTTCTTCTCTTCCTCTGTTTACTATGTCTATATCTATCTTCCCGTTTTCTGTGAATCCCAGATATTCAAAAGTAGTCACTCAATCTATTCGTTGTTCTTTCATTATTAAATCTTCCCCATGTCCTCTTTTTTTTTAATTTAGTACAATCTTTTTTTTATTGTTTTTATTATCCTATCCATGACAAGTATACCTAAATAGAAGAAGACTAAATATATCCGTCTATTTGAACTTTCGCATACCATTTGTGTATCTTTTGGGTCTAATGCAGCTTTCAAATCAATAAATGTCATATTTAATTCTTCCCCCTGTTCTATTTTTCTTTATGTCAAGCTTCGTTTTCTTTTTCTTGCTCCTCTTCCATTTCCTTATCTTTGTCTCGATGGTTCTCGTACGTTTTAAACCAACTGACGATGAACATGTTGCTTTGTAGTTTTCGCATATTAGATCATCTCTATGTAGTGCTATTAATTGATTTCTTTTTTAGTCTCTGGTTTTATTTGTATTCCGTTTTGTATTGAATATCTTTAATATCCATCCCTTTCATGTTTGTCCTAAATATTTTATCTTCTATGTTGTATCCTTCACACGTTTTTAATTTTTTTATTGGTCCTATCGCTTCATCCATTTCCTCTTCGCGATTTCCTCTCTTGTCCTTTTCCTTTCTGTATCTTGTTGAGTTTTTCTTCGAAAAATATCTTCTTTCATGTGTCAAATATGTCTGCTATCTTGTTATCTTGTTCTTTTACATCTTATTCTTCGTATTTCCTTTGTTTTTCTTTCTACGGCTGCCTCTAATATATCATCCGTGTTTACTTTTATATTGTTTCTTTAATCTCTTAATTCTTTCTATCTCTTTCTGGCGCTAGTCTGGTTTTATTCCAAAAGCTTCTGTTATTGTCTTAGTTATTTGATAATTAAAGTTTTGACAATTTAAGTATTCCTCAGAAATTTTTTCAAAATTTTAATAAATCTATCTGAGCGAATACGGAGTTTTCGGACTTTTATTGGTCTTTTATAACCAGAACAATAGAAAGAGTTTTTGACACAACAAATAACCTGTACATTAAAGATAAAGATTACGTAGCCGTATCGTAAGATCTGTGAATACCACTTTTTGATCAATTTCACCGAAAATGCAATTTTGGGGTTTTCCCTTTAGTAAAGAGCACAGAACAAACCCATACATTGGGTATGTTTCATCAAAAGCGTGCTCAGATGAAGTCTAGCTGATAGTTTCATGCGAAATCTCGCACTTGCAACATTATCGTTATGGTGCAATTTTTATTGCGCGCAAGTTTCTATTCTAGGGATAAATTAGCTTCTGATCTGCTGATATTATGTCTCTCGCCAAGGAAATCTCAGTTATCTCATGTTTTATGTTTCCTTGTCTAATTCTATAGCTAAACTCATGTTTCCCATTGTTTTATCTAGTTAGGATCTGGCCAACTAATGCCTGGGTGTCCTTTTCTGACCATCAGACTTCAAAAGCAAGGCAGCAGCAGATATAATTAATCTCAGTGATGTACTGACCACTGACCAAACAAAATACAATGTCAAGCGTCAAGCAATATTTTGATCTTGAAAGAAATTGAATGCAATTCTGTGAATGCCAGTGACAAGTCTTGCCTCGATTCATTTTATTATAGTAGATGGACCAGTCAAGTTGCTTTGAAAAATAAATGTCTCAATTGTGGCAGTTAACGATGACTTGTGTCGATCATTTAAAAAAAAACTTGGCCGAAGTTGTTTTTCTGAGGACGAGGATCATTAGAAGATTAGCCACGTGGGGGCGGTTATGTGGCGGTGACTACTCCAGAAAATATTAAATTAGTGAAAGAAATAGTTCTAAATGAACAGAGCCTTAAAACAAAAGAGATTGCGGAACCTAGAGGCATTTCTAAAACAAGTGTTATAAGGATCCTACATGAATATTTAATTATGACAAAAAATAACAAACATTTCTTGGAACATTAAAGAATATCTCATTCACCAGATTTCACCAATCACAGCGAATACATCGGCTTGGAAGACGGTTGCGTGTTTCCCAAGCGAAATTATTTTTGGGTGTCCCCCGCAGAAACCTGTACCGGTCAAGCCATTCCTCCTAGAACCGTCTGTGTACCAGGTTCAATACATCGGGCTTGGAGTCACCATTCCACTGCTCACGGTCAGTGATGTGTGCCTCCAAGCCCTTATTATCAATGGTCGCTGCCCATCGAAATGATGACCTCAAGAGCCCTAGTTGGGGCCGTACGCATGGATTCTGTGATACTGATGCATGCAAGGCGTTGGACTCTGTCCAGTCGCGATTTGGTGCTCGCTTTCTCCATGCAGGACCACCAAACGATTGCCCCATATGTGAAAAGAGATATAAATCCAGTGGAGGGTCGTAGGTGAAAGACTTGTACAGCCAAAGGCACTTATGCATGCCCAGAGAGCGCATGTGGCCTTTTTTATTTTACTGTCCACATGTTCGTGCCAGAGCAGCTTTGTATTCAGAGCTACTCTCAGATATTTTACAGCTCTAGACTTTGTCTAGATATTTGGGGGCGTCCGATTCAATAACTATGTACTATTTCTAAATGAACAATAATATATTGTATAGAATATTTGTTAGAATAAAATAATAGTGTTTCTAATAATGCTAAAAAAATTTCCAACACAAAAACTTGAACAAAAATATCGAATAGTCGTGGATAAAGTATAGTATTCTACTCGCGCATAATGAGTTATTGATTCGATCATTCATTCACTCGTGACAGCAAACTTCAACTCGTGTATAATAACCTCCATTATACACTATATATTTTTTTTATTTTCAGGAATCCTTATTAGAAGAAATGAAGGCGTGTAAATGTTTTCTACTTTATAAAGCAATAGAGAAGGATGACGAAAAACTAGTTTTAAATTTACTCAAATCCTTCAACGTCAACCGAAAAAACTGCAAGGACTATTCTCTATTATCTTGGGCAGTTATAATGAACAATATAAAAATGGTTAAATTACTTTTAGACCAAGGAGCCAGTCCTGAAAATCCGGATAAAGAGTTTTTTCCCATCCATCACGCCGTGTGTATCGGAGCATTAGACATTTTCAAGCTATTCGTGAGTTATGGTGTTGATATAAACCAAAAAACAGTTTTCGGAAGTCATTCTATCCATTTAGCAGCTCGATATGGTCGGATTGAATTCTTGGAATTTCTAGAAAAACATAAAGTAGATGTTAATCTTAAAGATAGATGCGAATCCACTCCTCTTTTTTGCGCCATTATCAATAGACAAATAAACGCCGTTGAATTCCTTATTAAACACAATGCTGATGTTAATAAAATAGATAGATACGGTAATACCCATCTATATTTTTCGGTTGGTTTCGGTTTTAAAACAATCACGAAACTGTTAATTTCTAATGGTGCTCGATTAAACAGAAGAAATTTTTCTGGTTGGACGCCTCTTCATTTAGCCGCTCGTTTGGGCGTCTTAGAAATGTTAAAACTTCTATATGAAGCTGGCGCTGAATGTAAATTAACTGGAAAATGCAGACATTACAGCCCATTACATCTAGCGGCTGATTCAGGAAATATTGAAATACTAGATTATTTTATAAGCAAAGGGGCGGATGTTAATTTCCAAACTGAACATGGGTATAGTCTTCTGCATGCTGCAGTTCGAAATAATCATCCTAAATTAGCGCTCTATTTGATCGATCATGGAGCTGACGTGAATGCTACTACTACAAATAAGAATTATAGCGTTTTGGATTTTGCCGCGCGCTCTGCTAATCCTTGTACTATAAATATTCTAATACAAAATCTGGCGAAATTTGATGTGAAATCCAATGGGGATTGTCGTCTTTTGGATTTATTAGCAAAAGATTTTTCTTACTACGCTTCTACTTCCAATATGAAAAAGTGTAAAGCGGCTGCGGAGATTGTTATTAGATTTCATACTTTACGGAATCGTTATGTACCGCTTTCCGTTCCGAAAAAATTTCCTTTTTCGAAGGAACTGATTCAGTTTGGGTATCGATGCAAACGAGATTTGGAAGAAATGGATAAAAATTATTTGGGCGCTACATCGATTTCCCAATATAAACTTTTGAATGCTTTATTCGATGATACAAAACTCGCTAAATATTTATGTAATAGAGAAATATCAAATTTATGTCGAGATATTGAAGCTTATATTGAAATACCTTCAAATTGTGAGAATATTAAGAGGTTGATCAAAAATGGAGTATCTAGGGGTAAGCTCAGACAAAAATTATTAGATCGAGTCTCTTCTATGTCAGCCGATAAAACACTTATAGTTTTACCTCCAGAAATTATAATGAAAATCTGTGATTATCTTAGTATAAAAGACTTAATTTCTTTTGTGAATTCGAATACTAGGTGTCTCGTTCAAAAATAGTTTTTCAATAACACAAAATTTGACGTTAAAGTATTAAATTTAGATATTTTAGTATGTTTGTATACATCGCTCAATAAGTCGTATGACTGATACATAGATATCGCTGTCATTGTCAAGTCCATAAAACGTTCACGAAGTACCAACTTTGAAATAACTTTGTGTCAAATGTCATGACATTTTGATTTGTCAGAAAAAAAGGACAGCCATTTAAGTGACGCTACTTTTGTTATTTTCAAAACAAATACGTGTGTTAGTTTTATCATTGCTACTTGATGAAAAAATACTGTACAATAGCTTCAAAAATGTTATCCGGAGTCTTCTCCATCGAAAAGAACTATCTTATATATTAAAAAAATTGATGATTTCCATTCCGAGTCCGTTCAGGCGTTCTACCCAACTGATTTGCTTAATTTTTTTTTTCAATGAAAGGTATTGATGCACAGATCAGCCATCAACCATCGGATTTCATCTAATTTTCACCATTCTCAAATTATACTCAAATGCGATTACCCCCTGTACATTACTTATGGGAGTTTTTCACATACACACGTTCTATCCTCAATATCTCAGGTTCTATTCAAGATAGAGACTTCGTTTTGGTTTATGAACACTCGTTGAAACATCCTCTTTCTTTTGAGTTTTTGAACACTTGAATCGGTTGAGTTAGAGAGGAGCTAGGCGCGGACTTTCAATGTGGAGTTATAGATTTTTGTAGGTTTTTGACAATTTTTCTACATTCAAAGATCTATATCTCAGGTTCTAATATAGCTACAGAGTTCGTTTTGGTTTAAGAACACTCGCTGATACATCCTCTTTCTTTTGAGTTTTTGAACACTTAAATCGATTGAGTTAGAGGGAAGCTAGGAGCGTACATTCATTGTGGAGTTATAGATTTTTGTAGGTTTTTGGTAATTTTTCTACATTCAAAGATCTATATCTTAGGTTCTAATATAGCTACAGAGTTCGTTCTTTTCTATTATAATGATTTCTGATACTTATTTAATGGATTCGATGCGAGCGAAACCGCGTGTAAAAGCTAGTTATGTTATTAGTTTACTGAATATAAACGATGATGGTGAACGTCCTGGTCGTCCAATTGAGTTGGTTACTCCAAAAAACTCCTCAAATTGGTTATATCTAATCGTATATTGAAATTGCGGCAGATAGCTGATACAATAAATATATCTCAGAAGGCAGTGTGTTTACAATTATTGACCATGAGAAAGCTTTTAACAAAGTAGATGCTGCGTTTACTCACAGTCGATCAAAACCAACAATGTGTTGTTGATTTTTTGCGTCGATATGTGACAATGGATAAAACATCACTTTATGCCCGAAAAACTGACACGGAGGTCCACACTCTCGCATTCGCGTTCCCTCGTGGAGAATATGGATCGGGCATCTGAGAAGCAATTTGTATGTATTCAATCTTAATACTAGTCTACCACAGGCATTCGAATTATTTAACAAACCTTGTAAACATATGTAATTCGAAAAATACTTGAAAACGAACTTTAATAGTTTCACCTACACCCCTTTTTGACTCCGCTTTTGGTAGATATTAATAACAACCCCTAAAGGTCACTAGATTATCAACTACGATCATCATCTGAGTGGACTACAGCCGGTGAACCACGTCCAAAGCGTCCAAATACACAACAATCACCTGGAAAGGTTATGGCTTCAGTAGTTTAGGTTGTGCATGGAATATTCTTCATCGACTACCTCCAAATCAATTGCCAATACTACATAGAGTTATTGGATCGTTTCAATGCAAAAATCAAGGAAAAACTGCCTTATATGTAGAAGAAGAAACCACTATTTCAACAAGACAATACACCGATTCACAAGTCGATGGCAACGATGGTTAAATTGAACGAATTACCTTCTCATCCACCGTATAATCCAGATCTGGCCGCTAGTGACTAACTGATCTCAAAAAAATGCTCGCCGGTAAGAAATTCAGCTCAAATGAAGCAGAAATATTTCTACAAGCACGGTAACGAGAAGTTAGAGAAGCGTTGAAATGATTGTATTGGTTTTGAAGGAAAATAAAATCGATTTTTGGCAAAAAATGTGTTTATTTGGCTAGTTAGTCACACGACTTATGTATATAAAAAAATTAGATGACTGATTGAACGTATGTTTTTACATTTTTGTTTTGTTTACTTTATATACTAATAAATAATGTAGATTTTTGATGGTCACTTTATTTATTAAATAATCAAAATTTCACTTCTGATGCTATTAGTTTTTGACTGACTGACTAAAAAAAGAAAAGAAATCTTTGCCAGAGAAGAAGTCAATTGAATTGGCAATAGAAGACCTGGAGAAAGATTCACGTAGTATTGCATAAAAGAAAACGTGGCTTTTGGAGGTTCCTAGATAGTTTGGGTGGACATTTCAATAGAAGCAAAAACCTCATAAAAGAAAACTTGGCAATTGGAGGTTCCTAGATAGTTTGGGTGGACATTTCAATAGAAGCAAAAACTTCATAAAAGAAAACGTGGCTTTTGGAGGTTCCTAGATAGTTTGGGTGGACATTTCAATAGAAGCAAAAACTTTATAAAAGAAAACGTGGCTTTTGGAGGTTCCTAGATAGTTTGGGTGGGCATTTCAATAGAAGCAAAAACCTCATAAAAGAAAACGTGGCTTCTGGAGGTTCCTAGATAGTTTGGGTGGGCATTTCAATAGAAGCAAAAACCTCATAAAAGAAAACGTGGCTTTTGGAGGTTCCTAGATAGTTTGGGTGGGCATTTCAATAGAAGCAAAAACCTCATAAAAGAAAACGTGGCTTCTGGAGGTTCCTAGATAGTTTGGGTGGGCATTTCAATAGAAGCAAAAACCTCATAAAAGAAAACGTGGCTTCTGGAGGTTCCTAGATAGTTTGGGTGGACATTTCAATAGAAGCAAAAACTTTATAAAAGAAAACGTAGCTTTTGGAGGTTCCTAGATAGTTTGGGTGGACATTTCAATAGAAGCAAAAACTTTATAAAAGAAAACGTGGCTTTTGGAGGTTCCTAGATAGTTTGGGTGGGCATTTCAATAGAAGCAAAAACCTCATAAAAGAAAACGTGGCTTCTGGAGGTTCCTAGATAGTTTGGGTGGGCATTTCAATAGAAGCAAAAACCTCATAAAAGAAAACGTGGCTTCTGGAGGTTCCTAGATAGTTTGGGTGGACATTTCAATAGAAGCAAAAACTTTATAAAAGAAAACGTAGCTTTTGGAGGTTCCTAGATAGTTTGGGTGGGCATTTCAATAGAAGCAAAAACCTCATAAAAGAAAACGTGGCTTCTGGAGGTTCCTAGATAGTTTGGGTGGGCATTTCAATGGAAGCAAAAACTACATAAAAGAAAACGTGACTTTTGGAGGTTCCTAGATAGTTTGGGTGGACATTTCAATAGAAGCAAAAACTTCATAAAAGAAAACGTGGCTTTTGGAGGTTCCTAGATAGTTTGGGTGGGCATTTCAATAGAAGCAAAAACCTCATAAAAGAAAACTTTGCTATTGGAGGTTCCTAGATAGTTTGGGTGGGCATTTCAATGGAAGCCAAAACCAAGTTGGTTGAAAATGGCAGGGAAGCGGGAGATTAACGGCAAACAGATACAAGGTATTTAGAGGATGTCGAAATTCTCGCTAAGGATTGGCCAGGTCTTTAATCCAATCAAACATGTTTGGAATGAACTTGAGGGAAAAGTTCGGGCTAGAAATCCTGCACTAGCCACGAAATTGGATAACAAAACGGCCATCACTAAAGAATGGGGCCAGAGGAGGGAACACTGAATATTGATAGTTTAATTTTAAATAAATTATAATTTTGAGTAATTTAAACTTGTATTTTCTTTACTGTTAATTGTTTGAGATTCCTTTCCGTTTGATATTTTTTCTTCACCAAAAAAATAACATGGACCACTCATTATAAAGCTAAGACTCTGAGATGCTCAATCAGAAAAATAATTGAGATAAGGTCGACGGCCATTCTTAGTTGCCCACCTGGTACTGTTTACCTCAATCATTCAATACCTAATAATGAGTAGTTGAAACATTTGCAGATTTTATGAAAACTTTTCCAATTATAATTATTAACTGAAATATTTTGAAACTACAAAACAATTACGAAAATTCTCTTCTAACAATTTCATGAAATGTTATGTTTTTCAAATATAAACGAATAGAATTGATACGAAATGAGGAAATATTAATTTCCACTACCGTGCGTAAAGTACGAACTTTTGGGTGCGTAAAGAAACAGTTGTACTGTTAAAAAAACGTATTATTAAGGTCTCCGTGGTGTAATGGCTAGAGTACGAAACTCACTTGCGGGAGGTCCCAGGTTTAAGTCGCGCTAATGCCAATTTTTATTTTCCTACTTATATAGCAACAATTATTTTTAGGTTGCATTTATACATGCCGAAGGCCAATTTGATCACACAAATTCGTCTGTTATTTTGTTTTAATCTTTATTGAAATGTTTAAAATATCAATAAACATGAATTTTATAAGAAAAATTACCATTAAAATTATTTATTTTGGTTAGTAAAAAAAATATTGTTTGCAATTCGTGTGTAAATACGAATGTGATTGTGAGGCAATATTCAAATTCGCGAAAAAAACACTTGTTAGTGATAATATATAGTTAGTGATGAATTAGAAGGAATAATGGAACTGCAATAAAATTTTAAATTTATTATAACATGCATTTATATAAAAACAAATTATGTATAAAGATTTACATAAATAATTATTTTTTATCAAGATTTTCTTGAGACTTGAATCCAAGTTTACTTAATTCAATGTTGGCCTCCTGTATTTCCTGTAATGAATCACCAAATACATTCACCAAGAAAATATTCCTTTTATCAATAGAAGGGTTGCAATTCATATTTTTGACCTCTATAACACTGTGATATAAACTATACAATGTCGAACATAACCTCAACAACAATAATTACTCATTTTACTACGATTACTGTTTGCAGTTAATTGAAAAGTGCAATTTCTCGTTAACAATGAAATTATCCTGTTAATACATTATATATATAGCGATGTAAAAAACCAAACGGTTCTGTTAAAAACTGTTGAAATGAATTCAAACGAGGCCGATGTTCATTGCCCCATGTTTTTTGCTGAAAATAAAACATCAAAATGAGTTTTTATCGAGCCTATAGGTGAAGTCATCCATTATACAGCCCTGATTTGGCACCCATTGGTTTATTTTTCTTCCCGTACTTCAAGAATAAACTGTTTGGTCAACTATTTTCAAAGCCGAACATGTCGTATTCACTGCTGGGGGTGAAAATAAAGATGCTGTGCTTGGTTAAGACATCTTTGGGTGTTGGTATACCTGATATAAACTAGCGTTGGATCCCACATAACTTAACTATTAGTCTAAAGAAGACCCTCTTTAATTGGTGTACCATTCTAAACATGACAATGCTGCTCACAAATTTAATTGTCATCGATCCTGAAGGTGAAGTTGATGTCTATCCATTATACAGCCCTGATTTGGCACCCATTGACTTTTTTTTGATCCCGCATTTCAAGAATAAACTAGACGATGATTTTCTTAACCAGAACAAGTCTTTTTTACGTTCAAAATTCATATTTTGGAGCTACATCAATTGAAATGGAAAAAGTTTTTTAAAACATTGGTTCAAATGCTTTATAAAGCGTATTAGTATTATCGGAAACTATTTGTGAAGCTCTACAAAATTATAAAAAATAATTATTGTTCACATGGAGAAGACGAGTTTTGAATTGTTTACAGAAATTAAGGTAATTTAATAAAAATTGAAATATAAAACCATGTGCAGTATACTAAACATTTAAGTCTATACATTGTCTCTAATTTTGAAGTAAGATATCGAATTTCAGAGGTCAACTAAAGACAAATAAATTAAAATTTAAAAATAGTAACTTACTTTTTGCAATTCATGTGCTGCTTCCTCGCAATTATTGAAGGTATAAACTCTATATAAAATCACAAAAGCTGTGTAAACCTATAAACATATTAAAATCATAAAAATATTTCAATATTTTCATAGCTTAACAAGCAAAACGATTCTTACCCCAAAAATACCTGCCAATATAACTGGTGAAAATAATATTAATTGATATTCTTGAGATGTTTGATTTTTAGATGTAAGTAAATAAAACCAAACACCGATGAACATAAATAATCCACAAAGCCATTCCATAAGTTTAGTCATTGTCTTTTATTCTTAATCTTACAAATGAAAATTAAAATCAATATCTATTATAAGTAAGTATTAAGAAAAAAATCCGAAAATATCTATTCAAATTAATATAAGTGAGGTTAAATCGACTTATTGAGGGTTTAATAAGTCAATGGATAGATAGATACAACAGGGCTGCTAACTGTAAAAATTTAAAAATACAAACTACTCATTGTGTGTCAACATAGATAAACAAAGGGCATAGATTACACTAATTTATTGAATCCTCATAATCATGACGGGGTTCAGTGGTGTAGTGATTAGATTAGTTTTGAGGGATGGGGGTACATGGATTGGACATGATCTATGTGCAAAAGTTTGTGAATCACAACACCTGAGGAACAGAATGATTTGTGAACCCGCAGGCAGGTACTGAAACCCAAACCATTGAAGACAGCTGGAAGCATTTTAAATATGAACTGACTGATAGGGGCTACTACACGAAACGTAAAACGAAGAGAGGCCGACCCATTCGTCTAGCTATTTATATTAATATGATAAGTGAGTTTAGATCCACTTATGGAGGGTTCAATAAGTCAATGGATGGGTTACATGCAACAGGGTTGCTAACTGTAAAAATCTTAAAAAACAAACTACTCAACATGTCAACATAGATAAATAAAGAGCATAGATTAAACTAATTGAATCCTAATAATTATGACAACCGCTAAAAAAATTTTTAACGAGTTAGCTCTTGAGGGGTTTAGTGGTGTAGTGATTAGAGGGGGTGACTAGTTTTAAGGGATAGGGTACATACATTGTGAATTAGACATGATCCTGGAGGTGAGCTATGTGCACAAGACTGTGGATCACAAGTTAGAAATAGGAGATGTGGCTATTGATTACCAGCCTGGTTATATAAAATATGTTAATTTTGATATTTTGTATATTTAATTAATAAGTGTAGAAAATCCTTTTATGTAATTTCCTTAGCGCCGCTTTTTCTTTTATAGCTTCAATAGAATCAAGTCTTGTTCGTTTTAATGGAGATTTGACCTTAGGAAAGAGGTAGAAGTGGCATGGTGCACAATCCGGGCGAGTAATGAGGGTGGTCTAACCTGGGATATTGTACTTGGTTAGAAACCTTTGTTGACAGTGCGGAATTAGGTACTAGTTTAGCACACATTTTTCGAATGTTAAAATTTGCTTGACACATTCTTTGCAAATTCTTATAGATTCAGCAATCGCACGTATACATAGCTGACGGTCAGTTCGAACAAGATTACCGACTTTTTCTTCCGTGAAAGTGCGACCCGAACGTGAATCGTCCTCAAAATTTTCTTGAAAACGCTTAAACCACTTAAAAAACGTTACAGTGAAACTGCATCACAATTCGTTACTCTATTTCGTCGATCATTTTATGGCAACCACTGTAGACACCGCATTCGAAAGTGTAGGTTTCAGACTAATCAACTGACAGTCGTTGACGTTTGGCGCATGCGTACTTTTTCTCTAGCAGAGCTAGTCTCTTACCTAACAGCCACAACTAGTATGGTATAAATTTCATTATATTTACAAAATTTTTTCGAAAAGCTGAGAACCAATGGGTCATATATGGACAGTTGCTAAACTGCAGAAAAGAAATGAAATTATTTTTTTTTTTCTAAATAAAGCAACTGTAGATTATCACTTAATTGCTTTAAATCCACCGTTCATTGAACATTACTTAATAGCATTAAACGCGTACGTACCAAAAATTGTTCGAAAATATTACATTCAAAAAATTGATTTTGATTTCCTTAAGTCGGACCTGGGTTGATTTTAGCCCCAGTTCATACTAAGTGTAGAGATGGGAAAATCCCCTCCTTTTTTCAATTGATAATGGTAGAGATTGAAAAATCTCAACCAGTTCATTGTATTGAAAACAGATGGAAAACTTGTTCATTTTGTAAATGTAGGGATGGGAAAACTTATTCATTTTTAATTGTAGAGTCGGGAAGGAACCTGTTCATACATGTAGAGATGGGAAACTTGTTTATTTTATAAAATAGAGATGGGCAAATCTGTTCTTCAATAGTAGAATTTGAAAGAAACCTATTCGTTTATAAGTGTAGAGATGAACAAACTTGTTCATTTCTAAGTAGAAAATATTGTTCACTCTTCAAGTGTAGAGATGGAAAAACCTGCTCGTTTAGAAATTTGAAAAGAACAAAAAAACTTTCCAGTCTGTAACAGTAAAGTGAAAAACCTGTTCATTAATATATGAAGAAATAGAAAAACCTGTTCATTTTTTAATTGTACAGTTGTAAAGAAACCTGTTCATTGATAAGTATGAGGATTAAAAAACTTGTTCATTCTTTAAATTTAGAGATGGAGAAATCTGTTCATTTGAAAGTGTAGATCAAAAATCTGTTCAATCTGTAACGGTAAAGATGGAAAAACTTGTTCATTTTCCAAAACTGTGATTGGATTAACCCGATCATGATCTGATTATTTGGAAACTAACCCGAATCACGTTTATTGTTGTTATAAGTGTAGAGATGGAAATTTTGTTAATTTTGAATTATAGAGGTGGATTTAAGCACTGCCTGTTACTATAGAAAATTCTATGAAGATCGCAAAAGGAAAAAATAGATTTATGATATTGAAATAAATTTGTTTTAGGTTTACTTTCTTCTTAGATGTCAATTTAATATAAATATACATACAGATATATACACAAATTGTTTTTTCGGTTCATTCTACTATAATAAGCTAATCAGCTTTATATTACAAAGTTTTATCGCATTGTTAAAACTATTTACACTTTTGTAGTATACTATTCACAAATATTAATTACATCGTTCTTCATAAATTATATCTAGTGTATTCCTCCAACACTCAAGGGAGTGCATAGGGGGGAAGTAGATACAATTAACGCAACACAAATTTAATCCCAATACTTTAGGCCTTGAGTCATAAAATTATTGTCATATAAATGATCGAAATCCTCTTATTTGAGGTTTAAAAGTAGAGGGTTGTAGCGAAATTTGATAAAAACTTCAAAAATAGTTGTCGAAAAATCTTGCAAAAACAACAAAGTGATTGGAATTGAAAAAAAAAAGATTTAGAGAACAGTTTTCCTAATTAAAAAAAATAACAACTTCCGGATTTCATAAGCTAGGGTTTTAATGACCAAAACTTGAAATTTTTTCGATTTTTTATGTAGTTTAAAGATGATCCATTAAGCAAACATCATAATCAAGTCCGCAATAAATCAGAACCACCGGATTTAACACATGCTGTTATATATAAAGTTACTGGACTATACAGGAAAAAAAAAACAAGAGAGAGGAAGCTCAAACAAATAATGTACAGATTTTGCAGACTATTTAGAACCTAATTTTCGGGCTCTGACTTATTAGTTGTGGGATATAAAAGACATTAGCTATAATGAAGCTTGATATTAAGATATATTCCAATCATGTACGAGAATTCAGAGATAATAATATCTACACTAAGAAAAAGATAGTTAAGGGAACGAAGGATTTGCAAATATGAAGAATAAACAATATAAGTGTACAAAAAAACATAATTCAGCTAGAACATTCCACCACAAATAACATTCATTCAATAATTGAAATAGATCAATTGAAAGACAATAAACTTATGATATAGCTAAAGCGTTTGACAAATTATGATATCAATACCTGACAAATAAACCAAACAAACTATTTCCTGGATGAAATATTACACCAGGGAGTTAAAATAGAAAATTAGTACTTTGGACTAGATAATGTTATAGGGACAGTTGTACTATTAGTTTGTGAGTTATAGCCATAGACAAAGTAAAACTAGACTGCGCTTTCAATAAAATTTGTGTTCACATATTAGAAGACGAAACTATAAAGCTACCTCTGTCAAGTGTTCCTTTTATTTTCTTGTACAGTACTCTTTCCACTGTTATATATCACCAATCACCGCACAGTGGAACAAAGATAGCTCTACCTTTGACCAGTGGCTGTTTCTTTTTAAAATTGGCACAACTCTTCAATATAGCAATTATATATTACAGCAGTCTAGAATTACTATGTCTATGGTTATAGCATTTTAAGTGAAGCAATTTTTGTTAGTTTGAAAAAATTAATTAAGCATTAAATTTTGGCAAAAACTACTATTGAATAACAATACTTGACTTTATAACATTATTTGGACTTTGTTCTAGGAAAATCAATATTTGAATTTAAAACAAGGCGAAATTAGCATCGAAGTAGAAGGATGCAAAGAAAAGTTGATTGAAATAGCTGAAGCCATAAAGATATCAAAGAAACATATTAGACATAGATGAAACATGTTTCCATCATTAGACACCGGAGCCTAAACGCACAAGTCTGCAGTTTCACAGTAATGGATGTTTCGATGAAGGGGAATCCTGTGAATTTTTTTTTTATATAAAAAGGTGCCTTGGTAGCCAATTCCGAAGACTTGCACTTCTCCAAAGAAAGAAATCCAGATAAATTGCAGATACTATTCTAGTTGGGATTATGTTGGACAGTAATATCAGTAAAACAGGGTAAGGTCATCGACCTTTCTTCTATGCTCTAAGCTATCAAGTTTCCGGAAAACTCTGGATCGCCTATAAATCGAATTGCTCTCTTCTGTATTGAATCGACATCCTCATGGTCTCCAAATATAAATGAATTTGGGGCTTGTAAAGGATTAGAAGCTGTTGCGGAGTATATAGCTTTTTGAGCTTCAAGTTTTTGTAAAGCTGCTTTAGCTAATTCAGCTATGTAACTATGCCAGGACATATTACTCCCAACCTCAACACCCAGCAAGCGAATTTGTAATGATGGTACTATTTTATGTTCAAACAGGACCAAATCTGAGCCAAAGTACCAGTCTTCTTAGTAAAAACAACCACCTGGGTCTTTTCTGCTTTCAGCTCAGTCAGATTGCTCCCATTCTACCCCAGAATGTTTCCAAGATCGGTATTGATGGTGGCGATCTGTTCCTGCCTGCAGAGTTGGGTGACGACGACGTCGACGACACTATTGTACTATCGGCGGTGAAGCTATTTATCTGGTTTGCAGTTTTGCCAAGTAGATCGTTGAGAAAGAGAGTAGATGACAAGATGCATTCCTTGGGGAGCACCAGCTCAAATCTTTCTGAGGTGTTTAAATCAATAGAAACTTACATGGTTCGATCCACGAGAACACTACTAAGCCAGTCGATAAATGATTTGTTTAGAAGGTTAGCATGTCAAACCCCTTCAAAAGCGTTCGATATGTCAAGTGCGATTCTTCATATTTCTCTATAGCTTTGGTGACACACGCTAGGAAATCTCCGGTTGATTTATGTTTATGGTCACTTAGCAGACTCAAGATTTGTTGGTTAACGATTTTCTCCCTGACCTGAACAATGGCTAGGACTAAAACAATCTGACGAAGACTCGTATGAGAATTTTTTTTAAGTCACAGCTCACACACGTCATCTACTCACTCCCGATTTTTTTGTATCAAGTCCCGGAACACCTTGAATTATTATTATTAATGTAAAGATGGAAAGTGAAGATTCCGAGTTTGAAATACTGAAGAAATTATAGAAAACGCAAATGTTGCAGCATTAAATTTTTTTCCAGACAAATCCAAAGAAATCTATCTAAAGGAATATAACACTTTTATGAAATAGAGGAACCAGAATAATATTATTTTGAAGAAAAGTCTAAAAGATTCAGTCCTCTAAACTATTTTAAACTAAAAGCAACTTAAATTATATATGATAATGTAGATTTATGTAAAGATGCCAAATTAATGACATTTCTGAAACGAAAATCAGTCGGGTACAAACCTTAAAAAAATCTAATATGTTCTTAAGAAAGGATATAAAAAAGTTTTTATTTAATGATCCAGATGACAAATATTTATTAACTGGAGGTTACCGAAGAGAAGAGAAAGAAAATAGATGACATTGAAAATAAGGGCGAGTTTCTACTCATCATGATTCCAGAAGGTGGTTTTTTGGGGGCTGTATTTTTTTTGGTTTAGGGGTTGAACCCGATCAAATTTCCAAACTCCTACTCATAGAGCTCATATGCTACTCAAAAGTGATGTATGCCAAATGAATGAAGTTTTTTCAAGCATTAAATACTGAACCTATACCTATCTTACTAGGTAGTAACTTTTTCTTTGGAATTTTTACAAAAATATGGCAATTACAGTTGTATTCATTAAATGACTATATGACTTAGATTTTTTTTGAGATCATTATCCTCCCAATTTAATATTTATAACACTAGCAGCTGTTCATTAAATAAATTTTGAAAATTTTAAAAATTTGACCAAGGCTGTACCAAGAGAACACCTTTGCCAAATTTCAAGATAATATGTGATGACAAGATACAAACCCCATGTTAAATTGATACGGAATGACACACACGTAACATCGAACATCAGGATTGATTTTTTTGGGTTGCGTTAATTGTACATTGGAAATATTTTTTAAAACCAATTATTTATTGTATAGTATATTAAGAGAAATAAATAAACAAAACCTTAAAAAGACTTTTTTGGTTAACAAATTCTAAGTTGCAACTGTTTTCTTTAATATCCATACCTTTTTGGACAAATTCAATGGTCTACTAAAACGTGAATAAAAGAAAAATCATTAAAATTCATTTGGTATTTAATATTCACACTATCAGCTTTACGTATAATTAATCGTACTTGATCAAAGTCGCAACATAAATAAATATTGCTTCCCAAAATATCACAAAAAAATAGGCTCATCGACGCACATAAGAGCACGTTCACTAAGTCCGGCTTATAATGAACTATAATACCAAAACTCCCAACAAAAGAAGAAAAAAATCGTACACAATACTCCATTCATACTTAAAACTGACGTCATGATAAAATACTATCCAAATCTAGTGAAGGAGTTTGCTGCAAGTTTAATATAGAATCGATGGCGGATTGTACTTGTTCGTCGATACTATTATTTTCTGGTTCGTTGTCTTCATGCGATGAGAAACTACAATTCTGAGCACTATCGTATGTAGACGAACCACTGGATGCTTTCGATTGCTGGTGATATATCGTACTTGGCGCACTATTACCGATACTATTTACACCGCACAAATTAACGTCTGTACTTTTTTTATGATGCTTATCGACGCGAAATCGCTTCAACGTTTCCAACCTGGAATCGGTGCTAGCAGAACGTTTCGGATGGTTGTGCTGGGATAATTTAGTCTCAATATGTTGCGGTAAACACCCCAATTCGCGTTGAATGCACGCCCATTCATCGTAGTCTTCAGACGACGGTTCCGATGACGAAACTGCAGCATTTTGCGTTGAAGTAGATAGTGATGTGTGTGTTGTTGATTGAGAAGGAGGAGGCGGCGGTTGAGGTGGTGGCGGCGGTAATGATTGAGGCATTTCTTGTTCAGAATTAGAAGGAATGTTGAGTAGTTCATTCTCGTAATCCTGTCGTAGCTTCATTAGGGATTGTTGCTCGTCGGTTAAAAACATACGATCCAACATCATCATCTCAGATGTTTGAACTTGGCGCTGTAAAATAACAATCATTAAAACATATTCGAAACAGTTTGGAAATGAATCAAATTTTACGTTTCTCCAATTAAAAACCAAATATTTCAATAATCTATTTATTTGTAATTAATTTGATACCAATCTGAATGTCATCAATCGTGGAAAAAGCTCTTTTGGTGTGAACGCCACTTTAAACAAAACAGTTTGCTTATCAAAAAGGCAAATCAACTACATCACTTAGTTGAAGACATAGAAAAGATTAATGACAGCAAATATATTGCTCTAGTAGCCTTCATTGACATAGAGCGCTCTTGACAAAAATTTCTATTTTCAAATGTTACACTAACGACAGAAGTAAAAGAAGACATCTCCACTATTACTACAAGGAGTCCCTAAGTACTATAACCTTAAGTGTGGTTCTTGGTAGTGGACAAAATTATGATCTGCTAGTAGTAGTAAGGGGCGGGTATGAAGCATAATAAAATAAAGAGCAACTCTTAATCAACTGCGAGAAGACAAGGGAATTTAAGCATAATATGGGTATACCAAATAGTCATCAAGCCCCTTAGTATCTCAGAAAAAACTGAACCTGTTCGGATATCACAGGTGCTATATTGACATGCCCAATTACAACCTTAGAGACACTGCTAAAGGAGCCTTCTCTTAACTTTATAGTAAAAAGAGGGATTTATCAGGCTAATCTAGAGAAAAATCAAAGTCATGGAATTTGGCAAGTCACCTGAGGATTCTAGAATCAGTAAATATAGAAAGCCATAACAAACCAACGAACCAAATGCATAGTATGATTGACATTAGGTAAAGCATTTACTATTTTCAGGCAGAATTTTTAGCAATAAGCATATTTGCTTAGGGGTGTGAGAACAGAAACATTTACATTCTCTCCTATAGCCAAACGGCTTTGAGAGCCCCGAAAGCCGTTGAAAGCAGGTCTAATCTAGCATGAGAGTGTAAACAAGCTCTAAAAGCTCTAGATAACAGAAACGATGTAACCTTAAGGTGGTTAACAGGGAATGAGGAAGCAGATAGCGTTGTTAAAAGAGGGGCAACGATCCCATATTCGGGGACCAGAGCCTTACTATAGTCTTAAGAGATTCCACATCAACAACGAACTAAATAGATGGCTAAAGTCTTACAGATTAAGATTCACAATCATATCATTTTAACAGTCTCAATGAATTTCTCGAACCACCAAAAAAAAACATCTGGTAGTCGGTCTTTTGACAAGTCACTGCAGATTCTAACAGCAAAAGATCCACTCCGAATGTTTTTTCCATTTAAGTAGGTTTAGATACCTCGAAAGAGCAATGGAAGTGGAACAAAGAACCTCCAGAAAAATGGTCTCCTTTGGGAGAAGTATTTTAGATCCAGAGTTAACGGACACAATGTCTTTCAAAGTAAAGGTGCAAAGCAGATTGAAAGGTAAAACGACTTCCCAAACAATCTTCAATGTATTCGTTGAAATAATGTTAAAAGTATCACCAATTAACTATTTTTCTAAATAATTTGTTACAACAACGATAACATCATGCCATTTTCATTCTTTAATGATGGTGATGTTTTATGCTAAAAACATGGACTTTGGTGCAGCAGTGCTTAAAAATACAAAACTGTCTTCGTGTGTACTAATAATTTGACACTGAATAATAACTTTCAGTTGGGCCAACCTAGAAAGAAAAATGAGATATGTTTATATTGGAATATCAAAATAAAACAAATATATAAGATATATAAAGTCTTGATATTTTACAATATTTTTTAACGTCCCATTTAAAATTATTGCCCATAAATTGTCCTCATCTGGTAGGGTATTATTTTATAATTGCATTCTTAGATGTTTGTGAGGGCTAATTTGGGTAAAGACACATACGAGATCTTTTTCCCTAAATAGTGTCTTAGGAAATATTTTTTTAAAAATTTTACTGAAATATTTAAAATTTTACAATAACTACTAAAGTATTAAATCTCATTACTAAAACCAAATGAATGAATAGTTTGAACGAAGACGGCGAGAAAGATATACTGTGTGTTTCCATACATTTCCATACACGTACAAAGATTTGAGGTGTATTTCTTATGGTGTCACACTCTATTTGAACACAATTCTTCAAATTGTTGATATCAACTATGATTGACGTGTAAACTAAGAATTTAAGGTAACCCCATAATCAAAAATCACAAGGATTTAACTCTGGAGATAGAGGATGGCCCCAAAATTGGCCCAAATCCAATGACTTGGATATGTTGCATCTAAATGTTTCCAAGCAGTCCGACTGAAGTGTACTGGAGCACCCTCCTGCATGAATTAATGATATTAAGTGCGATGGGCACGAAAATAACAGAATTTCAAGTTTCTAGCTTTACTGAAATTTAAGGAAAAAAAAATAAAAACCTTTTAAGGGTAATATTTTTGAAAGGGTGCGGTAAGGAAATTTAGTTATATATATTAATTTTATACGAACAATCACCACCCTTAGAAATACCCTATATAATTAATGAACTCTAACATATGTGCCGACACAAAAGAAGTTATATCCTCGTTTCTTGTTTTGGCTTCCTAAAATTAAATTGGAATTGCAGGACCGTTGGTTATATTTATAATAAACATAATATTCAGTACTACCACTACATTAACAACTAGTTTATCTTAGTTCTCTGAAGATGAAACGCGCATCAGACAGTGGAATTATATAGTGGTAGTAATGAATCGTGTGATCAGTATTCACTAGAACTATGTGATACTCCTCCCCAAAGAATCTACACTACTTGGTGTCCTGAAAGAAGGCCATCAAAGTCGTGTAGCTTCTTTATTAGTTATTTCCAAATAGTTTCCAGATTAAGCCTTCAAAGTGATCACTTCAGTGGATTTAAAAATGTATCTCAAAATGTTATCACAAGCTGAAAAGAAACAATCTTCATATTCCCTCGATAAGCTCCTATTAATTTTTTTCTGTTTTTAAAGTTCAAATTAACAACCGTTTTTGATTGGTAAAATACACAAACTGATCCAAGCATTAAAAATTTAAATGAAATACCAAGATTCGCGAAATACCTACCATACTTTCTTTCATTAATAAATATTTGTACTTGTCTTCCATTCTAGAAAATTTACTAATTAAATGTTGGGCAGTTAATTCAAAAATTTCATCTGCCTTATCAAGGTCCTTTTCCGATAAGACTGGTTGATCCAAGCAGTGGTATCGTATCAATCTTATACAAGCGTCTTTTTTATCTTTGAATGGTGTGTGAATGTCTGGTTTGGTAGCTCCGTTTTGGTCCATAGTCAACTGAGTTTCAATACTAGAATCAAAATAGAATTAATGTTTTCAAGATAAATATATCGAAGCACAAAGGATATCATCATCATTGATAAATTGAAATAAATCATAAAAAATAGAAACAATGTAATTTTTCAGGGAACAACAACCAACTTTTGACTTTGAACAAGCTATTGACATAGCTAATTTAGAAATGACATGGAAAATATAGCCATACTAGCATGATGGTGGTGAAAAAATCCAAACAGATATTAGGGTACAGTGTACACTGCGACCTAAAGGATAATGTCGTTGTTCTGGCAAAAGTCAATGAGTCTAATTTTCAGTAATTTCATACATTCATACATTCTCGATTTAAAATTAGCCGATCTACAGACTGACAAAACTCACATGTAGTTATATTTACATCTACAGCACTACATCTACAGCCACTCTACTGCAAAAGTGGACTTAGTGACTTCTGTCAGAACAACGACTATATATTGTGTCCTCTTCTCTGCTGTGATACTAGGGATCCCAGTTGTAACAGCTGATCTATTAATCC
Source organism: Diorhabda carinulata (assembly GCF_026250575.1). Lineage (NCBI taxonomy): Eukaryota > Metazoa > Arthropoda > Insecta > Coleoptera > Chrysomelidae > Diorhabda > Diorhabda carinulata. The sequence goes on from NC_079463.1 coordinate 24,912,406, forward strand.
CACTCCACTTATAAATTTAAGAATGTGGGATAGCTGTAGCCAGAGGTCTTCGTTTCCTATGTCATACGCTCCAAGGTGTAGTACTCTGGAAGTAGTGTCTCACATTTGGAAAATCTTCATTATCTGTTAAATCTAGCGTCTTGAGATATCAATTGAGACTACAGTGTCCCGACAGGACTACTGTTAGTATTCATAGGTTGTTCTTACTCAGGCTGATACATTCAGCAGATCTTCTCTGGTTATAGTTTAAACAGAAGAGTTTTTAACTGTACCAGTCCCAGTATCCTATCTAAGTTCTTTTTCTATTGTTCTATGGTTGATGCCTCTGAAGGGTCCATGTCCTATGAAGGGTTTGACTGCTCTTTAGCGAGTCTGTCAGCTATTTCGTAGGGTAACTATTTATCTTGTCTAACTTGTCCAATCATTCCCAAACTAATTTGGATTCTATGATATTGGAGCTTAGAGCTCCAATAACTGCTTGGTTATTGGACAGGAACAGATAATCTTATTAGAGTAGTTTATCATAAATTGATCAAAACCATCAACCAAAGAAAGACTAATTTCACTAAATCTCTTATGCTCGCGTTGAGCTATAGTGAGGTGAAAGGAAAGGGAATGGATCTGATTATGAACCAGGAGAGAACCGAGTTCATGATTATATATATTTGTAGAGATTTAGAGAAAAAAATTGAAACTTAAAATACCTTGTAGACTTCGGTAATAAGTGTGAAGAGCTAGTACTGCACTTGCTGTAGTACCTAGTTTATTTTCTATCTATCTACTTTTTACTGTACTCTCTATTGTCCTGCAACCGATTCCAGAAAAGAGATCAGGTCCTAGAAAGGATTTATTCCCTCCTACTTCATACAAGTCTATCTGGTATTTCATTTTTTTTCACTCCAGTGTATCCCGGAACCCATTGGAGGGTTGTTTCTTTCCGCTAACTCTTTTAATATGTCCAGGTATTCCCAAACCACCTTGGATCTTATGACATTGGGACTTAGAGCTCTAATGGTCACTTGGATTTTAGACTGCCTGTGATAATTCATTCCCTAAGTTTTTACAGTGTTTAGTTGTGGGGTAATTAGATTTCTATTTACAGTCTTTCTTCTGTACCATTGGGTACCATTCGATGGCGTTTTTCATTTCTAATGTAGTGTTTTGAACCCTTCTATAGCTTGTTTTGGGGAAAATTTTCTCTCAAATTAAAACTATAAAATGGTACGAAAACTATTCCTAAGTAAAGACAGGACCTAGTTCTAACGAAGAAGAAACATTATTTATTAAATAGTACTTACATATTGGCTTTTTTATGCATCAACTGTTGCCTTTGAATCTGCTGTTGCTGCATAGAAATTTGTTGTATTGGTTGTGGACAATTGAACCTCTGGTTGACAATATGATTGTAATGTAGATGATTTGGCGCATTACCGGATACTTGATGACTTGAAACGACATTATGGGTGGTACTTTGATGTATCCCAGATGAACAATGAGACGTAGGTAGATGATTCTGAGTAACCGTATCATTTGAATTGCTAATAGTTCCATGCTGCGGTTGATGTTGCTGTTGATGGGTTGTTATATTAGGATGACTCGAAATAGGGGGATGTGACGAAATCGAATGTAGAGAAGATAACGATATGGCAGGGATTTGATGTGAGGATACTGAATGAGATATATGAGTAAAATGAGATGTTGTTTGATGGATATTTTGAGGTAACGGAGACGGTAGATGATGAATCGTTTGAGTAGCTGTCGTTTCACTACATGGAACTGAAACGGATATTCTTGCTGCCGAATGTGCTGGTGTAGTAATTGGCTGAAAAATAAAATATCGTTTTAAATCTAAGTAAGTATATGTTTAAGGAAGCATTGATATAAGTTACTCACAAAAAAATTGAGGTAATTGAAAATTTCTTCGTAATAATGATTCCATTTGTAAAAATTCATTTTATTATCTAATTAGTATTTATTTAATAAAAAAAACTGTCATTATTCAATTTAATAAAATGTTTATAAATATAATATCAAAAATTGATAAGAACAATGTTATCACATCATTTGATCTGATAAACAACAGTTTAGGTCATCGACATTATTAAAGTAATTTTAGATAATGTTAAACACAAATCAAGATTTGATTTTTCCTATAAAAAAAACCAAATCCCTCCAAAGAGTAAATTGGGTTAGGTAAGGTCAGGTTATTTATTTTTATTCTATAGGTGATTAGATTATTTTCGTACCACTACATTTTGCCTTTCTTTAGATTAAATTTTTTTGATCTAATTGAGCAATCTAACAAATTTTCAAAATGACTGATACCCATTTAAAAATGGGCGAAGTGGAGAAAACAAATACTTGTGCCGTAAGTTTCTGTTTGGTTTGTCAAGTTATTTGTTACATTTTAGATCTTATTAGACCAAAATGGCTTCTTGAAAAGTTGCTAGTTGATGAAGAACGAAATTTCCTCCCAAAAACATGGTTTTGTTGGGCTTAGTTTAGGTAAGCGATAAATATAATCTGAAAAGGAAATATATTGGAAAAAAAGGAGGTTCAAAGCAAGGAGGCCCACTAACAACAGTGATCTTCAACGTTTTATTAGAGATTATCCTGAGAAGTAGTGGTATCCGAACTTAGGGGATGATTTACAACAGCTTATAAGTAAGAAGCTAGAGAAAATGTTTCTTCTCTTTGAAAATAAAGCAAAAGAATATGGACTACACATAAATGAACGAAAGACCAAATATATGGATGTGGGAAGGGAATTGAATAACTTTAACCAATTAAAATACAAAGCAAAACACCTGGAAGTAACAGTGACAAACGAAGAAGATGGAACCAGAGAAGTTGACAAAAGATTGGGGACAGAGGACGAAAAGTTTGGAGCCCTAGGAGGACTATTAAAATCAAAACAAATCTCAAAAGCTGCCAAGTTGCATATTTACAAGACAGTTATACAATCAACGGTGCTGTCTGGCAGCAAATGTTTGACCATGAACAAAAAAGAAGAAAACAAAATAAACATATGGGAGCGAATGGTACTAGGATGGATTTTCGGACGACTATAGGAGCAAAACTAGTGGAGGTAAAGAATGAGCGCTGAGATCAAACCAGTTTATGATCCAGATGAGATGGGAAAGGTGATCAGAGCAAAAATACTCCGTTCGCCAGAATGGACGGAATAGTTAGGCGAAAAGATCTTTATTAAGGGGAGAAGGAACGAAAAGGAAAAGAGGGCGTCCACGAAAAAAATTGATAAAAGCATGAAGAGAATATTTACAAAGAATAGAAATAGAGAACTGCCATGCAGCAACCAAGAACAAAAAATAAATTAAGGAAAGCAGTAGAGCGATTGCATCCTGTTGAGCTATATATTGAATTACATCTGCTATGAACAGCGTTTGTATCCCGGTTATCGTTTTGAGTCGGCGAACAGCAGATAGTGAGAGCTCCCCTGCTGAAAATAGAGATTTTGTAACAAATTCTAGAACCAAGGTGGAGCAGCTTGGTTGCTGGTGATCTTCATCCGGTCAAAAATGAAAGTGAGAGATTAAGAACCTAAAAAAATTGGTTAGGTGTTGACAATTTTTTATTTTCGATCAATTTCAAAACCAAATCTAGACCATTTGGGCATCCTTAGAACCAGTTACTGGGTTATGCACACTTATTTACTTCAATTAAAATGCTGGGATCGGTTTACAGCCCGGGAAAGACGAACGTGAGAGGTTCTGAAGTTTATGGATTTTTGACTTATTTCATCATGCCCCCTTTTCAATTTTTGCAAAAGTGACAGGTGGCGGCTATCGATAAGAAAATAGGGATATCAATAGAATAAATTTTCAACCTTTTTATTGGGGTTCAATGGACGTTTCCATTATTCCATTAATTTAAATAAATAATTAATTGAAAAAAAGTTGGCAACAAATCCATAGGGAAAAGTAAGATTAATTTTTATGAAATTCCTCAGAAAAGAAATTTCATAATAAAATTTAAATTATGTATTATTATGATCTTAATATACAAATAAGTTTTAAAAATTTCGAAAATTTTCATTTTATGAACCAGAAATCACTAAAAATTCACCCATGGCTGCTTTCTCCATGATTAAAAAATTGTTTTTTGTGATTTTGTTTTTTAACCAGTCAGTCGTGACTAATCACCAGTTTGGTGAATTTCTTTCTTCATGGGACGTATAGTTTCTGCGGCGTATGTAATAAATCTATTATATTTTCAGTACACTCTGATTCATCTCTTTTGATCTGTCATTTCATTTACTATGGTGCATAGCTACATGAAGCTCTCTATTTTTTTAAACTGCACTCTTCTATTTTTATTTTACTTTTTGTGCCTTTAATGTATTTGGTCTTTTGTTCGCTTATTTTCAATCTTTTTTCGGTTCTCTTCTCATCCTATCGTTTCTTCTAGAACTTTTCATTTCTTGCCATTAATGCTATGTCATCTGTTCATGTCACTAACAACACAACTAATTTGGAATTTCTGAAACCGTTGGTGATATTCATACTGAATACACTGTTTACACTACCACTACACCAACACTCACAATTACACTGTCTGATGCGTTTTGATAACCAAATGTGTGTTCAGTACTAACAGCACAGGTGTTTGTGCAAGGGTCCTTTTGATTGCAGCCTCTTTTATTGTTCTTTAGAGAGCTATATGGTACATCTTCCTGCCTCTCCCCCGTTTCCAATTCTATCTTCTCTGCCAAAACTTCTATGACCAGTATTTTCCATTTTGATATTTCCATTGTTATGTTTAATACGTTTTGTTGACAATTCCGTGTCTTTCAGTCTTACATCCATTTTATTAGATTTCTTCTGTTTATACTATCAAATACTTTTTTAAAATAGATAAATAGTACGTGTAGCTAGCACTATGTCATGTATTATATCATCCATCTTAAACAAAATAAAATTAATTTAAACTGCGCTATTGATAATTTCTTATTACACAACTATGAATACCAATAAAAGCAAGATAAAAACACTTAAAGGGAAAGAAGGAAACTTATCAGATTTATCAAAGGAAAAAGTTGTGTCAAAGCTTCTAATTTAGTTAGAAAAGAGTGGAAGGGAATCATTTCCAAACTATGGGCCAAAAGGCCTGCGTGAAGCACCTATATAGACATACATAAAAGTTAATATTTTTGGAAATCTAGTATCAACTGAACTTACTTGATATCGTGTAGTTGTTGGTGTTTCGACGGTTGTATTCCTCGATGTATTTTGACTATTATTTAAAGCAGGTCCAAAATTGAGAGCTTCAATTGATTCACTTTTGACTGGAGTAGGTGGCGATGGATTCAATGCGGACGGGTTCATGATGGTCAATTGATTATTGTGATAATGTACCTAAATAAAACATAAAAAATCACTATCTCTAATCAAGAATACCAATAACGTTGTGCTTAAAAATTGTTTTTCATAAATTAGTCTGAATGAAACATTAGTCATAAATATTCTTAAAGAGCCAGTAGAACTTTCCGGAAGGTATCCGCCTGGTCATCATTCGAAAATTATGGTTCATTTGATGTCACAAAACATCAATCCCTCAAACAAGAAAGAGAGAATAGAGTATCGGAAACTGTGATGATATACACTATATCGCATCGAAAATTAGGGTAATAGATGAAGATTAATTAATAATTCTGTTACGTTTACTTTTTCCTTTTTCACTAATGTTTTAATTGCTTCTACTACTTCTTCATCACCAAATAAATCAATGAGTCTCTATCTCTGTTATATTTTTTCTTACTATGATGAAAATAACCATAATAAATACTTATGAAGGAAATGGATGATCAAAGCAAAACAAGAGGCAAGACGATAGGCTTATTGATTGGAAAGGAAATAAAGTGGAATTAAATAGAATAGAAAAAAGGGGAATTTAGCAAAGATAACAGTAAAGAATGGGAGAGTACAAATAACTCGTGAAGAAATAGAAAACAATAAGATTATTATTAGTCTTTATTGGAATAATAAATACTGTTGAGGAAAATGGATGACCAAGGCCAAACATTGGGTAAAACGAGAGTAGGATGATTGATTGGAAAGGAAATAAAATTAAAAGAAACGAAGAATAGAAAAAAAGAGGAAAGTAGCAAAGATAACAACAAATAGAAGACTGGAAATAAATCGTGAGGAAATAGGGATCGATAAGATTGATATTAGTTTCGATTGTTAAAGGATAGGGAAGACCAAAGCAAAACAAAAGGCAAAATAATAAGAGGAAAATTGAATGGAAACATATCGCACATGAAAATTTTCATCATCAAAATAAATCAAGGAGTCTCTATCTTTGTTTATATTCTTTCTTACTGTGACAAAAGGAACCAAATAATGAGTTTATGAAGCCTATAAACCGAGAAATTCTTGTATCTCAGACAAACTTAAACTGAAATGTATACAGTTAGAGTAGATTAAACACTGTTGCTTATGTCTTAGTAAAAAAAATCCCAATGGGTAGATGTTTTTATATTTAATAGTGGAATAACCATTTTCAAACTGACCTTATCCATAGGTAACAATTTTCCAGATGCCAAAATTTTCTGTTGTTCAGTGAATAACATTTTCAAGGTATTCTGTAGTTCCACATCTCCTGGTGTTAACCTTGCAGACAACGATTGTATCTGATGTTGGATATTTTTCAGTTGCTGTTGTTTCTGCGGTGTTAGTTGAATTGTTGTTATCCTCTGATGAGGCTGAGACGTCGGAGCTGTAGCACTTGTGCTATTGGGAACGTTACTCATATTGGATTCTTCAAGAATTTGGACTAGAATTTTATCTACGTCAGGATTTGCATCGACGCCTTAAAAAAGTCGTATATACAAAATTTTTAAAAATTTTTTTAGAAATTCAACAAACTTACCATTCGAATCTTGTGATATAATGGTAGGTGCCACTTTCTGTTGTTTAGGAATCTGTGATACAGCGGGCGTAGCAAGAGATTTCGATCTATCAGGAATTGTCTTAGGTTGTACCTGTATGGAAGGTTGGACCAAAGCGTGGGGTTGAACTGGCTTAGTTTGTTGCAGCGGTTGAGGCTGAACGTGGTTTTGAGGTAGAGTTTGTTTAGGTGGTGGTGCGTTTAAGGCACTATCTACAGATTTATTCACATTTTCCTTGATTGGATCCGAATTATTGCTTGCTTTTACCTAATATCAACACAAAAAAGAATCGATAACTCTAAATTATAAATGAGTCGATATAAATTATTACAGTTACGGTTTACGGCTAAGGACTATAATACAAAATTCAAAGAGTTACGTTAATAACTTACTTCAAATATTTCGAAATTTTGTGAGAAAGACTTTCACAGTTAATCTAAATAAAATATAATTGTGAATAAGTGCATGGATTATTAACATGAATGAAGGTTAGAAATATTTGATGGAGGCCTATGTCAAGTAGTGGATGTTTCTTCAAGCTGGTTGATGGTGAATGCCTTTAATAACAAAAAAAATAACCCCCAAGACCAAGATGAAAGTCATTTGCAACAATATATAGAACAATCTTAAATAAAGGGAAAAAACGTAGAAGAATCTGAGAAAAGTATTTGGATATATATATATTTTGGAAATACTTCCAAAATAGAATATAGGATGTTTGGGACAATTTTTAAAGGAAATCCAAAACAAAGGAAAACAATAAAGGAAAAAATTATACAGAATAAACAAAAAAGAAGCTTAAACCAAACTATGGAACAAGAAACAGGACGATAGAAGGATTATTAATTGGAAAGAAAACAAAATTAAAAGAAACAAAGAGTAGAGAAAAGATCAAAGTAGCAAAGACGAAAACAAAGAATAGGAGAGTGTTAAAGGAAATGGATGTCCAAAGATAAACATGGGGTAAGATGAGAGTAGAAAAGATAAGTGAAAAGAAAAAGAGTGGAAAGTAGCACAGATAAAAATAATGAAAAAGAGGAAAAACAGGAATAAATTGGATTATTATGAATCTGTTTGGAATAATAATTAATTATAAAGGAAATAGAAGAAAATAGCAAAGCATAGGGCAAGACGACAAGAGGAAAATTGTGTGAAAAGGAAAATAGCAAAGATAACAACAAAAGATGGAGGAATAACTAATGAGGAAAAAGAGATTTATAAGATTATTTGTCTTTGTTGAGAAAACAAATACTGATGAAGGAAAGGGAAGACCAAAGCAAAACAAGAGGCAAGCCACATTGAAACATTGAGTGGAAAGGAAACCAAGTAGAATGAACCTAGGATAATGACAAATAATGTGAAAGAGTGGTAAGGATTTATAAGAAAATAAAGAACAAGACGATAGCTGGAGAAATGTCTGGAAAGAAACAAGTGAAACAAAGCAAAGATCATATTTTAGATTAGCAAAGAATAGAATAAAAAACTTGTGTTGTTGAAATGATTAGTCTTCATAACTATTGATAGTATTTGTTACAAGACACCATAAGATATATATGTGGACTTACCGGTTCGTTTTCAGTTTCATGCAAAATATTTTTGATGCTTTGAATTTTGTTCACCTTCTTGGTAGTTTTCGATTTTGGTGATATTTTTTTATCAAGTTGATCTTTATTAGGACGTTGCATAAAAATAGTTTGTCCGTTAACAGTTAGCTGACCATTCCTCTTCAATTGCTCCAATTGATCAGGAGTTAAATTTACAACATATGAAGCTGGTTGTGGCGCATTATTATTTTGATTCTGTTGATTTTCTCTCAAATTTTGTTGTTGGTGTTGTTGTTGCTGCTGTTGACTTTGTTGTTGATTGCTGATGTGATGTTGTATCGGTTGAACTGTTTGTACTGGCGGTTGGGACTTTTGGAAAGGTTGTACCTTCAACACTGGTTGATTCTGGGGATGCGAGTGATTCGTATGGAAATTTTGTGCTGGCTGTTGGAGAGTTTGTTGAGGTATGCTTTGAATATTCTGCTGTAAGCTCTGAACGTTTTGTTGAACGCTGCGTACGTTTTGTTGTACGCTTTGAATATTTTGTTGCACACTTTGAACGTTCTGTTGAAGATTTTGTAAATTTTGTTGCATACTCTGAACATTTTGTACGCTCTGAACGGTTTGAGAATGTACATTTTGTGTTGGTACATTTGAATGTTGTACTGTGTGATTCTGTTGTTGCAACAAACTCTGTAATTGGCCTTGTATTTGTGACTGTAAGCTGTGTACTTGTGATTGGGATATTGAATGAAGAGGTTGAGCTTGAGAATGGATGCTTTGTATAGGTTGTGGTTGTACTATTTGCATAGGCTGTTGCAAAGCATTCACTGTTTGATGTTGAATTGTCTGTTGGACAGTCTGTTGTTGTATTTGAGGTTGCAACGATTGTATTGTGTGCTGTACAGTTTGCGGTTGGACAGTTTGCTGTTGAACAGTTTGTATTGTTTGACTTTGCACAGTTTGTTGTTGTATAGTTTGTACTGATTGTTGTTGAATTGTTTGGACAGTTTGCTGTACAGTTTGTTGATCCATCGATGGTTGTAACACTAATCCACCCAACAAACTTTGTAAGATAATTTGAGACTGTAGGTCAGTATTGATAGTAGGATCATGTTGAAGTATCAATCTTCCATCATCTCCCATTGTTAATTTGAAACCACCACTTCTTTGAAGCATTAGGCCGTTGTTTATAGTAAAATTTGGAGTTATGAATGAGTTAAATGGAATACTTGCTTGCGCTGTAGCTGCCTGTGAACTACTATTAGAGATCATGCCACTCTGAAAATTTTGATTTAAGACCTACAAAAAAAAATATTTCAATAAATTATTAAATATTTGTCTTGTTTATTACAAAATTATCAAAATGAACAATCTTTTGTAATAATGGAATCAACTATAAATCCAATATTCATACTTTTTTTTTAATAAAAAATTTTTTTTCGAGGATAATTTACAATCATAAGTGACATTCACATGAATTGTGAAACAATAAAAAAATACTAGACGTAAAATTGTATGATATAGAGTAATTTTGAAAAATGGTAACTTACCTGAACAACTGGTGTTGTTGCATTAATTGTAGGTTGTGCCATGGCAGAAATTTGTATGTTCTGTATATTCTTTTTAGTATCGGTATGAACAAAATTCGTTTGAGCCTGAACTGTACTGTGAACTGTATGTTGGGGCTATAAAACAAGAAGAATATCTATATTAATCACAATACAGCGTTAAAAAAACTTGAATTCCACCAAGTATTTGTCAAGCAGATATTTATCCAATAGAAAAATGTATCCAGTTTTATTTGTAAAGATATTTTATTAAACGGGAGATTAACATCTTATCTGATAGCCAAGCAGACAGAGCTCTGAGCTCTAATGGGTTAGTGGACAGACTGGATTAGAGGTAAATGAAATATAATATAGACAGACTCGGATCATGTTCTGGCTATAACTAAATTGAATCAGGAAGTGTCCAAAAACCAGAAATTAATCAGGAATGGAAACAAATAGCATCGTCACTGATAGAAAACACGTAAGAATGTCTAGGACAGGCGAAAAGAAGCATAGGAAAGGATCTGTTTGATGAAGAAGATGAAGCAAGAAAACAGGCAAAAGGAGAATGTCAAAAAAAGAAAATACACGGAGGAGAAACTGGAAGCAATAGAAGAAAAGTATGTGAATAAAAAAATCTTTACCAGAGAGCGGTAAAGCACTGTAGAGATAATGGGGTGCCCAATACTTGCGATTAAAAAGGTGGGCTGATAATCTACTGAAAGACAACAGAGAAAACTTTGATATCATAGAACAAGCAGCAGAGCAAGATGGAAAGGAAAGAAGAACAACCTTCAGATACAGACAAAAATAATAAAAGTGGAAGAGAAAATGGTATCACAGCGGAGATATTAAAAATAGACGGACGAGAGCTGTATAAAAGGATCTGTAAACTGACAAGACAAATTGGGCAAGAAGAGTGGTTACCAGATAATTGGAACAGCGCTGTATTATGGCATATCTATAAGAAAGTGACAAGAATTGTTATGAGCACTACTGGATGTGACCTACAGAGTTATAAGAAACAAACTGGGAACAATTCATAACCAAGAAGTTATCAAGATTAAAATCTGGAACTACATCTACTGTTCATAGATTATAAACAAGCTTACGATCCAATAGAAAGGACAAAGTTGTATGAGGCTTTAGAGTTTTCAAGGAAAAGGACAGTTAAAGCAGAGGGGCCCCTTATCCACTTTATTTTTTAACCTCACATTTAATGTAATCATAAGGAAAGCGCAAATACAGATACAAGGTTTAATCTATCAACAGAAGCATGCAATTTTGGTATATGCAGATGATATTGTGTTACTAGCCAGATCCCAGGGGAAATTGGAAAAAGTCTCTAGTAGATTGGAAAAGGAATAGTCTCAGGGTGAATAGCGAAAAACTAAACTCATGAAAATTCAACGGTAAAAGAAGAATCAGGGGGAAAACAGATCTTTCAGGACTGAAGACGAGAAATATCATTTTGAAAAAGTTGAGTCGACTATCTAAGAATAGGGATGATAATACAAAAGAGCCAGAAAATCAGATAGCAAAGGGTAGTACAATAATGGGGTCCTCAAATAATATAGCAAAAGCAAAAATAACAAAGATAAGATTGTTTAAAACAATGATTAAGCCGACTGTAATGTATAGGTAAGTCCTGGGTACTAACCCAGAAAGGTACTGAAAAAACAGAAGTGTGGGTACGAAAAGTACTTGGGGGTATGAAAATGAACAATGAGTGATGGAGAAGAACAAATGCCAAGCTGAAAGAAATACATAACGATTCTAATATAACACAAGTAGTAATGTGTACAGAATTAATCCAAACAAAACTACCAAGAGAGCACAAATGGAAGGAGAAGGAATTAGAGGCAAGCCGAAAAAGAAATGGATAGGAGGGGTAACATCAGATTTGAGAAAGCGCAAATAACTGAGCGGAGAGAAAGAAAAGAGGACAGAAACGGATGGAGAGTTTGAAAGACATATTTTGTAATTTTTTTAGTTTTCAAGGGCTGAAGTGCTGTAATATATACGTACATACAGACACAAAGTGCTAAAATAGGGGCGAATAAACCCTTCATAGGACCTGAACCATTTTTGGAATCAGCTACGGATAAATAGAGAAAAGGAAAGTAGCTGGGAAACTATAACCAAAATCTATGTACGAACAATCTACAAATACTAATAGGAGTCTTATTGAAGCCTTTACCCCTGAGTAGTAACCTGAAGTCACTAAAGTTAGCAAAGAATGTAACGTATGAAATAGAAGATGAAGATATTTCACTGCTAGAACCATCCCACATCATAAATATTCTCAAAGGAGTGCGATTAATAAATCAGCTGTAAACACTGAGCATTTTAAATAGATAAACTTGAAAATTTGTAAACTAAATTATAAGATTTCTAATAACTTTTATTGTAATAAGTTTAAATTTTATATAAAAAGCATACCTGGGGAGTTGTAGGGACAGAATTATGTTCACTTTCGCTTTGCGATGTGTCACTTTCAAATTGTATATCGTCTTCATCACCGATACCAGACAATTTCATTATATTTGCCAGATCAAGCTTTTTTTTAACTTTGTTCTTGGGTTTTTTCTTCAATTGTTGGTGTTGAACCACATGTTGCGCTTGTGTGTTATTTACTAGGGTCTGTTGTGTGAGGTGACTAGCAGTATTAGGTTGCTGGGTACCAACCTTTAAAATAATATATTTTAATTAAATAATTTTTCACACTTTCACTTAATTCAATTCATATCATATTAATGAGATTGGAAATGTACCACTAAACAAAAAGATAAATGGAAAAAATATAAAAGAAAATAAAAAAAAAATCTACTTACTTGTGTGACATAAGTAGTAGTAGAGGATGGGGTTAACTGCATTCCGTTAGTCAGTACTCTAACCATTGGCTGCGATCTAGGTGGTTGTATCTGTAATAGCTGCTGTCCACCTGGTTGTAAGATGAGTCCTTGTGGAGTTGCAGTAGCTGTCTGCATCTGGGGTTGTAGTTTTGTAGCCGTTTGTGGTCTAAGAATAAACTGAACTGACGGGGTGGTTAGCATAGGCATTTGATTAAGTAGCAATGGTTGGGCAGTTGGTACAATTGTAGCAGTTTGCTGATGATTCGTAGGTAGGACTATTTGGGGACTAAAAAAAAATAAAGAACATTTTTATCATAATTATACTAAATCCCCGATACTTTTAGGAAATTAGAGAGGTGCAGAGACTTACATATTAGAGCGCGGTCTTCACAAGAAAATTAATCATCCGTGTTTATGGCATGTGATCTATGTACAATACCCGTTAAACAGTTTATTAACTTATAGAGTAATTTCCCGTAACGCCAAAGTGCAGACTTGGAGAATAATTATACCTATAGTCAGTTATGAAAGTTTGGCAATCAACAAAATAGAATACTGATTTATGGAGAGCAGATAAGTAATTAATAGAAACCAGATACTATTGGAGATAAATTGTCATGGATGGGACATCTAAGAATGACTGAAACAAAAAATCATAAAAAAATATTGTCGTTATCTAAAATATCCCTGTAAGGATTTAAAAATACTTTTACTGAGCTATTATGTGTTTTCGGTTATGGAGTCAAATCATGGATTTCAACTTAATCATAAATGAAGTAACCAAAATATGGTGTTATAGAAGGGTGAACAGGTTCACCAAATCTGAAATACTAAAAGAATGAGCAATAAAATGTAAAATCAATAATAACATAAAAAAAATAGAATTGGAATATTTGGGTCAAATAACAAAAAATTAGAATCGATACTGCTTGCTGCAGCTACTATTTTCCGGCAAAATTTATAGTTATAGAAAACCATGACTGAAAGGAAATTCTTGGCTTCAAAAAATATCCGGTAATGGTTTGCTAGAGAATTATTCTAAATAGCAGCCCAAAAAGTGTTAAAAATGGACATGAAAAAATAGTATAGTGCTAATGGAAAAAAAGCAATAAATGGTAAATAACTCCTGCAAGGCAGCAAATAATTCTTTTTAAGAGGAGTGGAATTGATGGATCAGCTGTAAACACTGGGTTCTCCAGTATTGCAGCAAGAAAGGAGGACACGATAAATTCTTTGGGTCGCAGTATAGAAATTCCGATATAACCAACATATTGTAAAGACTCAGATAGACCCAATAAAATTAGGAAAATCATATGTATCCAGCAAAAAGATACTAAATAAGATCATAATATCCAATAAACTACCCTTATTCAATACAGAACAGTTTGTTTTTAATAATTTATTTAACAAATATAGTAACTTTGTTGAAATTAACAAGTAAAAATTAAACAATCTTTTGGTATTAATGGACCACTTACTTCACTATACATTCATAAAATGTGCATTACTCAACAAAATGTACTTGTTATCCTAAATTATTATGTTACCAGGCAATACACCTAACGAGTTTAAATCTTACGGGCCTATCTCTGTTACTGATTATAAAGGGTGTCTCATTATATACGTTATTCCTTCTTAAATATGAATCAGGATACTGAAAAAAATTAAATTATGAAAATTAAAATTTTGTACTTTTTTTGTTTTGTTCTGGATCACGAGTTATTGGTGAATTTTGTTCAAAAGTGAAGTCAGCTTAATGATTGGTATAAATTACTACTGAGGAATTTATTATTAATTTTGTCATTGGAATAAATAATTTTTTATGGTTATTTGTTTTAGATCATCATTGTTGTAATATTCATACTTACCTATACATAGGAATTCCCTAAATGACATGTATGGATATGAAATGAGAAACCCGTCATAAGATACTGCAAAACTAATTAATCAACCATTGTAAAAATCATAAACTCAACACAAGATAAACGTGAGGAGAATGCACTGAAAAAAGAAACTAAACTACAGACAGAACAAGAGGAACTATTGTCATACATAATAGGCTTTTTGACCGCCATTAGTTGAAGAAGAACTTGATTTGACGGTAAACTTAAAACTAACATACCTAAATATACAATACAGAAAATGTTCCAAGTAATAGACAAGCATCATCTTGAAGACAACCGTGGCATTCTAACATGTGTACTGTGTTTTATGCAAGTGCCTTTATTTGAATGAGATATTATAGCATGTAATTCATATGACAAACAAGATATTTCATACAAGTGTAGCAAGATGAGAGAGAGAAAAAATTTCTAAATAACAAAATTGGTAATGCATGTGTAGGAGACATATCAAAAATACTTGTTTTAAGAGAGCAATGATTAAAAATTTTGCAATATTTTGATGGTAGTATTTATAGAAAAACTTAATCGAACTAATTTCTTTTTAGAAATAACTTTTGTACACAATGTTTACAGAAAAAAAAATTATAATCTGAGATATATAAACTCACTAGATTTATGGAAACCCAATGCCAACAGATATCTTGTCAAGGACATGCAGACGACATAGTCATCTACCCTTTTAGAATACACTCTGTGACATAGTGCAAAGAGGAATCGACTGCACAAGATGGTAGTGGGACTAAATATTAACCGAATAAGACCTACCTTTTTACCTTTACTAGGAAGAATAATCTCAATATCAGCCCATCAAGCTAGACGGGCAAATCATTGAGTGGAAAACAGATAGGAATCATCTGGGACTCACAATAGATAGTAAACTTTTTTGGAACTAAAATGGAAAAAAGATAACCACTAAAGCCCTGATGGTGTACAGAAACTTCGCACTGAAGATTTGGGGTTGGAACCCAGAGATCCAACTGTGGATGTACATGGCAATTGTGAGACCAACCTGAACACCACGAGGAAAAATCTCTCAAAGGTGCAATGATTGGCTTGCGTATGTACAACTAGGGCCATGAGGTCATGCCAACAGCTGCACCAGAAGTGACTCTAAATCTCCTACCTCTTCATGGAAAGTGTGGGGGGGAAACATCACTTAGAAAGTTCAGCTTTGAGACAAAATTCACCTTAATACTAAGCTGTGGAAGCAAGTGGGACGAAAACACCATACAAGAAATGAACAGAAATGTTATCAAATGATACAAGGATGGCTCAGACTCAGGCAATTGATAGGAGTGTATAGGCCTAGAACCAAACACTCTTAAAGCCTGGGCAACATACCAAGGATTTTTCCAGGCAATTGAAAAATGGGATATATCCAATATCGTTAAATAGAAACTAGTTTGGGAATACCTGGACAAGTTAAATGATCTAGGAAAGAAAAATAAAGTTGTCCTACAATGGATTATTGAATACACCATAGTGAATAGCTTACAGATTCACTAAAGTAGGAGCAGACAAATAATCAGCTACCGAACAATAGAAAAAGCAATGGAAAAGAAGGTAGATAGGAGCAAAACCAATTATTGGGATAACCTTAAAGGGCTGAGACAGGCAAAGTCTCTTCTGGGAAATTATAACCAGAGTATATCTGCTGTCAGGGGGCTGTAGCCTAAATGTATATCTGAAGATGCTAGCTAGCAAAAAAATGGAGCGTGCAGTTGTACAGAGGATGAAACCTCTATCCACAATCTCTCGACATTAAAGACACTATAGAACTCTAGAGAAATACACCTGGGAGCACTTGAAATAAAAGATGAAGATCTCTGACAGCTACAGCCATCCCACATTCTGTACTTCCTAAGAGGAGTAGATTACCCAGTATCGCAGCAAGAGAGGAGGGTACAATATATTTTTTGGGTTGAGGTGTACTTAGTATTCCAATATACATAAATACACATACACAAGGTATCTAAAAAAACATGTGAAACCAAAGGAAGCCCCTTGAAGTCAACAGAAAATGCCACAAGTTCCACAAACAAATAGAATATTCCCACATACAGCAAAGTAGAATACAGAGAAACTAGGAAAACGTTTAAGGAGTAAACTAAACAATAATAGAATGTGAGAGGTTTATCATTTTGTCAAACGCAAGTATGAAATACCAGTTTTTATGTGTATGGCACTTAATAGCACATAGATCAGCAGAAGTTGTACATTTCACACTGGTGTGCAGTATTTAGTATTTTTTGTAGGCAATTAGAAGTAATCTATATTACTGCATAGATTTTAGTAAATAAGTTTTAATATTAGCAAAATTATTAGTAAATAAGTCCATCAATTTAAATAAACTATTTATAATAGTGAGGCAGTCGTAAATCTAAACTAATATATAGTGTAAATAGTATTGGAATAATAATAAAATGTTATTAGAAAAATATACATACCTCAGGCTTGGTTTGGGAGACGGCTGCGGACTAGCTGATGGTTTGGGCAAAATATTCAGATGTGGCTTCAATTTGATGATATTCTGAGGTTGTGATGTTTGTATAGGTCTTGCTAGTATGTTGTTTTGTATAATTTGCATGACTGGAAAATTCGGTTGTGGTGTTGGTGGTTTTAATGAAGGAGACGGAGATTTAAGACTAGCTGGAGAGGAATAGGGAGATGGTGGATAAACAGGACTAGGATTAGAATAAGCAGGAGATACACTTGTAACTATTTGAGGTTTCTTTACGAGATTCAAATTATTAGATCCCACAACGGTGCAATTGGTACTTAAATTTTCGTACTCAATCTTTTCTTGCTTGATGGTTTGATAGGTGGAAATTTTTGGAGATTTACACATTTTTTGTAGAGGTTTGTGAGGAGTCTGAGACATTTTTTCACGACACTTAATGTACCGGATTAAAGCGCACTAGTATTTAAGTACATTTTTGTTTCATATTATTAAGTCCACTTTGGAATGTTGTCCTAATACTAAATCAAACTTTTTCATTGTTCGTTCAATTTTCCGAATAACTAGGACTTATCCGAACTCAAATAATGCCATTTTATCGTTGTACACATAGAAAAAATATAGCATTAACCACAGCATTATTTCACTTTGAGTCTGAAAGACATTGTGTGGTTTTTAAACATTCAAATTAAAAATTTTCAACTGCTGCACTATAAATTATTACGCGGTGTACGGCATCCTTAAAAATCACTTTGTTTTCTTTAGTAGATTTCGATGTTTTTTCATTCTAAATCTAAAACAAACGAAATAAAATTTATAATGCAAACATAACCTCTTCGAAAAAGTCAAACTTTACCCGCAAGCTGGTTTCTTTCAATTATAAATTTAAGCACCACTTCATTATCGTTAAATATATAATATTTTATGTCCATAGTAGAACAATTTAATTAATAAATTAATTGATTTGCCAATTTTGCGATCACAAATAAATTATCAATGTACCCGCCATCTTTATTGATGCACCTTTTCTGCTTCTTTTCTTTCCCAATACATCCCTCTCGATCATCTAAAATGGACCAGTCCGAGGCTCCAGATCTTATATTTTTTAATAAAATTTACTTTTATTTTCATTCATTTGTATTATAATTGCATGGTATTGTTATCTTTCCTAATTCGTTAGATGTATCGAAATGCAATTAATTAATTAAACTTATACGACAATAGATGTGATGATTACAAATATCAAGTAAAGTTTCATAAAAGGTAATAATGATAAAGGACATTAAAAAATAGACACTACCTATTAATAATAAGAGATAAATATTGTTTTCACGTTATAAGGTAATTATTTTAAAATTTCATTTATTATATTTAAATGCCAGACAATAAAGATTTTTTAGAAATCAATAATAAAGTAAGGTTACAAAGAAACAAAGTAAAAATTTGAGTTATTCCAAATATGAGTGTTATTTATAAAAAAAACTAAAAGGATTATTTAAATAATATGTCATTTTCAGCTGGTTTCTAACAATAAACATCAAGTATCCAACCCACACGGTTTTCAACTTAAAATGAATAAAATTTCTACATACCTTTTAACAATTTCACTTGATGGGTAAAAACGGGGTTCATTTTAGTAGGAGCAGGGCAGCGGACAATTCTATTGGTCGACAGGAAGCGTCATTTGATACATAAAAAAATAACATTTACTTTGAGGTTAGATTAGCCGATTAACCATTTTGAACCTTGTTGTATTTTAAACTAGGGTTATACTGATTTTATTCCTTCTGTGAGGTATTAACTTGATTTGTCGTAAACAATCTTTAAAAATTGACATTACGTATATTTAATAAAAGTAGTTTCTTCGTTTTTCGATTCACATATTATCATATTAAATATCTGTTTACATAAAAACATGTGTTATAACTCTTTATTTGTATTCTATAAAGGAAGCAAGAATAGTAAATCGCTAAGTAATTCATTGGAAATTATATTTTTGTATTCTATATATAGTGATTTTTGGTAAAATTAAGGTTTGAAAAATTTATATTATCTGAATTGAAAAGTGGGCGTATTTGATATAGTCTAAAAGGATCGCCATCACCTGGTAGCGCATATAAATTTGATGGTGGGGGAAAATGTAGGGGAATCGCCTGACAACTATTTGATAAACGACAAGGAAAGAGAAAAACAGCGCTAGCGCATTAAATGTGCAGTAGTAGATTGTGAGTAGAACTGGGTCAGGAGTCGTTATCTTTTGCAATGTATGTTTGAAATTCGACGTTTCACAATATTTGTTAAAGATATATAAAAAGTTATCATTGGTAAAATTAAATTAGCCGAAATTACAGATCGTTTTTATTCATATCAATATTGATTACATAATATGCCAAACCCTATATACAAAGTGACATTTGAGGTGGTATAAATATTAATGGCGCTGCAATATATATGGAAGGTAATCGATATTGATTTGTTTTTTATTGTCTACATTCACAGAAAACTACAAATGTCATAATACAAGGTGTCTACAAAAAATTATGAAATATAAATATCTCTTTAGATAAAATAGCGGGGAGATAAAGGTTTAGGTTATTATTTAATATTTAAATTTCGCTCATACTGATTTTTAATGTTTTTGTTTATCATTTTATTATTTGCGTACTTGTTCATAATTATGAAAGTACAATAAATCGGGAAACAAAATTAAATATAATTAAGAGTATTTTTGAAAATCAAAATGAAAAATATACCAATCACAACAGGGATTTCAGTATTTTCAATATAATTTATAAATAATTTTCATAAATTTTAGTACGATGGCGCCATCTAGCATCTGAAAATCATAGTGGGATATTCAAAATTACTGTTAACATCTCTGGTATTTTAGTTGATTCTCCTGTAGATGGAACTAGGACTTCTAGTTGAGGTGTAAGTTGCGATTGTATTTTTTGTTATTCAAATGACGTCATTTGAAAACAATACTGCTGAATATGAGTCAAAAAATGTTTAGAATTTGGCCCATTTCCGGAAACCAATGAATTTAATGGCTTTGGTGGCGGTACCAATGGCGTCAATCACAATCCATAAGTGTCATTTTTAAAATTGCGATATTGACATACAACGTTCATTGGTCCAATAGTATCGATTCCGTTCTTACGTAAGAAATATGCTTGGAAATATATATTTAAGTGTTCAAATCACATTAAAAACTTATTATATAATGGACACTGCTTGGTTAGATGTATTAAATATGACTCTCAAGTCGCGCCGTCGTTGACGCTTGTTTTTACTGCGGCCGCGTTTCTGATTTTAAAAGCTTGAACTCGCGTTTTACACATTAAGCAAGCATTTGAATCGCAGGTATTAAATCTTTACGGAAAATAGCATATGTATTTAGTCAAT
Organism: Diorhabda carinulata; assembly: GCF_026250575.1. Taxonomy (NCBI): domain Eukaryota; kingdom Metazoa; phylum Arthropoda; class Insecta; order Coleoptera; family Chrysomelidae; genus Diorhabda; species Diorhabda carinulata. The sequence goes on from NC_079463.1 coordinate 24,933,035, forward strand.
GAGCTGACGTAAGAAAAAGTGAGTTTCACTTATGTCAGGTTTCATAAGGAATATTTAACTCCACCCACCCCACAATGAGCGTTCCGTTGTATATCTTTGACTCGCAGCAATGCGAGCTCTGCGACTGTCATTACTGTCATTTTCAAAAACGAATACCGTAAATTTAAGAAAATTATTTTATTCTTCTTTATAATCGAGTATATTACTTATTATGTTAGTAACGTTCATGTTAGTCTATCCAAACTTATTAACACTCCATATTAAATTTAACATATTTGTAATACTCCTATATGGACAGTTGGTATGGGAAAAAACGTACCCACGTTACGGTGCCGACAATATTCATTTTCTCTTTCGTTCGGAACACTTTATATATTCTGTGCATTCTTGAGAATGCGAAAAACAAAGCTTGAACTTCGGAGTATCGAAAAAAATAAAAAAAAAATAAGATTTCTATTTCTTAAAATCTCTTTATTGGAATTTTTTACATCTATATAAATAAGTATATAAGTTATTAATCTATCAATACTTAAATTAATTTAAAAAAATATAGTCAATACGATTTTGAAGTCCTTAAGAAAATTTGACTAGAATTGTCGATCTCGTTTGTGGATTATTTGGAACCCTGTAACAAAAAAAATCTTTAAATAACCAGAAACAATACTAATTACACGAATTAATATCATACTTTATACTTTAAATGGATTTTTATTTCTTAAAATCGTGATTTTTATGAAAAATATTTGTCCTAAAACTGCTAGAATCCATCAAATTCTTTATATTAATGTTAATTCTAGACGGAATATTAATTTTGGTGGAAATGGCACTTAAGAAACCCATTGATTTAAAAGAAAAAACCATTAGATGTTCGTTTTATTTACATTACAGCTCATTTATTTTACGTGCCGAAGTCTTTTTAACAGTGCTCATTTTAAAGCTTATTTCATCAGCTCGCCGCTAGATGTCAATGAATACATTGATTAAATTTCAGACAAAATAAAAAGCGGCTTTATCTTTAATATCTCGCTTAATATTGCACTTAGAAGACTGTATAAAAAACCGATGTGTACAGTTTTTTACCAGCTACAATTTGTTTATCAGAGAATTTTCGATAAAATGCATATTTTTGGAAATGTTCGCAAAAAAACCGATGAAAAAAAATTCCGAATTTTCAATTTGCAAATAACTTGAAAAGTATTGGGTTTTTTGAAAAACTTTATAGAACATTTTTTTCTCAAAATTTAGCCTTCTATCTATATATATATTATTTTGAAAAAAAAATTTAGTTAGAGTTAGAGGTTGAAGATGAGCTTAAAATTTCGTGTAAAACGGTTCACAGTAAAAAAATTCAGTGTAATAACGCCCCAATGACTGCAATATTAGATAATTCTGTAATAATAATGATCGCACTTAGTTTTTTTTATTTATAATGTCAATGTTTACAAAAATTTTTTATTATTTATGATTCTATACAGAGGAATTTTCATTAATTTTTTTATAACTTTTAGTAGTAAATTTACCTGCATTGGATATAAAAATGTTTCTATCGAGTCTTCACCAACTGAATTTTCTAACGCACACACGTAAGCGCCCATATCAGACCATTCTATAGATCTTATTCGAAGTTCTCCTTCTCGAGAAACTGAGTATTTCTCGTTGTTTTCGATCATTTTGCTGTTAGGATTTACCCAAATAACGCTGGGTTTTGGATTTCCGACGTATTTACAAGGCAAAATGACATCATTACCTGCAAATAAAATAAAATATTGCGAGCCAATCAAATTCACCCTGTACCTAAAGATAGATGTTGAATATCGACAAAAAAAAAGAAAAACATAAAATTTTTAAAGGTTTCCCATCTAATGAATGCATTAATGACGCCAAGGTTTCTGTTTTTAACGAAATATGTACCTGTACCACAAATGGTCTCTGTTTAAACACTGAGAAAACAGTTTTATTTTATAAAGGAGCTTTACAACCTCTAAAACTCATCAATGACTTAATACGATCCTCAAATTCGATCAAATTTCTTGTTCTACATATTGAAACAAATTATCCTCTGCTTGTTTTGCCTTTAAATGCCAAAAAATTATTGAATCATCTACATTCAGAATTAAAAATGACAAATGCAGTTAACTGTAACAGTTAACTGCTTGAAAGACCTCTATAAAACAATAAAGTTTATCTCTCTCTCTCAAGATTCAGTATTAGTTTATAACAAAGTAAAAGAGTTTCAACAAAAACTGTTCAAAAACCTTTTTCTTTTAACTCTCCCAACACTAACTCATAGTTTACTTTCTGTTGGAACTTCAGTCATAATTAAAATTCCACCAAGAAGATTGAAAAACTTTAAAAAAGACTGGGAAATATACTTTAACGAAATTAACTAAGCAGTACACTTGAAGATACGGCTTAAGAAACTAGAAGAAATCGAAAGCACAACAGAACTATTTAACTAACAACTTCAGCTAGCAGCTGAATCTGCTCCGAGGGTTGCTAGTTAAATTTTGAGGACACATAAAAACAAATGTTCATAACTGGATAGTCTCCATTAAGATCCAATTCCATTTCGATTGAGGTACCTTCAAAACGTGAGATTAAAGATGCCAATCAAAGACTGTACGCCGAATGACCCATCAATTCGATTTTTGGACCGTTTAAAAACGTTTTTGTTTGAACTGATGTGTGTGAGTTGGCATTGTCGTGATGGAGAATGATTCGTCTTCTGCGATTGGTTTCCTTAATTTTTTTAGCACGTCTAACAAAAACATGCTGGTATACCAATCAGAATTGACCATTCTGCGTTGCTACCAACTATAATCGACTCGAACCATGGGCTAGAAGCGTTGAAGAGAAAGTAAATTTATCTGTAGATCACTAATACAGTTTTCTAACCGATAAGTCACGATTTAGATAAAAAAGTGAAACCAAACGTATCAAATCCAATCAGTGTAAGACTTTCCATGAAAGACTGTACGCCGAATGACCCATCAATTCGATTTTTGGACCGTTTAAAAACGTTTTTGTTTGAACTGATGTGTGTGAGTTGGCATTGTCGTGATGGAGAATGATTCGTCTTCTGCGATTGGTTTCCTTAATTTTTTTAGCACGTCTAACAAAAACATGCTGGTATACCAATCAGAATTGACCATTCTGCGTTGCTACCAACTATAATCGACTTGAACCATGAGCTAGAAGCGTTGAAGAGAAAGTAAATTTATCTGTAGATCACTAATACAGTTATCTAACCGATAAGTCACGATTTAGATAAAAAAGTGAAACCAAACGTATCAAATCCAATCAGTGTAAGACTTTCCAAGAAAGCAATGACTCCCAAAGAGGTACATAATGAAAAAAATCGACAAAATCACTAGGTATTGACCAAATAATCGCCAAAATGTTGAAAGAATTAACAAAAAGGGGTATTTATGCTTAAATACATTTAGAACACAATTATAAGACTGTGCAACAATGTTCAAACTTCTTTAAAAACTATTTCCACAGGAATGGATTTCCTGCCATTAATTTGGATTCCAATACAAACATTTGAGAGTACAACAATTCTACTGACTCGCAGAGCTGAGAAGAACAAATAATACTGCTAAAATGATCCAAAGTAATAAAAAATTTTTGATCGTAAATCAATGTTTTCGATAAGAGATATAACATCCCTTATGGGAAATAGTTAATAATGGTACTTCTTCTTTCCAGTACCACGTAATAAGTTCTCAGCCATAAATCTCCCTCTTTTTTATCTCCTGAGTATTTTTCTTTCAATTCTCTTCGTCTGCTTTGTTAAGAATCCACGTTTGGCCTCCGTATTTCACTGTTGGTATCCTTTCTGGAGATTTTTTGGAATACCTAATATAGATAATTATTCGAAATTAAAATTCCGAAAACTTACCGATAACGTCCATATATGTACTGGCCCAAAAAGTTACGCGAGGTAAATGATGCGCTCCGAGAATTTTTGCATTTAATAATTGCGTAAAATTCATTTCTCTACCATCTGTAACTATCAGTTTAGTCGCCGCCGTGTCTACCTTCGAACCAGACTCTGCTACACATCGATAAATATCCTGATGACGAGGTAGTAAGTAATTTATGACTAATCGAGACGTTACCTGAAATGGAAAATATCGTGAAAGAACATAATCAAACATAAAATCGGACTATCATTCAATTCTAACACGTGCCCCAATAGTTTTGTCACAAAATATTCAACCGTATATTTAATAACTCACAAAGTTAATAAATTAAACTAATTAGAGGGGCCCCTGATCCACAACTAGTCGTCTCTCATTATATCTAAGACTTCTAGTATACGGTGTGGGTATTAAGCGCTGCTACAGAAAAAGTACGCATGCGCCAAAGGTTAACGACTGTCAGTTCTTTAGTTTGATACCTATTCAATCGTACGCGATATCGACTGTGTCTGTAGACAAAGCAGTGTAGCCGTATAGAAAGTTTGTATAGTGGCTGTTTTGTAGTAAAAATGATCGACGTAAAAATAAACCTAGCCTAACCTAAACAAATTCTTTGATCTTTGATTACCGACCCATTTTTTCAAGTCTGGGAACAGAAAATAATCCGAGGGGGCTAAATCTACCGAATAGGGTGCATGAGGTAACAATTCGAACTTTAATTCATTAATTTTGGGCGATGTTTGTTAGACGACGTTTGTTTACAAAATTTCTGACGTCAACATGAAGATTTCAGCACTTACCAAATATAAGTGGTTATATATTTACGCATGCGTTGAGTGATTTTTAGTAAAATTTGTGTCTGTACACAAAGCAGTGTAGCCGTAGCCTTCCTTTTTATTTGTTTTGTAGTAAAAATGATCGAAGCGAAAATAAACCTAACCTAACCTAACCTAACCTAAACAGATTGTTCTTAAATTTCATACAGAATATTTGTTGCGTTCACGTGTTTTTGAGTGGTTTAAACGTGTCCAAGATTGCCAAGAAGATGTTGAAGATGATTCACGTTCGGGTAATAGAAATTTTAACATGCGAAAAATGTGTGCCTATAATTCTCACATTTGAACAAGAAGAAGGTTGCAAAATATCGGTATTGACACTTTTATTGCGATTGAATCTTTCATAAAGTCAAATCTGTGTTACAAGGAACAAAATTTGAGTCTGTTGGATCTGCGAAAAAAAAGCGACGTTCGTCTTGGAGGAACTGACAAAAAAATATTTCCTGCACTGTTTAGAAGTGTCCAAAAATTTTGACTTGATCGACCTGAGGCAAATTGTTTCGGTACAAAAAGGTGTGCTATTCTGTTTTAACCAATATTGAGTTGTCATTGTTCAATACGAGAATGGTGCCAGAAGTAGACGGCCCAACAAAGAAATCCCAAAAATTTTTGAATCATAATCTCATTTTAGCTCCATACTTCCCATCCCAGCGATGTTCAATAAGTTCGATACCCTTTTTATAATAAGCCACCGACCCATTTTTTCAAATCTGGGAATAGAAAATAATCCGAGGTGTCTAAATCTGGCGAATAGGGTGCATGAGACGGCAATACAAATTTGATTCTTTAATTTTGGTCGAGGTTTGTCGACAAAGTTTCTGACATCAATATGAAGATGTCACTTACCAAATATAAGTGGGAATACATTTACGCATGAGTTTGAGGGATTTTCATTAAAATTTGTAGCCATTTTGGACGGTTAGATTCTGTTTTGATAATCGTATGATTCGTTATGAAGATTTTCTTGAAAATGGATATTGATAGAAGAATATAGAAGATGTATAGGATATGAAAAATGTAAATCTTTGATCACCAAGTCATTTTTTCAAGTCTGGGAACAGAAAATAATCCGAGGTGTCTAAATCTGGTGAATAGGGTGCATGGGGTGCAATTCCAACTTTGATTCACTAATTTTGGCCATTGCAATAACGGATGTGTGACCTGGTGCATTGTCTTGATGAAACAAAATTTTGTTCTTAGCTCAATTCGGTAGTTTTTGCTTGATTTATTCGCTCAAACGTTGCAATAAGTTCGCATAATACTCGACGTTGATAGTTTTTTTCTTTTCAATGAAATTATGCCACGCGTATCCCTAAAAACGCCGCCATCACCTTGCCTGCAGATGAAACGGTCTTTGACTTAGTCCATAGTGACTCTCATTCGTAAAATGTATCCGCGTTAGTTGACAAGAGCAACTCGGTATCCGTGCTAATTGCATAAGGGTATATTCACTACATTTCTGTCTTTTTCCGCATTTTAGACCATTTCTTCACGCCCTAATTTGCTAAAAAAAAACCTGACTCTGCCTTCTGGTCTTCCTACAAGTCTTTGTGCTTTCCCTGTTCCGTTCCAACAACAACGAATCCATCATTCAATATATGCCAGGTGGGGAACGACTTTGAGTATTGAATAGACATACACGATAAAAATAGACCCATGTCCATATGATTATTAGTTCTGTAAATTCAAGGTTATTGTCGTTGTTTTCAGCATGAGGACATGAAATTTCTGAAGTTACAAACTATAGGGGTATATTGGAATATTGCATAAAGGGCTGCGAAGAAAAAGACTTGAAAATTGGACCAGCAGTCATTATTTATTAACAAGTCTTCTTGTCTTTTAAATATCGCAACAAATAACGTTTGGATATTCCCGGTGATCGATTTAACATTGAAATAAATTGTAGTACTTTGAATTTCATTTAAAACAATGATTCTCTCGTATAATATATAAAGGTTCCTTACCTGTGCCAAAGCTGGATTCCTAGCTACTATATTTGTTTCGAATGCCTCATTTTCGGTGATTTTTCTATTCGATTTGTACCATTCGATGGTGGGAGGCGGCGAGCCCATTGCTTCGCAATGAAGTTCCATATGAGATCCGACTTTTTTATTCATAACAACAACCGGAGGATTATTGATCTTCACCCATTCCCCCGTTGAAAAACTGAGGTTTTCCTCTGCGCTACTACCTACATCGTTACTAATATCGTCGACTATCCTTCTACATTCGAAGTGGTTGAAAGTGAAAGCAATAAATAATACTGATAGTAACATCTGCAACAAAACAATCAAAATTAATTCATCAAAAGAAATTACGAAAATTGTCCGCGAAGAGTTTCTAATTTTTTTACAAAAACGCGCTCCTCGAGAAGGTCCCACAGGAAGAAATCTCATGGTGTCAGTTCACTCAACGAATCCATTCTCCAAAATGAACATTAAGTACCGCGAAACTCCATCCTGCATGAAATGACGGATATTAGCGAGTGTTCATTTGCCCACGTAAATCTTTCCAGTTTGGCCTGTCACGTTGCCCTCAAAAAAGTACGGAACCACGAGACCTCCCGCATGGATATCTAGCCAAAAACGCAGCCCAGGAAGTTTTAATTCTTCTCCAATGAGAAGTGAGGATCGAAATCATCCTCGGGAAGTGCGTGGAGGAAAACGTGGACGCCAGCGCCACTCTTTCCATATATTCGTTGTCCAGACCGCGACGCGTCGGCAACAGAGCCCGTTTTTAAGAATTTCTGATACTTATTTCACATTGTTGAACGATTTGGTAGCGGTGAATTCGGAAATTGATTGATTGTATAATACCCAGCTTGGCAAGATGGGCGGGGTATTTATCAGGACCAATCTTCATTTTAAGTATATTTGCTGAGAGAGAGGTTAAAGTTTGGTATGATAAGGAGGATTTTTGTAAGAAGGTGGCTTTGTTGGAGTAGGTTCTGATATAGGAATAGCACCTCTTCAGAGCTGGGGTTATACTAGCTGAATAAAATTACGAATTTATGTATTCAAAACTTAGTACAGTGAACCAAGCAAATCACCTCGAAAATGATGCAAATAACAAACCTGATTTGGTGCCAATGTATGCTTCTACCCAGGGGTGAAAACCACCCTTACTCGGGGGTGGAAATTTAAAATTTCGAAATAATACCAGGAATTGATAGAGAATTGAATTTTATGAAGAAAATGTCGAATGAAGTTTTTTATTGAACTCAATAATTTCTGAGTTATTCGCGATTAAAAATTTTAAAAAACACGTTTTTCAACATTTTTTCACGAAAAACTCGAAAATTACGCATTTTCTGGAAAAAATTATTCTTATTAAAATTGTAGTTTATAGAAAAACAAAGAAATTAGTCAGTTTAAATTGAATTTTTTACATAATATTCAGCAATTTATGAGTTACTGAAAGCCAATTTTTTCTTTTTTGTAAATTTATGCAGAGGTTTGAGCTCAAATAACGGGAAAACGATCGATTTTTCATAAAAAATTGTGATATACTTTTTTAAAGTACTTTTTCAGACCTTTCAAATCAGCTTTTATAAAATCGTCTAGCATGAAAATTAAGCGAGTTATGATGAAAATAAGTTGAGTAACTCGAATTTGAAAAAAAAATGTCGGTAAATTTAACACCATATGCGGCAAAATTAAAATTAATCGTAGCCCATGTAAAATTATCTTTTTTAAGCCCTAACAACACGTTCCAAAAGTTTGAATGGTTTCGAACAGGTATATTTTGAAAAAGTTGTTTAATGTGAAATTTTTTTTTCGACTTTTTAAAAAAAAACGTTATTTTTTCAAAATATCTCAAAAACTATTGGATCAACGAAAGAATTTTTTGTAACTAAAATTTAGCTTTTATTTTACTGAACATTTTGCTTTTTTTTAAACTCACGTAGCTTGAAAATTAAACGAGATATAAGCGTTTAAAGTATTGATTTCAATGCCAAAGTAGAGTCTTTTTTACCCTTTAACATGAAAATTCTCTGAAGAAAAGGGCCTAGAAGGGTTGTAACTCATATGGTTTTGTAGCTTATGAAATTCCCTACAAAATGATATATGGATGAATACAAAAAGCTTAAAGAGAAGCCGAGTTATTATTAAAAAACCGAATAGACGAATTAGAAAGTTAAATTATTGATGTATACTTTAAAAATCATGTTAATTTTATACTTAATTTAATGTTGTAAAATAAATATTTTTAATTATCTATAAAGTATGAAGTTTAAAAGGTTTAATATTTATAGGGGGTAAAAAATTGTAGAAACATTTCATTATATTAGAAGCAACAATTCATTTTTAGTAGTTTTTAGGAGTTGAATTAAATTAAAACGTTATTTATCACGTTTGTTATATAAATATTGAATATAAGAAACAAAAAATATTTGAGGAGTACCTCAGAATTCGAATCAACATTGTTTTTTGTTGTTGTAGATTCCCACCCAAGCAAAAAATAACGAAGCAAACTAAAGAGAAAATTGTAATTGAATTTTAATATTCTAAGTATTTTTTAAACGTCACAATCTTTTTAGAAAGAAACTTATTAATAATATCCGTAGTGAATGGGTTGATCTAAAATACAACAATTTAAAACCTTGATAATTTGTAAAGAATTTTAATCATGTGACATAGCGAACGTTTGTAAACTCACGTATTTCTTTCTGAGAAGTTGAGAGGCATAAACTGATACCTGATCTTTTTGCTTAAGGGACAGAAATGAACGCGACCCCAATCACGTACCAATTTTTTTTTTCGTATCATTATGAGAAGTAGCCAAGTTTAAAAATTTTATGTTTTTCTCTTAACAATGTAAAAGAAATTTTGAAATAAATGTTTAACTATCAAAAAAAAAACATATTGGAAGTATCTTTATGGATTGCGTAATGATATACAGACTGTCCCACGACGAGTTAAAACTATCTGTATATGGGAAAATTCTTATAGTAAAATCATGGAATCGACTGTAACTTTGTTATTTTGAATAGAACACCCTATATATTAATACATATTTGAAAACTACGTAAAATTTTAGTATACTTTTGTTTAAAAACTTTTTTCGAAAAATGCATACTCTTAGTGTAATTAATTTTTTTGTAAAAAATTTGACTGTTGTAGACCCTTATAAATTATTTTTTTACGAAGATACCCTTAAAGATATGAAAATAGTTTCTATTCGGTTGCTTTAAGTAAAGTCAGACGTATTTGAATCTATGTTGAAAAATTCTTAATTTTATACAGGGTGTGTATAAAAAGTTTTCAAAGTTTAACTTTATAAATATCAAATTTCTTCATTTTTTTAAATAGTTTTTTCTATTTTAATGCATTCAGAGGTCAAAAATAATACAAATTCATGTATACTTTCCTATACCTAAACTTTTAGTCGTTTCCGAGATATTTGAGGTTATAAATTATTATAAAAATAAAACACCTTCATCTCTAAAAATTTACAGAAAACATTTAATAACTGAATAACGGTACGGGTTAGTTATAGGAAAGTATACATGAATTTGCCTAATTTTTTACCTCTAAATGCATTAAAATGGAAAAAACCGGGTGGCTCTATTTGAAAAAATGAAGAAATTTGATATTTATGAAGTTAAACTTTGAACTTTTTATACAAAACCTGTATAAAATTAAGAATTTTTCAACATAGATTCAAATACGTCTGACTTTACTTAAAGCAACCGAATAGAAACAATTTTCATATCTTTAAGGGTATCTTCGTAAAAAAAGAATTTATAAGGGTCTGCGTTTAAATCACATGTTTTGGTGATAGCTCAATCGGAATAGAAAAAATGCCTCGAAATTTGGTTCAAACACATGCAAAAGTTTATTGATCTTAGTGGAGAATTATTTGAAAAACAATAAAGCCATTTCTAATTATTAATAATCGTTTTTATTTGTTAATTTGAAAACTTAAGTGACAACCCTCGTAAATTTTCAGAAAGAGCATTCAAAAGTCGATTTTTGTCGGCATTATTTAATCAAAATATATAATATTATTATATGGGAAGTTTTGGCTCAGGTTTTTATAAATAGACAAAAATTTTAATAACCAAAAATGAAAGAAAAACACGTAATGTATATAGGTAATTTAAAAACAGAATAAATTTAATTTTTTTCTATCTAAACAAATTAAAAATGGAAAAAACCATTTCTTATACAACATTATTCTTAAACAACATAATGAATAATAAAAAAATTAAAAATAAAAACGTGTTTTCAGTTCTTGTTCTTTTTGGGTATCTTATTTTTAAATTTATAAAACATGCTTCTAATAAACAGTTTATCAACATCTGAAATGAATTTATATAATGGATAATATATACCATATCTTCGGCAATTGACACGTTTTAACATCAGACAAGCTAAAACTTGTTTTGTGACTCTTGTTATAATAAACAAAGCTAGATTAGCATATACAAAATCATGGTAATTTGATTTTTTTTTATGTAAAATATTCAAGGACCTTCAGTAATACATGAAAAAATTATATTTTTTGAGGAGTTTTGAAAATCCATTTGAATATCAGACTATATCAAACACTCGAAACGGTTTGTTCTGGTTTACAGTGGAGAGTTGATGGACTGAAGACTTCTGTTCCTTTCAGGACTTCCGGAAATTGACTGTATCGTGGCCTCAAAAGTTTTTATCTGTGGAAATTCTTCCATAAAAATCTTCAAGGCAAATTACTTAACTAAATTTCCATTATTTTTGGAGAGTTCGGACATTCACCATAACTTTTTACAGCATCAGAAGTAATGTTCTTTTCATGTTCTGTTTGAAGCTCGCCACATTTTATCGTGGATTCCCTAACACAACTTACGATGTGCCAACTCGTGATCGTGGTTGTCATGAAGATTAGACAACTCATGACTGAAAATTATGTACCTGGGGATTTTAATTGTCAAATAAATATAACCTAACAACCTCTATCGGTATGGAACTTTGCTTTACATCATTCTACTGGGGAACTCCAAAGAATTTTGCCACTTTTTTGTAATCTCAGTTTTTTAAATTTTAAATCATTGATTACAAGCGATTTGTTTCACCGCTGACTTTCATCGTGGATTCCCCCAACTCCAAGCAAACTACTAACTAATTCCACTGCGACATCAACACTTTTACAAGATGACAATTTTTAAAAAGGACAATAATACAAAATAGAATTGGTTGGAAGTCAGCTCTGTCTTCCAATTCTTGAGGTAAATTTCCCTCTGTAGCATAAACTTTTTCTTTAAGATACGATCCAATATCTCACGCAAGATCATGACCGGTTTTCAAGTGTCAAATCTCCAGTATTAAAACAATTAAACCAACGCTGTAACCTCCGCTCGTTTCCAGTTTTTCTACTATTTCTAACCTCAATATCTCACGCAAGATCGTGATCGATTTTCAAGCGTCAAATCTCCCGTATTACAACGATTAAACCAACGCTGTAACCTCCGTTCGTTTCCAGTTTTTCTACTATTTCTAACCTCAATATCTCACGCAAGATCGTGATCGATTTTCAAGCGTCAAATCTCCAGTATTACAACGATTAAACCAACGCTGTAACCTCCGCTCGTTTTCGGTTTTTCTACTATTTCTAACCTCAATATCTCACGCAAGATCGTGAACGATCTTCAAGCGTCAAATCTCCAGTATTACAACGATTAAACCAACGCTGTAACCTCCGCTCGTTTCCGGTTTTTCTACTATTTCTAACCTCAATATCTCACCCAAGATCGTGAACGATTTTCAAGCGTCAAATCTCCAGTATTACAACGATTAAACCAACGCTGTAGCGTCCGCTCGTTTCCGGTTTTTCTACTATTTCTAACCTCAATATCTCACGCAAGATCGTGAACGATTTTCAAGCGTCAAATCTCCAGTATTTCAACGATTAAACCAACGCTGTAGCGTCCGCTCGTTTCCGGTTTTTCTACTGTTTCTAACCTCAATATCTCACGCAAGATCGTGAACGATTTTCAAGCGTCAAATCTCCAGTATTACAACGATTAAACCAACGCTGTAGCCTTCGCTCGTTTCCGGTTTTTCTACTATTTCTAACCTCAATATCTCACGCAAGATCGTGATCGATTTTCAAGCGTCAAATCTCCAGTATTACAACGATTAAACCAACGCTGTAACCTCCGTTCGTTTCCAGTTTTTCTACTATTTCTAACCTCAATATCTCACGCAAGATCGTGAACGATTTTCAAGCGTCAAATCTCCAGTATTTCAACGATTAAACCAACGCTGTAGCACCCGCTCGTTTCCGGTTTTTTACTATTTCTAACCTCAATATCTCACGCAAGATCGTAAACGATTTTCAAGCGTCAAATCTCCAGTATTACAACGATTAAACCAACGCTGTAACCTCCGCTCGTTTCCGGTTTTTCTACTATTTCTAACCTCAATATCTCACCCAAGATCGTGAATGATTTTCAAGCGTCAAATCTCCAGTATTTCAACGATTAAACCAACGCTGTAACCTCCGCTCGTTTCCGGTTTTTCTACTATTTCTAACCTCAATATCTTACGCAAGATCGTGAACGATTTTCAAGCGTCAAATCTCCAGTATTACAACGATTAAACCAACGCTGTAACCTCCGTTCGTTTCCAGTTTGTCTACTATTTCTAACCTCAATATCTCACGCAAGATCGTGATCGATTTTCAAGCGTCAAATCTCCAGTATTACAACGATTAAACCAACGCTGTAACCTCCGTTCGTTTCCAGTTTTTCTACTATTTCTAACCTCAATATCTCACGCAAGATCGTGATCGATTTTCAAGCGTCAAATCTCCCGTATTACAACGATTAAACCAACACTGTAACCTCCGTTCGTTTCCAGTTTTTCTACTATTTCTAACCTCAATATCTCACGCAAGATCGTGATCGATTTTCAAGCGTCAAATCTCCAGTATTACAACGATTAAACCAACGCTGTAACCTTCGTTCGTTTCCAGTTTTTCTACTATTTCTAACCTCAATATCTCACGCAAAATCGTGATCGATTTTCAAGCGTCAAATCTCCAGTATTACAACGATTAAACCAACGCTGTAACCTCCGTTCGTTTCCAGTTTTTCTACTATTTCTAACCTCAATATCTCACGCAAAATCGTGATCGATTTTCAAGCGTCAAATCTCCAGTATATCAACGATTAAACCAACGCTGTAACCTCCGCTCGTTTTCGGTTTTTCTACTATTTCTAACCTCAATATCTCACGCAAGATCGTGAACGATCTTCAAGCGTCAAATCTCTAGTATTTCAACGATTAAACCAACGCTGTAACCTCCGCTCGTTTCTGGTTTTTCTACTATTTCTAACCTCAATATCTCACGCAAGATCGTGATCGATTTTCAAGCGTCAAATCTCCAGTATTACAACGATTAAACCAACGCTGTAACCTCCGTTCGTTTCCAGTTTTTCTACTATTTCTAACCTCAATATCTCACGCAAGATCGTGAACGATTTTCAAGCGTCAAATCTCCAGTATTTCAACGATTAAACCAACGCTGTAACCTCCGCTCGTTTCTGGTTTTTCTACTGTTTCTAACCTCAATATCTCACGCAAGATCGTGAACGATTTTCAAGCGTCAAATCTCCAGTATTACAACGATTAAACCAACGCTGTAACCTCCGTTCGTTTCCAGTTTTTCTACTATTTCTAACCTCAATATCTCACGCAAGATCGTGATCGATTTTCAAGCGTCAAATCTCTAGTATTTCAACGATTAAACCAACGCTGTAGCACCCGCTCGTTTCCGGTTTTTCTACTGTTTCTAACCTCAATATCTCACGCAAGATCGTGAACGATTTTCAAGCGTCAAATCTCCAGTATTACAACGATTAAACCAACGCTGTAACCTCCGTTCGTTTCCAGTTTTTCTACTATTTCTAACCTCAATATCTCACGCAAGATCGTGATCGATTTTCAAGCGTCAAATCTCCAGTATTTCAACGATTAAACCAACGCTGTAATCTCCGTTCGTTTCCGGTTTTTCTACTATTTCTAACCTCAATATATCACGCAAGATCGTGAACTATCGCTGCTACGGCTGCTTTAAACTTTTGTTTCCAATAATGTCTTAACAATACACGAATTTTATATTTATCACACTTCATACTATTTATTATGTAAAACGTACTGCGTCGTCAATAAATAAACAAATATCATCAAAAGGAAGTAAATGATTGTATCTACTCTTCATAATATTATATACTAGTTGTTACAAGAAACTACGTGATTAAATTGAGGCGTAGGAATTTTCACATAAAATAAAAACTGAAATTACTTATAAGAGACACCCTTTATATAATATACCCTGTGTTTACAAAGATATTTTATCAGTGTATGAAACAAAAATTAATTGATATTGAAACACGTTTAATTTTCTGACGCAATCAATGACGACTTAAAGTTTTCGCTAAAATCGTGTTGACGTATTCAACCAACGATAACTTTTTATAATAAATGCTGGTCAACACTTTAAGTGTCAATGACGTGTAAATAAAAATTTGAAAAAAAAATCATATAATCGAGACGTCAGGTCGAGAAAAAAATTAATTACAAAAATTTTTATAAGAAATTAATAAATACTTACGTTTAATAAATAAAAAAATTCTAATGCGATTACACTAAATAAAACAGTATTGCATCAGTTAATAAATACTATAGTATTAAAATTCCGTACCACTACCCGTGTAAAATACTTAGCTACGCACTCACAAACAGTTTTTATCTTAGGTGAGATCCCATTGACTAAACCACGTATTTATACTAATCTTTCAGACATACCTCCTATTTCAACCAATCACATCATTCCGAAAGCTCCTTAGATTTACATTCATAATTCTCATTGTGATTCATTTCGATTTTGACCTTTATTTCAGGGTCGTTTCCAGAGGATTTTCCATTAACTGTTTGAGATTTATTAGATGCAATGTTTCGTTTGAATCGTTAAATCCTTTAATGTGAAATTCGAATATTATAAAACTTGATTTCTTCGAATTAATTATATACAATATCGTATGATTTCTTTATATGAATATTTCATTATGTGAAAATTGTGACACAACGTTTTTGAATATTAATTGAGATTTCTTAAACCCTTTTGTACAGAGTGAGTTTTATATATGGAGCGCCCCGATTATCCCAGAAAAGGTCTTATAGGCCAGGTATTCAAGCATTTCCCCTACGAATTCTTTAATGCAGCAACAATTTACCCCCCAAGGGGGTAGACACCTCTTTTCGGAGGTGGAAAATTTTTCACCCAAAATAACCCCAGAAATCGAAACATCAGCAAATTTAAAGTAAAAAATGTCATATAAAGTTTTTTCGCCAGATCAATAGTTTTTGAGTTATTCGCAATTGAAAAGTACGAAGACGCATATGTCAATAGTTTTTTACGGTATAATTCTGTAATGATGCATTTTATCAAAAAAAGTGTAATGAACAAAATTGAAGCTTATAAAAAAACAAAGAAATTAAGCTATATTTTAAGATCTTAATGTTCTACCTAAAGCAAGTTATAGATACTTGAATAGCTTTTGTTTTACGTAATTGAGCATTTAACCTTAAATAACGGGAAAATGGTACATAATTCAACAAAAAGTCATCGAATACTTCTTAAAGAGCTTGAAAATATCTTTCAAATGACCACTTATAAATGTCGTTCCGACTGGAGCTGAAGCTAAAAAAATTGCACCAAAACTAATGCCATTTCATTGAAAATCAAAATTGAACTTATTCCTTGCACCAAATACTTCATTTGGATGTAATTTACGACATCTGAAAGTTTGGCTAATAAGAAAGGCATAATTTTGAAAAAAATGAGCATTAAATAATACTTTTTGTTTTTGATTATTAAAAAAAAATTTTTTGCTCATTTTTTCTCTATAACTATAAGAGATACAAAAACAAATAAACAATCAAGGTAAAGCATTTTTTATGACGATTATTTTGCTTTTTTTATTTTTTTTGTAGCATAAAATTTGACGGAGTTATAACCAAATTAATCTGTCACTATAGTGCTAGGAATACCCTTTATTAATAAAATGTGGAGGATCTCAAGCCCTTCTAACATACATAGGCTTGTAGCCTTGAAAATTACCTTCAAAATAGTTTTCTGTAGGATGTAATAGCATCAAAATTGATGGAGTTACAAAAAAAATAAGATTTTGAAATTTTTTATGTGAATTATTGGATATGAAAAAGTTTTAAACATCAACAGTCATCAAAAATTTTTTATTTTTTATCAAAGGGGTGGTTCTTGAGGGTTGATACCACAAATCTAACGCATTGATATTATTTTTTTAATTCTCCGAATTCCTTAAGGGGACCCCGTCGTTATTTTAGCCTCATAAATCTTAATCCGGCCCTGGCAACAGTACATTCCAACAGTTTCATCTTTCCATTTGAAAGCATCGCAATAGTGACATTTTTTATTCATTAAGCAAATAACAATGAAAGGATGATTACGATATTAAATTGAAGGATAATATTGAAACCTAGTACCATTAAATACCGATTAATCTTTACGCAAGAAATTTCGACGACGCGTGGTCTGCATTTCTGCTTTATCGTCGCCTGCGATTGTTCTGGAGTTTCTATCGCTCGTCTTTCTGAACGGACTCGTACCTAAAGAGGAGTTTCAGTTACTTCCGAGACATTTTTAAAGAAGAACAGACTAAGAATTAAAACCAAAGTGTAAGATCTAAAATAATGAATAGCATGTAACCACATAAATGACACCTAACCTCAAAAATTCAATTCTATATTGCATGTATAATGACAAAAAAAATAACAATAAATGAAGAAAAATTCCAAACATCTGAAACTATAGTCAATTGAATTGGATATTGACGTGAATGTTATATAAGATGAGATTTATAAACAAATGTGTTTCATACACATATATGCGCAATACTTCTATTGTTGACAGTTGACAGTTGGTATGGGAAAAAGCGTCTCTCGTTCGAGACGCTCTATCTATACTGCGCATGCTTAACAATGCGCAGAACCGAGCTGGAACCTCGGTGGATAGAGAAATAGTTGCCATTTTGTTATATAATTCTTCAATTGTAATTAAAATAAATAGACAAATGCGTTATTCCAAAAGAATACTGGGAAAATCTAAAACTTTGATCAGTTCGTAGGTACAATCGGCGCCACGTTTTATGTCTGTTAACACGCGCGTTTGTAAATCAAATAATATTTTCAATAAAATAAACTGTGGAGCTTTTGCCACTGATAAGATAAATTATTTCAGGTGTTGACGATGACGTATTATTCCAAGAACAGTGAAATGTATTATATAAGTAAAGCCCGGTCTACATATTACAGGAAGTGACTAAAATTGATCATTCAAGGGTGAAATAAAAATTTATGGCCTATTTTTTCTTGTAAATAGTCTTTGTTAAATTACAATTTGGTGATTTTACCTGCTCCGAACTGAAAAAAACGACTTGATTTTTTTTTGGAGATTGTTGTCTACTTGATCTATTTTTATTTTAAGGACTGTAAAAAGTATCAAAGAATTCTGACCGCAAAACTCATATACCGGAGCGAGTTCATAAGAAGCGTTTCCCACGACAAAGTAGGGGTAAAAAAACTAAGTTTTCCAAACAATATTGACATTATTTGAAAAGTAAAAAGTCATCAAACTCTCTCAATTTATAAAACGAAGTATTCATCAAATATGAAACAATAAAAAAACCAATAATTAATTTTGCAAAGACTCCATTGATTGTTGTGTTTGCTTTCGTTGTAGCTTCTATTGAAGATACTAAATCGAAGCGCCAACTCGGGATTTCAATATCGCGATCGTGGTTGTCATGAAGATTAGACAACTCGTGACTGAAAATTATGTACTTGGGGATTTTAATTGTCAAATAAACATAACCTAACTTAACCTAATAACCTCTATCGGTATGAAAGTTTGCTTTATATCATTCTACTGAGGAATTCCAAAGAATTTTGCCACTTTTCAGTAATCTCAGTTTTTTAAATTTAAAATCAAAAACAGTTGGTTCTTTTTGATGGATTAGAGTCCGGATAACACTTTTCAGGCCATTGCAGATCTTGTAAGGTAGTTTTTTTTCATCAAGAAACAGTGATAAGGTAACACAAGAAATTATTTTGAAAATAACAAACGTAGCTCCACTTAAATGGCTGTCACTTTTTTCTGACTAGTCGAAATGTCCTGAAATTTGACACATAGTCTTTTGGAAGCTGGTACTTCGTAAAAGTCATATGGATTAGACAATGGCAGCGCCATCTATGTGTCAATCACACGATTTATTGAGCGATGTATACATACAGGTAGGTATAACTTGAAAAAACATTCAACTATCTATTAAAAGAAGTAATACGTCTATGGATTACGATCATTTTATTATTTTAACACTCTTTGCTTTATAAACATAGACTACAATTAATTCCATTGAAAATAGAGTATTTTTTAAAGGGTCTGTTTATAAAGGAACAGAAATTTCCTACTACAAACACAAGACTTATCTGACAGCTACGCACGCGCACAAGGCGCCATTAATAAAGTACTTTTAATAAATTTACTGCCGTTTTTTAATAAAAGAAAACATTAACTTTATTAGAATCGGCTTTATGATTCTTTTTTTTTTCTTTACTTGATGGCTAGTTGCCTATATGACTCAAGTGTTTTAAAAAAAGAAGATAAAAGATTATTGGTTCTAATACATAACCTAATTCCTAGTATTTGCTGCATAGTTTAGTTTTTATTTGTATATGATCGAAAATATTTCGTTTTCGCTGAGTTTTTTTAAAAAAAATTGTGTCTAATAACCCCATTGTTCAAAACTACCACAACTTTATAAAAAAGAAGAAATTTCAGGTTAGAAATACCAGGTATGTGTCGAATGCCACCATATTCCGATTTTATTAAAAGTAAAAGCAAAAAGTCAGCTTTAATAAAATGACAATTATTTGGATAATTTCCCAATATCCAAAAAAAAAACAGGAACCGAGTCGAACTAATTGATAAGCTTCAATTTAAGATTGTGACTTGATCGTATCTTCGAATATTACATCATTGATGAAAGGGGAATCCACAAAAACATGTGGTAAAATTATTATACATCGGGTTCTCATATTTCAAAATTACATAATACCCAAATAATTTCTATGAAATGCTAATTTATAACCGGTGGATATAAAATCGAAATTCTCGGAATCTTTTCTCTTACAACCGATACCATTACAGAGAAGTAATAAATCAAATTATGTTTAATTTGATACGAAATAAGTATACAGATTTTTTCAATTCGAAATCGTATTGTACAGAGCCGGGCACAATGAGGGGAGCACCGACTAAATTTTAACTTTTATGGAAAATGATCAAGAAATAAAAAGAGATGAAAGCACAGTATTAAGGAGAATAAATAAATATCGGTAAAGAAGAACTAAGCGATAACGGAAATGGAAGGAAGATCAAGCCATAATAGTACGGTCAATTTAGACATTCGAAGTTACATAAATTCCCATCAAGCTGAAAATCAGTAAAATTCTTTAAAATACAATTGAACAGAGAATTTAAATGTTCCCCATTGTTTCCGTGAATGGAAAAAAATTTATTCAAGGTCAAAGGTCAAAAAAATTAGGTTTTTGTAATTTTCTGCGAAACGGTCAGTTTTATCATAAAAGTACTTCAGACAAAAACTGTAGATCATAAAATTATCTACAAAAAACGTACTAATACTTTTTCCCTACGAGCCATCGTTTCTGAGATATAGCGATTCAAAAAGTTGTAAAAGTTATAATGTTTCAGATTTACTGTCATAATTTCTTCAAATAAAATATAAATTAAAGATGTTGCTAAAATTCGACGATGCCTTGGTATTTCTCGTGCAATCATTATAGCCATTAAATACGACAGTAAATCTGAACCATTGTAATTTTTACAACTTTTTGAATCGCTATATCTCAGAAACGATGGCTCGTAGGAAAAAAAGGATTAATACATTTTTTGTAGATAATTTTATGATCTACAATTTTTGCCTGAAGTACTTTTATGATAAAACTGACCGTTTCGCTGAAAATTGCAAAAAACTCATTTTTTGACCTTTGACCTTGAATAAAATTTTTTTCCATTCACGGAAATGATGGGGAGCATTCAAATTTTATTTTTAACTGTATTTTAAACAATTTTACTGATTTCATGGGACTTTATGTAGCTTCACTCTTAGTTTTTGGTCTAATTTGACCGGACTATAACGGTACAAATAAAAGAGAAATTAGTAAAATGCCGAAAACATATGAAGAGTGTAATAAACAACAATTTTCCAACAAAAATTTTAAAATATGGAGGCGACCTGAATTTTGGAACAAGATATTTATCGTACCGATCTCAATAACTACCCGATTTAGCACTGTTGGATGTAACATAGTTCTGGCGAAAACACTTAAAATAAACGGCAGAACTCCTATTATTATTAGATTAGACAAATACAAAGAGAATGTAAAAGAAAACCAAAGAGGTTTTAAAGCAGGGACATTGACAATACGAGGTCTGGTTATTAAATAACGAGACTGTTATGTATGTGTATAAAAAGAATTACGTTATATAAAAAAAACTAAAAAACTAAGATTGTTTGTTTGTAATTTAGTGAATAAACGTGTCCATTGAGATTTTTCGTTTTTTGTAAAAAGTATTTTTCGGAGTGACATAACATCATTGGCGCAGTCAGTGGGATTTTCGGGATTCAATGTATAGCACGTTAATTTTTCGTATTAACGATTAACCGAAAATATCTAACTTTTGACCGATTTAATTCGAGTGTATATCGAACTTTTAGCTACCTATATTGTTCGAGGGAATATCGGAAATAACCAGATAGTTCAGAACCGATCAACCACTTCGAAGAAGGAAAGCAAAACGAAGATTACATCTTGGGCTCAATACTTCATCGATTGAACCTATAAGAATTAGAATTAGAAGATGATAAAAGTTTTCCTCCAGTTCATTTTACAAAAATAGTATTTTTAACCATGATTTTAGTAATCCTTATAGTAAATAGAAATAAACAAAAGAAGATGAGAAAAAACAAGATACTAGAGATTTCAAGAGTTTTCCTATTATTTCAAACTCTGGAGAAACCCCATAGTTTTCTTTTCTGCCGGAGGAGTTAAGAAACGACAAAGCTAATTCACAATAAAATATATGATTACCTTGTATTTTCATAAAATGTCACACGGCTTTCCATACGTTTTTTCTATTGATCGAAGCAGTGCTGGAAGTTTTCTTTGGAGAAGGTCTTTAGGAGCTCTGTCGTTTTTTGCTTTAACGCTTCCGTGGACTCAAATTGGGTCCCTTTCAAAGCAGATCTTTTTCTAACCTTTCAAGGATTCAAGTAATTCCTCGTATAAAATTTTTCTTTATTAGCGTTTACAGCCTCGGCAATTATCCGGATGCTCATTCGATGATCTGCGCGCACAATTTGGTTGATTTTGGTCACTGCTTCTGGAGTTGAAACATTCATAGGGCGCTGGTCAAAATGTATGAGACGATAGAAAACTCAATAGAGAAGACTGGTGAACATGAGAGCAAAGAAATTTTGGAGAACGAATTTCAAGATATGGAAAGGTCTGAGACAGGGAGATCCATTATCCACAACCCTCTTCAACTTAGTTCAAGAAGTCATAATAAGAGAAGGTGGTATAAAAAGCAAAGGTTTGATCTGTAGAAATAATCAATGCAAAATGAATGAGAAAACTTAAAAATGTCTTTAAACTATTTGAAGAAACCTCGTATTTCCAATAAATAATTACAATTTATGATCATTTTCTTCAGAATGTCTCTTTATGGCGAACGGTCTCCATATCTCCTAAACCATATGTTAATCAATAATCAATAGTTTTTTTAAAAAAATCGATTGAAAAATTCATTTTTGCTTTAGATTGTACAGTTTGTCCCTGTAAAAGCTACGGATTGTTAACCATTGGGTATGAGCCGCCCCTGGCCTTTAAATAGTCATATACAATTATTTATTCCGTCAAACACACTAAATAGACATACGTAATCATCCATTAAAAATATTCCGTGCTTGAAATATGGCCGACGTCCATTCCTAGTTGCCTACTCGGTACTGCGGATATTATGTATGCCTTTTTTCCATCCAATGCGGATTATTATTCGACCAAACCGGCAAATGGAGATTTATAATTCGTTTGAAGGAAACTGTTGTTTGAACGCTTTAAGACTTTAAGATTCATAAACTTGACTTCCCGTTTGTCGTTGCTGTTCGAGGGTGACGTTTGACGTTTGATGTCTATTGACCCTAGTTATAAACTTGACTTAACAGTCGTTAACCTAAAAATTTCGTTGTTGTTTTAGACGTGTGTACTGCTTTTTCTTTTCGTGATATTTTATGTTTTTGTTTGTAATCCGGTATTTACGGACGATATTACGATAAATAACGAAGAGTTTTTTTATTGGTATTAGACAAAATCACGTGACAAATGCAAATGGATATGATCGACTTTTCTATTGCTACGAAAGTTTCTACGAACGACCGCAGGGAAATAATAAAATTCGTTTATTTTAAAAGTCGCCAACTATGAATTGTCTTGACAACCAACGTCAACGGAAACGACAAACGGAAAGTCAAATTTATGAATTGGCCTTTACACAATGTTATTCATAAATATATTAATCACGTCAGTTTCATTTATAATTGCTTTGCAAAAACTACAATCGTTTAACAAGATAATCTTCATTCAATGCTTAATGTAATAAATTTACTTTCTGAATGCCCCTCGTGTATTCGAAATCCGGCCAGTTGCGGTTTCGAAATAATTGTTTCAGAAAATCTTACTTAAATTAATCAAAGTACTACTTCACACCAATTTTGAAAGGAAACGCGGGATAGTTCATTCCAGTTTTAACTGCCTCGATGCATACAACGAGAATATTAGGCTTTCATTAATTCCGTAAGTTTGTTGGGTATAACAACCTAATGAAGGTCAAATTGATGAAGTATAGATCATTGGGAAGCCAAAAAATTTCTTGAATTGAATTAATACATATTCTGTTTGTTGATATACATTTGACGTTATAATTAGTTTGTTTAATTAAATGAAGACGTACGCCAATGCATCATCGTTGTTTTTTGTTCTATTTTGGAGACTTGAGCTTTTATTATTAAAGATAAATAAGGGTTATACTATTAATTCATGAAAATCCACTTATTTTCCTTATTTTAAACAAATGACAAATGACATAAAGCTACGGGAAAAATAAAAAATTATTCTATGAGAAACTAAAACAATTAAAATGGAAATAGGTATATAATATGATGAATAGGAAAGACAAGGAAGGAAATATGTCCACTGATTTTCCTTATTTTAAACAAATGACATAAAGCTACGGAAAAAATAAAAAATTATTCTATGAGAAACTAAAACAATTAAAATGGAAATAGGTATATAATATGATCAATAGGAAAGAGAAGGAAGGAAATACGTCCACTTATTTTCCTTATTTTAAACAAATGACAAATGACATAAAGCTACGGGAAAAATAAAAAATTATTCTATGAGAAACTAAAACAATTAAAATGGAAATAGGTATATAATATGATGAATAGGAAAGACAAGGAAGGAAATACGTCCACTGATTTTCCTTATTTTAAACAAATGACAGAAAGCTACGGGAAAAATAAAAAATTATTCTATGACAGAAGCTCAAAAATGATGCAAATAACAAACCTGATTGTACCAATGTATGCTTCTACCCCAGTGGTGAATCCCACCCTTACTCGGGGGTGGAATTAAAATTTCAAAAAAACAGGGAATCGATAGAGAATTGAATTTTATGAAGAACATGTGAAATGAAGTTTTTTATTTAAATCAATAATTTCTGAGTTATACGCGATTGTAGTTTAAAAATAACATGAATTCCAACATTTTTTCAAGAAAAACTCGAAAATTGCGCATTTTCTGGAAAAAATTATTCTTATCAAAATTGGAGTTTATAGAAAAACAAAGAAATTAGTCAGTTTAAATACATAATTACATAATATTCAGCAATTTATGAGTCACTGAAAGCCAATTTTTTCTTTTTCGTAAATTTATGCAGAGGTTTGAGCTCAAATAACGGAAAAACGATCGATTTTTCAAAAAAAATGGTAATAAACATTTTTTAAGTACTTTTTCAAACCTTTAAAATGAGTTTTTATAAAATCGTCTAGCATGAAAATTAAGCGAGTTATGATGAAAATAAGTTAAGTAACTCGAATTCGAAAAAAAAATGTCGGTAAATTTAACACCACGTGCGGCAAAATTAAAATTAATCGTAGCCCATGTGAAATTATCTTTGTTTAAGCCCTAACAGCACGTTCCAAAAGTTTGAATGGTTTGGAACACGTATATTTTGAAAAACGTCTTTTTTTTTCGATTTTTTAAAAAAATTTTATTTTTTCAAAATATCTCAAAAACTATTGGATCAACGAAAGAATATTTTTGTAATTCAAATTTAGTTTTTATTTTACTGAACATTGTGCTTGTTTGAAACTCACTTAGCTTGAAAATTAAACGAGATATAAGCGTTTAAAATAATGATTTCAATACTAAGGGAGAGTCTTTTTTACCCTTTAACATCAAAATTCTCTGAAGAAAAGGGCCTAGAAGGGTTGCAACTCTCATGGTTGTGTAGCTTATGAAATTCCCTACAAAATGATGTATGGATGAATGCAAAAAGCTTAAAGGGAAGCAGAATTATTATTAAAAAACCGAATACATTTTTCTAGAGATAATGCTGGAAAATCACCAAATGTCTAAGTTTCCTTTGCTTCCATTTAGTAATTTACAATTTTTTCCATTCTGAGGGGTTGTTTTTGGTAGTTACATTATTAACTTCTATTACGATCCAAAATAAAAAAATTTCATGTTTTTTATCACATTTTTTAAATAATCTTTGTATAAGGGGTTGTTTTTAAGGGTAGGTGAGCTGTAAAATATCAAAATATTAAACTCATGATACAAAACAATCAACATTTATTATATTTGAACATAACTATAGCCCATTAGCGCTTTAATTCATTAATTTTCAATTTATTGGAGTAAGGGGTGGTTTTCACCCGTTAAAAATAAAAAGCATACTTTGCGACCATGTCAGGTTTGAAGAGGAGGGTAAGATGAACTTCCAAATTTTCAAGAAAATCGATGAACGTCTTTAAAATTGCTAGGTTTCGATAGATTTTAAGCTTAAAACGAGACAATGACTGTTCACCTGCGAAGTCAACAGGTACGAGCAGCATCTCAAAATTAAGTCGTAGTGTAAAATTAATAAAACAATCCGAGGCAGCTTTACAAAATATCACAGGAAAACCGGGAGGGGTCATTTTTCAAAAATTCAAAAATATGATCGAAAAAAATTATGGATTTCAATTCCTCAGCCAAGTAACTAACATTTTAGAAGGGGAATTTACTGAATCTATTGATTTGGATTTATAAATTTTTATATTCAGACATGACACAAAATTTTTAGACTTAGAACTTCGGAAACTGTTCTTATAAGTACCTATATAAAAATAATTAAAATATCTTTTTATTTTAAACTGAATCAATTTATTGATTTATGAGACTATTCTTTTGCATATTTTCAACATTTTTGTGCATATTTTGACTAAATGATTCGCATATTTTGTGGGTTGCATATTTAACAAATTACTGGTCGACATTTTCCTTATTTTGAGAAAAAAATTCGGCTCCTCATCAATCAAATGTTTATTGTTTTGTAGCGTACTAAAATATTTTAAGAAATTGCAAATCTTGTAGTGAAGCGTTTTATTTTCGTTCAGTTGACGGACAATATTCTCATATCTTCGAGAGAATCATTTCCAAGAACGAACAATTACTTCCACTTCATTTCTATAATGAAAGTGGTTTCGATTATTGGTCAATGGTAAAAAAAATATGGACGTGTCCTTTAACACATAGACGAACAATCTTTTCATACAGTTCGGTTTAAAAGAATTTGACGCACACGTAGAATATCTTTTTACTTATTATGTACTATATCAAAAAAATCTCAAACAAATCGATTTTTATTCTTAAATTGATAATTTTTAGTATGAAAATATTATCCAGTACCCCCTCATAAATTATAAATAACAAAAGGGGGTCGTGTGGTACCTTATTGAAAAGGGATTTTAGTCCTCTGTTCAGCAATATAAAGTTTTTCAAATGTGGTACAATCATTCCTACATTTTGAAGACACTAAAATATTGATTTGAATTTGATTGATATGAATCTAGTAGGCTGCTGTCATTTAGGTATTTAAAATTACTAAAAGATGTCAGTACTTTAGTGATCAAAATTGAAAAATAGGTACGTGAAACTGGACATGTAAAAAATATTGAAAATCCAGTTAGAAATGTTCAATTTAATGATGGAATAAAGTTCTATAGAGATTGAGAAAAATCCGTATAAAACAAACGACGTTTAACAAAGAAAACTGTAGATATTGGAGCAGAGAAAATCCTCACTGGATGTTTGAGGATCACACTCAAGATCAACCAGTGATTTTAACCCACCAAATGATCCTTCAGGTTTAGTAAAACGTTGACCTCGCAATTTATATTTGATCTATGATATTAAGGAGAAATCATTGGGATCTAAACAAGAATGATCCATCAATTCGATGTTTTAGTCTGTTTAAAAATGTTTTTGTTCGAACTGTCGAGGTGCCCAGTTATTTCGAAAAAATGGGCGACCATCGCTTCAAAGCGTTTCGTAGGCAAACTTTTGTTGGATTTGGCTCATATATTGATCTTAATTGATATTTTGAAAAACAATTAAGCCATATCCAATAATAAATATTTGTTTATTTGAAACTTAAATAGCCACCCTCGTATATCACAGCGGAGGAAACTTGGTAGGAAAGGAAAAATAAGTTCAAAAAAAAAAGAAAAATTTGTTTTTTTTGGCCATAAGTAAGGTCATGACCTCATTTTTTTGGAAAACACTTGTGCCCATTCGTCTGCTATTATTCCAGAGAAATTAATCACGTTTTATCGCTTCATCTGCCATATTCAACTGATCAGGTTCCCTTCGATTACCTTCTGTTCCTAGATTAGAACAAATGGCTCGGTGGAAAACACCTTGAGACAAATGAAGGGGTGATGTTGGAAAATGAAATATTTTCATTGAAAAGTCACTTTACCGTCAAACCGCCCTCGTATACAATCAGCTATTTATACATTAACTCGTTGGCTGACGCGCTAGAACTAAATTAGAAACTACCAGGTGGATGGACACGAAGACAAAAACTTAAAGTTTGTGTCCCCTATAATTTCTATCATTTCCCCATATTTCCTCAAGTTAATAATAAATCTTACTTTATAAATTTTGATAAAAAAAATTGATTTCGAAAACCACGATCATTTCTCCTTCTTTCATTTCCTCCTGTTCCGAATTTTACTAGATCGTGTTTTGATTGTGATCAGCATCCCGAAAATGGTTCATTTCCTAAAATATAGAATTATATACCCTCGAAATGTAAAAAGGGGTCAAAACCAGTTACTTAAAGTGATTTAGAGCTTATACATTTTATATAATGTGTCTCCAGAGAAGTGAAATGAATCTTGTAAAAGATAAAAAAATTTCGATTTCAATTTGATAATTTTTTTAAATTTTTCTGTAAAGTATCTTCTAAGTGACAAGAACTAAAAAAAGTTATTGGAAAATTTGTTTATAATCAACATTTAGGCACTAACACCAATATCCAGAGAAACAAGTGAAAATTACTTTCAAAATTTTAGGTTTACCACTAGAGGGCGTATTTGAAAATATGTAATTAAGAAAACAAATTTTTTCACAATTTACCTAATTAAGTAGCACTTTATATACGATAATCGATTTCATCAACACAAATTCTGTACATTATCCATTCCACAAGTTTTAGTCAATGTTTTAAATAACAGATGGGGGAAATCGGGAACCTTGTTATGAAAAAATAAATCCAATTTTGATTAGAAGATATTTATATTGATTTTATTTGAACGAGCTCTTATACAGCAATACAAAATGAATAAAAGTTTAAGTGGGACTCTTAAAACTAAACTAAATTATCATTAAAATAGCCAAAACCGATGTCGATATCATTTTTCTGTCCCAAGATATCTTAAAAATGTATAAACAACGAAAATATTATCTTCAAATGTTTATTAGACTTATTCGCCCAAGTTCTGGATAGAAAGCTCTTACATTAGCCCACCCGCAGTAATTTAAACTGTTCTCAAGTTTTAGTCAATGTTTTAAATAAGAGTTGGGGGAGATCGGGACCTTGTTATGAAAAAATAAATCCAATTTTGATTAGAAGATATTTATATTGATTTTATTTGAACGAGCTCTTATACAGCAATACAAAATGAATAAAAGTTTAAGTGGGACTCTTAAAACTAAACTAAATTATCATTAAAATAGCCAAAACCGATGTCGATATCATTTTTCTGTCCCAAGATATCTTAAAAATGTATAAACAACGAAAATATTATCTTCAAATGTTTATTAGACTTATTCGCCCAAGTTCTGGATAGAAAGCTCTTACATTAGCCCCCCCGCAGTAATTTAAACTGTTCTCATAATAATATTATTATTGCCGCTAGATGGCGTAATCTAAATGAAAAGCTAATATCACTAAAAATTAGAGCAACAACTTAGATAAGTAACTACGTAATTCATGACCCCCTAGGTGTTTAAAACGTCGTCAATCCCAATAATTTGTCCGCCTAGAATCCCGCGCCACAAATTTATATACCAACGACTCTGATGTTGGATCTCCTTCATTCAACGGTGATTATTATAACGATTCACCATTACTATGGAACGTAATAGTATTTCCGGATCATCTTGCATCATATTTAATAGCCAGTTGCAATAATCCAGCCCGACATTAAAATCTCGAACATTCATATTTCTTAGCTCCTTTTTATTCAAACCTATTCTACCTACTCATTCTTTTTTATCAATTTGGATCAGTGTTCCAGTTTCCTTCCTCATTATATTTTTTCCCGCAGTTCTATAGCTGCCAGGTTAGGAGTTTCCACAACAAACTCAAACTCAACTCCAACATCTGGGAATCCAGTTTAGAGCTGGTTTAAAGAAGTTTTGTTATAGAAAATATCGACTTTGTTATTTTAAATCAGACACCCTGTATATTAATACATTTTTGAAAACTACGTAAAATTTTAGTATACTTTTGTTTAAAAACTTTTTTCGAATAATGCATACTTTTTGAGTTACTTTTTTGTAAAAAATTTGACCATTGAAGACCCTTATAAATTATTTTTTACGAGTATACCCTTAAAGATATTAAAATGGTTTCTGTTCGGTTGCTTTTTAGTAAGGTCAGACGTATTTGAATCTATGTTGAAAATTTTTTCATTTTATACAGGGTGTGTATACAAAGTGTTCAAAGTTTAACTTCATAAATATCAAATTTCTTTATTTTTTTAAATAGAACCATCCGGCATTTTCTATTTCAATACTTTCCTATACCTAAGCCGTACCGTTATCCAGATATTAAATGTTTTCTGTAAATGTTTAGAGATGCGAGACGAATAAATAAAATTTAGACTGCACCTGCATCTCTAAACATTTTCAGAAAAAATTTAATATCTGAATAACGGTAAGGTTTAGGTATAGGATAATATGAATGATTTGCCTTATTTTTTACTCCCAAACCTAACCAAATGCATTAAAATAGAAAAAAAAGGGTGGTTAAGTAGGTAAAAAAATGAAGAAATATGATATTTACGCAGTTAAACTTTGAACACATTTTATACATACCCTGTATAAAATGAAAAAAATTATAACATAGATTCAAATATATCTGACTTTGCTAAAAGCAACCGAATAGAAACAATTTTCATATCTTTAAGGGTATACTCGTAAAAAAATAATTTATAAGGGTCTAAAACTGTCAAATTTTTTACAAAAAAAGTAATAACTCAAAAAGTATGCATTTTTCGAAAAAAGTTTTCAAACAAAAGTATACTAAAATTTCACGTAGATTTCAGAAATGTATTAATATACAGGGTTTTTTTTTTAAATAACAAAGTTACATTCGACTTCCGGTTCTACCGGAAGTCGGCCATCTTTGAAAATATTTTAGTTAAAAAGATCATATCCGAAAATCCCAAACGTAGAAATTTTCATGATTTTACTATAAGTATTTTGCCACATATACAGATAGTCGTGGGACACCCTGTATTTCGATTACTCTATTGTACATAATTTTTGAGTTTAACAAATTTCAATTTCATAAAAACTGAGCACTCGTATCCCCGCACTAATTAACATAAACAATTTTTGAATTAAAATCTTTTTCTAGATATCTACAGAAGGAATTTTACTCACCATCGTATCAGAAGAGTTTTTCACTGAAAGTGATAAGAAACACTTCAACTTATCATTTATATATGGTTGAGAGGCGACTTCTGAGCCTCTATTAAAGGATAAGCAATGCGCAGAAGGATAATAATCACTGGTCGACAAAAAAAAATTTTTAGTACTAACACAAAAATGAATTGTGATACAAAATATTTAATATTTATTAAAAAAATAGTTTCACGTTTTTTAAATCGTATATATTGACAATATTTATAGTATATACATGGCTCACATCTATTAAAAACAAAAACTTAAAAAAAATCACTTCAAATATCAATTAGCTCTACTTTTATGAGGAATTGCACTTTTTCTTTTTTAAAACCAACAGTAATCCCCCATCATGGTCGAATTTCCATTGTTCTAATATCTTGGTGGAACTTTTCATCCTGCTCATCACTGAAAGCTCCCAAATTTTCGGAAAAAAAGTCAAATTGAAATGAATTTTCAATGACATTAGAGCACCGAGGGATTTGTAGGCGTCTAGAAGATCCTCAACTAACTGTTGGTAGTTTCGATCCATATTGCTGCTCAAAAATCCCCTCACTACACTACAACAAATGCCTTCCATGTTCTAAGTTCCTGCCCGGTGAGCTTTTTTGCAAAATTGTCATCGTCCCACAATTTTCTTATTTGTGGCCAAATAAAAATACCTTCCTTTAATTTGGCATCACTCAACTGGAGAAAGACTTCTCTAAGGTATTTGGATCCATCACCCTCTTTATCCATAGCCCTTACAAAACCCAGTTTAATGTAAAGGGGGGGCAGAAGGACATTTTTGGGATATGCAAGGGGTATAAACTTAACATTTTAAGATCCCGGTTGAAACTCATTTCTTGCTTGTCAATTTTTCTTACATAGTGTTGATCTACTGCATTTTTTATTTCTTCTCATTCATCCACTGCACCAATGACACAAAATTACCTAATGTAAACAGGGATAATTGAGTTATTGAAAAGTGGTACGTGTTAAGGCTTAATAAATATTTTTTCTATTACTGGCAGATCCGGATTAAGCTAGGGGCTTGGGGGGGCTATAGCCCCGGGCCCCAGGTCCAAGAGGACCCCATCAATTGGAAATCATTCTGTATTTTTTGATGTGTTGATACCACAAATCTAACGTATTGATATTATTTTGTGAATTTTTCCGGGTTTTCGAATTCCTTAAGGGGGCCCCGTCATTATTTTAGCCCCGGGCCTTATAAATCTTAATCCAGCCCTGATTACTGGACGGGTATAAACCTGTTAGGTTATGAAATTTTCATACCATTATTGAACAGAGGGTTTCATTTGTTAAGATTCGTCTCCAATTCTATAAAAAGTACAATAAGGAATATGCAGGTAATTTAAATTAACTTGATAATTTTTTTATAATCCCAATATTATCATAAAATCATTATTTCCCCATTAAATTTCTTCTCCATTGTATAAAATGATTAAAATCTCAAAATAAGCTACCGAAATTCAAATTTAATAAGCGCCTTATCATCGTGACGTCAAATGACAAATGACATCCTGGATTTAATGGAGTCCAAACAGGACAGTTCCTTGTATTTGGAACAAAATCCTTTCTATTTTTGTGTTCCTAAACCGGTTTTAGATTATAATTAATTGCATCTAATCAAGATTTTTCATCGGATAAGATTAAATGAGTAAAAGCTAGTCTTTGAACTCTATCGGGTTTTCTTCTAATAGAATTTCCACACTCAGGTACAATATAAAACCTATAGAGAACGATTTTTTAGCTTTTTTCCATGACTTTTATCGATGTCATAACCTATAAAGTAGCTGTAACACTTTAAGTAAACAAATAGGTTATTTCAAATCACGTGATTTTTACGTCTCGGCCATTTTGTGCGTGAGGCAAATAAATATCATTTTACCATAAAGTTCTAATTGTTGTGTTGTGATTTCAAAAAGAAAAATTAATAATCTAAGACTGATATATAGTGTTAAGTACGTTTTATTTTGGAAATTATTACCACGTTATGGCTTTAAGCTTAAAGGAGTCGTTAATCGCGGTATAACAAAAAAAATAAGGATAATAGTCATAATGGACTAAATTTTGCTTAGATTACAGATATATAGAACCCCAAATCTGCCCTTAAGTGCCTTTAAGCTACAAAATATACAATTATATAAAACATATACTTGAAAATAGTCTTCTCTGCAGTCTTAAACCAGCCTGGCACAGGGTTGAGGACCAGTCTTGGGTTTATCTAGGCAACCAAACCTGATCCAGGCTTGTAAACCAAGCGAGGGACATCCTAGAGTCCCACCAAGTTTGGGCCAATGATAGCTTCCAAGCTAGGTCCAGAGTCGTACATACTTGACCCAATTCTGGATCTATACTGGACACATCGTAAAATTTCACTCCTCTTCAACGCTCGTATCCAAATTCACGTCGTTCTTTGGGTAATACCATGATTTTTTCTCCTAAAAAAATAAAACTTGGTCCCTCTTAGCCCTTTTAGACTCATCCACGACTGCACAAAAAGCTGACATTGTGTTTGCACAACGCGGAAAATGGCAAACGGGTTGTGGCGTCACCAAAAATCACCTGGACGTCATCTAAAGCCACTCGGAAAATGGCGGCGTGCGAAACAAGCCAATTTATCGTTTATAAGCATCTTCTTCGTGTCTATTGACAAATGATCCAGTAAAATTCTTTCGAAGTGGTACATTACACAAAAACCCTTTTAGGTTCAGGAATTTTTAGTTCAATTCCATGTTTCTTTGGGAGATATCTAAAATGGAAATTGTCTAGCCCTATACTTGAGCACAACATATTATCCATGGCCTTAACTTCTATCCAGTCCTTATTTTCGCCATCACATTCAGGGAGGTTATGTATATACCTTCTGGAAGAATTTGAGAATCATTCAAATCCGTATCTGAATTTTCTACTTCCTTTAGTAGTTCGTTAGATGGCCAAGGACTAGTTAACAAACACAGTTCATCTTTCCTACTTACCAAGATGGTCCCAGAAGTACCTGCCCTGACCTAGAGATGGCGGTAGTTGCTTGTCACGATGTAACAAAAACAGTGTCGTGGAGATGTTTCTATCGAGTGTTTGGCAATGTTTCAGTCGCCATTTCATAACCATGGATGAAACGTGGCTCCATTACATCTCAAACTAAGCAAAAGAACAATCTAAACAATGAACTGGATGGGAAGAACCGGCTCCAAAAAAGGCAAAACCGTCCCATCTAATCGCAGGTTCTTTGGGATGATCATGGGATAATTTTCATTGACTGCCTGGAAAAAGGAAAAACTATTAACTGCTATTGTAACGTTTGAGCGAAGAAATCAAGCAAAAACGGCCAAATTTGGCTAAGAAGAGTTGTTTCATCAAGGAAATACACCAGGTCACACATCCGTTATTGCAATGACCAAAATTAATGAATTAAAGATTTAATTACTACCCCATACACCCTATTCGCCAGATTTAGACACCTCGGATTATTTTCTATTCCCAGACTTGAGAAAATCACTTGGTAATCGAGGATTTACATTTTTCATCACCTCTACACGAGCTCAAAATTGTAGCATTCGATTTCTAAACTTAATTTTTTTAA
Organism: Diorhabda carinulata; assembly: GCF_026250575.1. Classification (NCBI taxonomy): domain Eukaryota; kingdom Metazoa; phylum Arthropoda; class Insecta; order Coleoptera; family Chrysomelidae; genus Diorhabda; species Diorhabda carinulata. The sequence goes on from NC_079463.1 coordinate 24,967,797, forward strand.
GTAAAGTTTCCTCACATTTGAAAAACGTGAAAAAAGCCAATAGGAGTGCAAAACTGGTTGGCGTCACACTATTAATTGATTGTCTATTTTTAGAAAAACATATTAGTATAACAACTCTTATTCTTACTCTTCATTTATTAACCATAATATTCGAAAATTGGATGGTGGTAATAACACAACCCCTACGAGAGATGTTCATTAGAAGTTACTTGTTTTCTAAATTATTTAATGAATAGAAGAAAATTCTACCAAGTGTACTATTAGTTTCAATAAACTACTAATTATGAATATTGTGCGATCAAAATAATCGAATGGATTATTAGAATGCATTCTAAACCAAATTGGCTACAGTGCTGCGCAAAAATTAACAATAAAATTATTACTGTTCAACCACTAACTAAAAAAACGCTGTCCACTGTCTACAAAAAGTTATAACTAATTAAATAAATGGATATTTATGGTCGTTAGAATCACATCAATATAAAATAAAAGTTAGTAATTTGAAACCTAAAGTGTCTAAGGGAACACTTTGAATCACTTAACTATGAAGTTGGTTCCTATTAGGAGTAGTCAGTGTACAACTTGCCTCAAGTAATAAATCTTAACGTATAGAAATATATATAGAATAACTAGAAATATTTGGTAGACCAAGTCATTAATAAAAGAAACAAAAATTAGGTAATACGAGACGATACGTTAATGGTGGGTAAAATAATGGACTTTGTATCACTTAACTATATGATTAACAGATCCTAATGGTTCCCATAAGTATATATATCCCCTTTTATAGCGTTATACGCCTTTGGGTTCCTAATCTCCAGGCCTGTCTATCTTGCCAGTCGTCGACTGCTAGGTTCCTTTCGGACATTGCTCTAGTGATTCCTTGTAGCCATGTTCTAGGTGGTCTTCCCCTCTTTCTTTTTTCTGTGGGGGTCCATTCTAATATTATTCTTGGTAGTCGTTCTCTTCCCATTCTCTTAACGTGTCCGTACCAAATCAACTGTTTCTTTTCTATATCTTCTACTAAAGTTCTTTCTACTTTCAATTGTCTTCTTATTTCCTCGTTTCTTATATGTTCCGTTCTAGATATTCTTGCTGCTCTCCTCCAGAAATCCATTTCCACTGCATTTAAGTTATTTTTTTGCTTTTCTGTAAGTTGCCAAACCTCGGAGCTATATGTAATTATTGGTTGTAAAATGGCGTTGTATATTCTCTTTTTTGTTTCTGGTCTAATATTCTTTTGCCACAGCACTGAGTTCAGGGCTCTTATTACTTTTCTTCCTTTGGTTATTCTGTCCCTAATTGTTTCCTCGTTTCGTCCTGTTGTTGTTAGTTTTACACCTAGGTATATGCATTCCTTACAGTTTTTAATTATTTTTCCCTCTAGATCTAAATCCCCAGGTGAATCTTCTGATCCTATACATATGTATTGTGTCTTCTCCGTGCTAACCTGTAGACCCCATTTTTGGTATTCTTCTATAAGTTTTCTAGACATGTACTCCAGATCTTCTTTTTCCTGTGCTACCACTACCTGGTCATCAGCATAGTGCAGTGTATACAAGGTGCTCTCCCCAATAGTTAGTCCCATTCCTTTACATTTTTTCTTCCAAACTCTTAGGGCTTCATCTATGTATATGTTGAACAGAGTTGGGGATAAACAACACCCTTGTCGCAAGCCTTTGGTTGTTTTGAAGCCGTCTGTCACCTTGTTACCTATTTTTATTTTTGCTGTTGTGTCTCTGTATAGTTCTTTTATAGCCTTTATTAGAGTGGTATTTATGCTCGTTCTTTCCAGAACCTCCCATAATTTTGAGACAGGTACTGTGTCATACGCTTTCTTCAAGTCTACCAATAGTAGTGCACTTCTTGTGATCTTACGGTTCTCTTTTCGATTGTTTGTGATAGACAGAAAATACTATCTATCGTCGATCGACCTGCTCTGAAGCCGTTTTGTTCCTCGGATTCGTATGGGTGATATTCTTCACAAATGATCTCCTTTATTATTTTTCCGTATAACCTACTGAGCGTACTAGTCACTGTAATGCCCCTATAATTATTGCAGTCTTCCTTATTTCCTTTCTTGTATATGGACGTGATCCATCCTTCTTTCCACGTTTGCGGTATTGGTTCTCCATTTAGATGTCTATTGATAATTTCTGTTAGGATATTATACAGCCTATTTGTTCCTGCTTTTATTAATTCTGCAGGTATTCCCTCTGGACCAAGAGCGCGCCCATTTTTAAGTAGTGTTATAGCTTTCTTTGTTTTTTCTACGTTGATTTTTATTGGTTCACCTGTAATCCGTATGTCTTCAGCCGGCATGTTACTATATTCAGATCTCTGTTCTCTGAGTAATGAGCGGTAATAGTCTTGCCATTTATTTGGTGATATGGTGCCTATTGGGATATTTTCTTTTCTGCCAGATCTAACATTATCTATTAATCTCCACGATTCCCTGGATTGGCGTCCTCCTAAATAGGTATCCAATTCCTTGCATTTATTTTCCCAGCTGAGGTTTTTGGCCTCTATCGCAGCGGTTTTAAATTTTGATACAGCTTCACTATATTGTTCCCTATGTTCTGCTTTTTTAGTGCTTAGCCAGGTATGATACAATCGTTGTTTTTGTTCTTTTAAATTTTGCAGTTGTTCAGTCCACCAATAATTTCGTGTTCTCTTTCTCATTTCTTTATATCCTAAGGCTTCTTTGGCTGCTTTGTGTATGCTGTCAATTACTACTTTGGTAAGATTGTCTGTTGGTTCTTGTTCGTACTCCTGTGGGAGGTTTTGGTCCAGTCTTTGTTGGTATAATAATTTTGTGCTCTCGTTCATAAGGCTTTCTATATTATAGTTTGGTATATCTATATCTGTTAAATCTTTACTGTTTTGCAGTTGATTCTTTTGTTTGTTGTCTTTGATTATTGGCATTATTAACTTAGCTTTTATCAGATGATGGTCACTTCCACATTCTGCGGATCGATATACTCTGACATTGTGCACTTTTATCTTCGTTTTTTGTTTCATTATAAGATAGTCGATTATTGATCTTAAATTTCTAGTTATTTGCGTCCATGTATATGTGTGTATTTCCTTATGTTTAAAATACCCATTCATTATTCTTAGTAAGTTATGTTGACAGACATCTATCAACCTGGAGCCATTATCATTCCTGGTATTTTCACCGTAGGGCCCTATTATCTCATGCTTCGTTTCTTTGCCAGTTCTAGCATTTAGGTCTCCCAGTATTATGATTTCTCGATCGTTACCTGTCTGAGATATTAGCTCATTTAACGTTTCATAATACTTTTCTTTTTCATCTACCCGTGCGTCTTCATTAGGTCCATAAGTAGCAATTATTGTTATTTTGCAGCCTTTTAAATTGACATTAACTTTTATTGTTCTATCGCTTATTGCTTCCCAGCTGGAGACGTTCTTCTTATACTTCTCATGTATAAGGAGCGATATACCCCTTTTTGCATGTTCTTCTTTGTTAACGCCTCTGTATATGTGGATATATTCCCCGAGTGTTTGTGTACCTTGTCCTTTTTTCTTTGTTTCAGAGAGAGCAATAAAGTCCAGTTTATGTTTTTTAATTTCTTGTAAAATGTCATCTACCTTCGTTCTAATTCCCTGTATATTCCATGTTCCACAAATCATAGTCCGTTTTCGTTGCCATTGTCGTTTTCCATTTTGATCATCCATATTCCGAGGCCTAGTTTTCGGATTTTTAGCCAAAAGAAGTTTTTTCCAAGTGATAGGGGGCTGGCCTATCGACTTGACCCTCCTCCTTTACCCGGGCTTGGGACCGGCAGTTGTGTCCAGTGGGCTACTCAATCCACCACACCGAAACACACCAGGCGGAGTTTCCCATAAGTAATGGTGAGATAATTCCTGTTTTGTTCTTCTCTTTTATCGACCCATTTCATTCTTGCCATTTTTTTTCTGTTTTCTTCGCCATCTTCGTCATAAGTATTTGTATTTTTGCATATTTTCTTTGTTAATAACTGTTCTGCATTTTTCACTATATACGGAACAATAAATCTTGCCCTGACGTATCTTAAAATTAAGTTTTTGGAGGCTCGAAAAGAAAAATACTTCATTGTCAAAAAATTGTTTACAATAATATCTTTTCTAATTTGTTACCCAGCCATTCGTTCTTTCTTCTTTTATATGTTATATTTGGTATGTTTCTTCGCTCTCATAATCTCTCTGGAGTTAAATAACGCAAATCACAACTTTGTAGACATTATTTATTAAGCAAAAAAACTTGGTTTCAATAATTCAATTTAATAATTCTACTAGCGTACTCGACGAATACCAAACTATTAAGAACCCAATATCCGTGTACAAGCAGTGTTAAATGCTAAATCCTACTGTCTACAAAAGTTATAAATAATGAAGGAAATGGATATTTATGGTCGTTAGAATCTCATCAATATAAAATAAAAGTAATTTGATACGTTAATTAAACTTCAAGGGACTAAGGGACACTTGGAATCACTTAACTTAAGTTGGTTCCCATTAGAAGTGGTACCATACCAAATGATCATAAAATAATTGGGAAAATATGGATATTTTAAACAATAAAGTATTTTTCTTTTCGCGTCCCCAAAAACTTAATTTTAAGATAGGATTCATCAGGGCAAGATTTATTAGTCCGTATATAGTAAAAATTGCAGAACAATTATTAATAAAGAAAATATGCAAAAATACAAAGACTTATGACGAAGAAAATAAAAAAAACATGGGAAGAATGAAATGGTTTGATAAAAGAGAAGAACAAAACAGGAATTATCTCACTATGGGAACCATTAGGATCTGTTAATCATATAGTTAAGTGATACAAAGTGTCCCTTATTTTAACCTCCATTAACGTATCGTATCATATTACTTAATTTTTGTCTTTTATTAATGTAACTTTGTCTACCGAATATTTCTATTTATTATCAAGTTAAGATTTATTACTTAAGGCAAGTTGTATACTGACCACTCCTAATGGGAACCAGCTTCATAGTTAAGTGATTCCAAGTGTCCCTTAGACACTTGAAGTTTCATTAACATTCTTTTCTTCTTCTTCTTCTGTTACCTTTTGGCCTACACGTTTTTTGGAACACTTTAACTATCAATTATCTTTTATCTTCAAGGCAAATTTGTGAGCAATAACTTTTTCTATCCTAAAATTAATGCTAGTTAATTAAAATTTTAATTTCCAACTCATTTTTCTTATTACATATATTAAATTTTTAATTGGCTTAAGTTTTGTTTAAACGACTTGCCTGAGGTTGTGTAACCTCGCATGTCCTCAATTTCTAGAATAATTCTAAGAAAAAACTCATAAAGTAAGTCATCGATGATACGATGATTGATTGATTGATGGGTTACATTACAAGATTGATGCCTTAGAAAAAGATTTGCTTAAAGGGCAGTTGAAGAAAGGGAAGTAGGAGACCAAATAAAAAATGGTTGGATGCAGGTTTGAAGGAGATTTGAGATTGTTCGATATGTTTTAATTATTTAATAATTTAACTATATAAAAGAAATTTTTTTTTTGAAAAATTCAACACAAATATATACAACTGTAATTATTTTTATGAGCATTCCATAGTAGCCCAAGAGTTCGAGTTTTCATTAAACGTTGGAACATCAGCAGGAGTTGTATTTTCTACTTCGGTCGATGTAGACGGTAATGCCATATTCGGATCTATATTTGTTCCGTTTTCTTGAGTAGTTGTTTCTTCCCAATTAATTTTAAATCTTGTTACTCTTGGTTCTGACGCAAGAATATTTCGAATCACCTAAAATAACGAAATTTTATCTAACATAAACTAATATAACATCACTCAATAAGTCGTGTGACTAACACACAGATGGCGCTGCCATTGTCAAATCCATGTGGAGGTTATGGAATACCGGCTTTCAAAAGACTATGTGTAAACATTTTTGACATTTCAATTAGTTAGAAAAAGGGGACAGCTATTTAAGTGAAGCTACTTTTGTTGTTTTGAAAACAATTTTGTGTGTTAATTTATCATAGCTTCTTGATGAAAAAAAAAATATTGTACAAGCTTAGCAATGGCTTCAAAAGTATCTTGATAGAAGCTATCTGCCAACACCCTAGTAAAATATATAGGGCAAATAAATCTTCCAGATCAAAAACACTCTAAATTCATATATAAAAGTAAACCTAATGTCAGAATACCATACAAACACATAGAAAAACAACATCATAGAGGTTGTGAGGTAGGAGTCTTCAGGAGAAATAAATATCACCAAAACTCCTAGACAGAGAATAACAAACCTTTTTTATCAAGCTGGATCTGATGACAAAGGGTCATGGAGAAGACCTGGAAACACAGATGGACAACTTTGTGGTAGCAGCCATAGTGAGAAGTGTCTCCAAGATAAGCATCTCGATAGAAGCTCTCTGCCAACACCCTAGTAAAATAATTTGGGTAAATGAATCTTCTAGCCAAAGAATACTAGGCCAAAAACAAACTGAATTCATATATCAAGCTGGATCTAATATTAGAAGACCCTATAAATACAGATAAAAACAACATCATGGAGATTGTGAGGGAGTAGTCAGAGAATAACCAAACTTTTTTATTAAGCTAGATCTGATGAAGTAAAATAAAGTTTTTAATAAATCTTCTAGCCAAAGAATACCAGACTAAATACACACAAATTTCATACATCAACCAGATCTGATGGCTGAAGACCTGGGATAACCCTAAACCATGTGGGAGGACAACATCAAGTAGGTACTGGGTGATAGGTAGGGTTCACGCCAGCATGGCGACATAGCGACAATTGTCGCAAAATCATCAAGAAATGTCGCCAAAATCATACACATTGACGACAAATTTGTCGCCCAAAATATTTTTAAAAAAACCTATGTTTTATATTTACTGTGCTGTTTTTGCATAAAAGAATTTATATATGCCATAAAAATATGTATAAAAGTGTGTGTAGCATGCATATGTTAATTTTTTTACTTTTGTCTACCATGTTATATTTTTGGACCACTAAATCATAACTTAGGTGGTCCTTTTGGACCACTAAATCATAACTTAGGTGGTCCTTTTGGACCACTAAATTTCCATTGCTGGTGTGAACCCTAGTGATAGGTGAACACTTTGATATTGGTTTGAGATTAGTTACAGTAAGTAACCTTTCAGCAGAAGTTGAGCACCTAAATTCCTGTATATAAATGAGAAAAAGGATTTGCATTCAAGCAACCAATAAAATGAAGATTCAAACAATCAATATGGATCCTACTTTGATTTGACTAGAAGAATAAGAATTAAAAATAATGAAATTAAATTCAAAATTAATGAAATGTTTCTTTATAAGAGTCGTCAGCTGTATATAAAATGGGAGCAAATGGAACAATCGTTACAAATTTATTTTCTTCATAATGATCAAATAAAAAATTTACAATAAGCTATTAAATGATACTCTAGAAATGTTTATGTATAATATCAATACATTATTGTGAAAAGATTAAATTTAGAATTAAGAAACGTTAATTATTAGATAAACTCATATTATTATTGAACATTTCAACTAACCTTATCAAACTGAGGAGGACTAGGTAAATTCTCTCTCATTTCCGGATCGCTATATTCGTTATTAATGAAATATCCAACACGTATAAACTCTTGACTTTTATATGAACACGTCAAAAGCACAACTGTAACCCCTATAGCATCATTTTCTGGTATACGGGAAACATTTGGAGGATCAGCCTATAATTACAAATGATTGATTAATTAGTAAGAATGATTTACAAAAAAAAAATTAACTCACTTGAAAAACAAACATGTGTTTGCCTTCTGGGATTGGCCCCACAAACACTGAATCTAAGACTTGATCATGTTCTTCACTTTCAGCTGAACCTACGTAAATCATTTTCCATTCTAGATCTAAAAATGGAACATTATAATGAAAACTTGAAAAATTATCAAAATATGAACAATATAAAGCATTGTGTATCAAACTATAAAAAGTTTATATTATAAGACATATAGTTACCTTCTTTTAATTCTTCTATACATTCAAATGTTATCTCGAACTGAAAAGGGTTCAAAAATGGACTGGGATTATCCATAACTGTTATATTACACAACTGAACTTTTGCCATCGCGACTTGTAAATAATTGAAAATTTATAGATTCTTATATTGTTAAATATATTCCCACCCAATATTGTTTCTCAATAAACTTAAAAGGCCAACAAAAAATTGTCTGATGCTTTGTTTTATAGCATTAAAAATTGTTTACCCGCCAGAATTCTTCTTCTAGGTTATTTTATAGAAGAGTTGGATGTTTTTGTAGCTAATTGACAGTGTAGTTATCGAGTGGAAGATTGGACAGACTGGTGTAAAAATATGGAGTAGGGAGATGGTAAAATTTAACGAAATGAACTGAGCGGGATTGATGCACATATTTTTTGTAAAAGTAACTCAAAAATAAAAAAAAAAGATAATACAGTTATTCGATTTTTAAATTATTTCTGTACGTATTTTATTCAATATATTTATAAACGAAGAATCAAAAACCCCAATTCATACCAAAATAAAATCATTTTTGCCAACTCGATTTCTATGTATATTGGTAAACCTGACCGACAAATAAAAGATTTAACTTAATCTTGAATTTTTTGCGTTCAACTTTTAATTTACACACCATAAGTGATGGTACCATAAGGTATGGTACCTACACAACATCCACAAATAGTGAAACCACTACCAAACATAGAACGCAAACAAAATGAAGATCTATGATCTTTTTGGGGATATTTCGTTTTGTTACGTTCGTCGACATTTAAAAACGTTGAGACACGCGCAGATCTCGTCTGAATTCGTTCGTCCGATCCCCACTCAGTCTTTTCGGGTGCTCCATGTTTCTCGTTTCACAGTGCGAACCCGAGAATTGCACAAAGCGCAATGTATGTGCGCCATTGCTGTGGAGAAGAGCTGCGAAAAGTACTCTCGAAGTATATTCGGTTTTCACGTTACAAACCGACTTTAAATGCAGAATAACGTAACAGAATTAACTCAGAGATTGCTTCGTTCACTGGACAGTAATTATAATGTAAGAAAATACAAGATAAATAAGGATTTTTAATAAAATTAGTGAACACCATTGAGAGGTATTCGTAGATCAGGTGGATTACACTACCTTAAAAATTTATTTAAAGAGTGGTTAATAAATATTCAAATGCTAATTCTGGTGGAAATATTTTTAATGTATGGACTATTTAATTAAAGTTTTCAAAATTTTGATTTATTAAATGACTGATTTAACGTCACTGTCTGTTTTACATAAGACATTAAAGAATTAATTACTTCGTGTTGATACGTTGCTGATGTAAATAATTTTTTTATTCTCAAATATATAATGAAATATATTTTATATATATTTCGCACAATAACTGAGACTTTCAATTACATAGGAAAAATTTGGTGCCATCAGTATAATCGAATATACAGGGTGCTCCGAAATTACGGTAGATGCAACAGTTTAATTGTTGACTTATTTATTTTAAGGTCATCGATATGCCCACAGTTACTGAGATCATTTCCTTATTGGAGAAAGTTTCGATTACCAAAGAATTATTGGAGGTAAGAAGTGTCTTAATTTCTATTTTTTGTTCTACCTTTTCTAACCATTTAAACTAGTGCTAACATAACCTACTGTTTATGGTGAAATAATGATTTGCTGTACAACATTAAGTGATATACTGTTTTTAATTAGGCTCTTCATTAGTCTATAATATCAAAGTATTTAATGTAATACACAAAGAGTTGAGAAATTCATTATTTTATCAACATTTCATTTTCTGATTTTTCAAACATTGTATTTAAATATTTTCTTTCTATTTACTTTCATACTCATTTTAGTATACTTTTATGTGACAAATAGAAAAGATTCCTTTATTAGAATTTGTCTTATAATTTTATTTAACCTCAATAATATCTTAATGCCTTTATTTTATTATCTTTTAAATATATTAATAATCAATGCACTTTAAAATGATTCGAGTCTTCTTTAACCACTCCATAGATTTTTGACTGATTTCTTCACATTTTGCTTTCGTCCAAATGTAGATATAGCAACATATTTTCAGAATTAACTTCATTTTCCTTTAACTTCTTGGGAAAACTTGCCTTGTTCATATTTTTGACTTATTTAATACATTAACTACTATGAAAAGTGTTTTCAACTGATTTTTTTAAATAACTGAGTGTTTTTACTAATTGATTCCATCACATATAGTGTGCTACATCATTTACAATCAAACCCAGCTAGTGATTGTCCTCACATCATCTCGTTATGAAAACCACAGCCTTTATCTACTAAAAGTATAGCACCAGTTTACAAAATTTAACCCTTTTCTGTTGCTGCGAATTCTTTGGTTGATGATGTTTACTTCTGATTTGTTTTTATCGAATCTACTCTCAACATTTTTTAAACAGCTTAAGTTACTTTGTTTTGGATTTTTAAAAATTTAACTACTTTATTAAGATTAGTTTTTCTGATATAAGTAGTTCAAATTGACAATTTTCAAACAATCCAAATATTTTTTTTCTATATTTGTGGAAAATATATGTTTAAAGATTGTAGGAAAGTTATATCAGAGTTTGTGGAAAATAAGTATATTGAATATTTTGGGATGGTCTTTGATAAAAATGAGAAGCTTTGGGATCTCAATTTTGTTTGGAAATCGTGCGTAGAATATTTAAGTTTATTAGAATAGGATAAAGGAAGTGCTGAAAACTGTTACTTTTGTAACGTGAATTGAATTTTGTTTGAATTTTTGTAACTGTTGATGAAATTCATACTGACCACAAAATCGAACTAAATTTCAGTGTCCAAATACTAGTTGTGTTCCGTCAAATACAGCTCTCACCTGACTCTTCAAGCTGATATTGAAAGTATGTCGAATGAGTCAAAATGTTACAAAAATTGGCTTAAAATAAAGTGGACTGGCCTTTATTCATTGATAGTTCAAAAAGTATCTAAAATATTCTATTAAATATTGGAAATAAATATGCTGGGGTATCTATTGCCCACAAAGTAAGAGGAAGAATATTCTACTAGCTTTGAACAAAATAAAATACAATGACCATAAGTCGCAAATTTGTGTCGATTTAAAAATGGTGAACCTCCTTCTCGGTTAACAAAGTGGTTGCACTAAGTTTTCCGATTTTATATGAAGTTGGGACTGTAGAGCTAAACAAGAGCATCATGTAAGGAGAAACTGGCCCTTGAGAGAAATTATAGTCTGGAAAGGAAATTTTAGTCCAAAATTTATTAATAGCTCGTGATATAATAGTGGTTTGGTATACCAGTGTTTGAATTCCATTAGTATTTTTTCAAAATGGAGCTATTCTGGAGTTTTTTCATTTTCAAAAGGCAGATTCGTTAATAAGTTCTTATTTAACAATAACTCAATATTTTCTCGGAAATACATAAATGCCTGTGCATTTTTGCAGGACATATGCCCCAATTTATAAATAACTGGGTATTTTACATTACTACTGCAAAACCTAGCATTTTCAGGCGCCCATTGAGGTGGCAATGTCCCAACATCTTCTCAAGTTGATAAATTCAATGGATCTTCAGTTATAGGTTCCAAGGAGTATCTTTACCTTGCGGATTGTTCCAATAACTGATTTTTTTCTTCATACGTAAAGTTCCTACTTTAGAAAGTCTGTGTGCTTTTTTATGAACTATCACTTTAGTGTGTCCAGGAACCCATTGAAGGATAATTTTATCTTTTTTGCTTAGCTCTTTAAAACTTGTTCAGACTTTCTTGAACCAGCTTGAAACTTATGTAATTGAAGCTGCTTGCTATCATAAAAAATGTTAATTTCCTGTTTGCAATAATCCCTTCACGAATTAAATTTATATTAGATTTTACATTGCATATATTTCTGTTCAGTTCTAACCTTTGTTTTAGAGCCATTTTCATTTCTAGTATGGTATTTTGATTCCAATTATTTTCACAGCTTAGTTATAAATTTTTTCATGATTTTCTATTTCATACTAAGGCATGTCACAAATTTTATCACATTTTGAGAGAGGTTTCGGTTTATACCTTGAGATTCCTTCTGTTATCATTCTGAGTAAGGTTTACTTAGCCTATATACCTAAAAGTAGTATATGGAGAAGTGGGAGATTTAGAATCACTTTTAGTGCATGCTTTGGGCATGTTCATTGTACATATTAAGGCCAGTCTTTGCATCTTGAAGGGATTGATTCTTGTGGTGCTTTAGTGCTTACTATTTCCATGTACATCTACAACAGGAACTTTAGGTATACTGAAATAGTAACATTTTTTTTTTAAAAACTGTTGATACTTTGTTGTAACTGATACCACAACGCAAGTTTTCATCTGCTCTCTTCTAACGAAGGTTGACGATAACCGCAGCAAAATCATTTCTGTCTCTGGCCCTTCTTAGTTAAAGTCAAGTTTACAGTGGGACGATGTCTATGCACGTATGACAATATTTAAAATCATAGCTATATACATCTTTTTTTTTCTGTTTTATTAGACCACCAGATTGGGGAAATACATAAACGAGCTAAGGAGGAAAACAACAAATGAGGCTTTATCAAAGAGGGCGAAAGAGCTCGTGAAGAAATGGAGAAATGCCGTATTACCTGAATCAAACGGACAACTGAAACAGAGCCCACCACTGTCGCAAACGCCGGCTTTGCCTTCAATAGTAAATCAAGAAGATGCGCAGTTTAATAAAATAAAAGGGAAGAAACGGTCGCCGAAGGATGTAGTCGATAATACAAATATTAAACGAATAAAAATAAACGGAGGAATTTCTGAATTAGATTTTTCCGATAACTCGAATTCGAGTTTCAAAGATGTGATATCTACAGTAAAAACAGAACCAAAACGAGATGTGATTATTATTAATTCGGATTCGAATTCGAGTATTCCGGAAAAACACGATCCACCCTTAGATCAACAGATGCCTAAGAAGAGGGGTAGAAAAAAAGGATCTAAAAATCACAAAAATCTAATCGACGAAGCGGAAAGTTCTTTTACCATAAAATTGGCGGTTTCTAGGGGAAATTCCAAAGTCAAAACGACCCAGGAATTGGTGGCAAGTTTACAGAACAAAAATTCTAGTTCCACCGTATTAAATTCGTTCGCGAAACCTAAAGAAGATCTGAATGAAAAAGCTGCGAAACTCACCGAACGCGTTTCCATCATTGACCAACAACTCAATACGAATGCACACAGAAATAAAAATTCTCAACGACACAAATTTAAATTAGAGAAAAACGAAAGGGTGATAGAATCCGGATCTGTCATCAATGATAAGAGCATACTTGTCCAGGATTCGTCTATCAAAAAGGAAGAAGAGGATGAAGAAGATGTCATTGTAGTGGATAATGAATTCGAAGATGATGAATCCAAGAAAAAAGGTAAATTATTATCATACACAACGTTGATTATTTTCCCATTTTATTTACATTTTTTGGAGCCAAAAGTATGTGGTTTTTAGGTGGTATATATTCCACTTTAGCTGGGCATACCAATCTGAAATGCTCTATTTATTGGAACCTCCCACTTCCACTTCTAGTTTTCATTCTATTATAAATAATTTGGAGATTGTTTGGGGAATCGTTTTGGCTTTACAACCACTCTAAATCTATACTTTATATCAAGACTCTACATCTCATTATTCTGCTTCCAAAATGTGTAGACTCCTCCCAAAGAAGGCTATTTTTCAGTCCCAACTTTCCAAGGTGTTAACACTACTCCTTCAAAATAGACTTTTGTTGCAATGAGGAGGACATTCCCAGAGTAGTTTCCGTGGCCCGAATGCAGTCGTCGTTCTCTACCATGCTGATCATCTCAAGGTGGTATTTGACGGGGCAGTCATCTCTCAGAAGACTTCTTAGCTGATATGGTTATGAATCTTTTGGAATGTCTTAGGCCTGGAGTGTTTCTCCATTTGATCCCTTAACAATCCATTCAGTTCGTTGTTGATGACGCATCTCATTAGACCACAGTAGGGCTTTGGTCCAAAATATGGAAATAACTTGTATAAAGAATCTGCAGCTTTCGTCCTTTACCATGCTCATCATCTCAAGGTGGTATTTGACAGGGTAGTGACCTCTCAGAAGACCTAGCACAAGTTTGATTTCATTTTTGGTCATCACAAGACTTCATATCTGATATGGTTATGAATCTTTTGGATTGTCTTAGGCCTGGAGTATTTTTTCATTTGATTCCTTTGGGTCTGGTTCAAGATATGGAGCTGTTGCCAATTTTTTTAACTTCCTCATTGCCTGGTAGCCACATTAGTTTGGTTCTACTCCTATACTAACTTGGACGTGCACTCAATAGTTTTCTGGCTGTTTGGTTATCTGAGAGAATGTAAATTTGATTTTTATAGCGATTTCTATCCAAACACTTTTGAGCACATTTGTTTATTGCTAGATACTCAACCTAAAAAATAGTGACTGATGTTCCTAGTAGTGTGGAGAGCTTCTATTTTGATCAACAAATATCCAGCTTCTTATTCTAGTTCCGAATCGCCAGTGTTCTGAAGAAACACCGGGAGTTTTAAATTATTTATTAACAAAGAACAAAGATTTTATAGAAATGAATGACTCTACTTAAAATTTTGATAATTATCTAAAATGTGTTGATGTGTTGTGGCATGTTTTGTTGCCAATTCAATTATTAATTATCGTAGGACCTTCAAACACCAGAATAGTCTAGAATACCTGGAAAAACTCTAGGATATTCAGTAACTGGGTAATCGGATAGGTACAGGCCTATACAGTGACAATAAGATAATCAAATCGAATAACTTATCTATCTTCGTTACAATATGATATAATTTTTTTCCATATATTGGAACCTTTATCTATGCTTCTTTGATTTCTACCCATTTCGTGAAATCGTTTTTATGTTAGACTGTACCTAGACTTGGTCTTTGATTTTTTTCACGTAAGGAAACGTTTTTTACACCAGAAAATTACGCTTGTACCTAAGCTTGGTCTTCTTTGATTCCTTCCCGTTTTTTCTGACGTTTTTATGCTACAAAATGACGATTGTATCCAGACCTATTCTCTTTTTATCTCTTCCCATCACTTGGAACCTTTTTTATGGTGAAAAATTACGATTGTGTTCAAGTCTGGTCATTTTTTGTCATTTCTATTCATTTCCTGGAACTTTTTGTAGGCTAGAAAATGACGATTTTGTCGAGGCCTGGTTTTCTTCAATATTTTCTATCCAAGAGAACTTCTTTTTGCTAGAAAAATATGTTTGTATCCAGACTTGGTCTTTTTCTATTTCTTTTTATATCTTGATATCTTTCTTGCAATCTTTTAAATGCTAGAAGATGATGGTTGTTCCTAGACCTGGTATTATTTGATTTCCTCCCATTCTGTGTAATTTTTTATGCTAAAAGTGACGATCATATCCAGATCTGGTCTTTTTTAATTTCTCCTCTTCTCCTGGACCTTTTTTTAAGCTAGAATATAATGATTGTATCCAGACCTGATCTCTACCGATTTCTTGCAATATTTTATGTGCCAGAAAATTGAGGTTATACCTAGACCTGGTGTTCTTTAATTTCTTTCCATCTCGTGGACATTTTTTATGTCAGAAAATCAATTTGTACTTGCCTCGTCCAATCAATGCAACATCTACAACACTCTTTGAGAGTTAGATTAAGTTATGTTAGGTCGCCTACACTACATAGATAATATGATTTAAAGAGGTAGATCAGTGAAAGAAACCTGAAGATAATCCAAAAATGAATTAATTTTATTTTAAATATTTGTATCAAGCTTAAATTTTCGTATCGAACCAATATCACTGTCTAAAATTCGTTTCGATAACCAAACTTTCGTTGTTGGTCTCTGAAGATGATAGTTTGGTTATCGAAACGAATTTCAGACAGTATAATTTCGTATATCAGTGTAGTAATTTATTTATTTTTGTAGTGAACGAAGAGCTGGATAAAAAGGTAAAAGCAGAGAGTCAAGAGACTGATAATCAACATTTCGTATCCTCCTTAAGCGTGGAAGAAGCTTTAGCCCAACTTCCGCCAATCGATAGATCAGTAAATATAGAAGACGAAGTCGAAAGTAATCCTTGTACGTGTATACTAAAAGAAGAAAAACCCGACCATTCGTTAGAAGATGATAGCGAATCGTTAAATTTAATACCCAAATATGAATTCTCAGAAGATCATGACTGCCAAGCCAAATTAAAATTAAGGGAAACTTACCGTTTCGATAGCGTCGATGATGAAATGGTCGAACGTTTACACAACACCTTTATACCTAACGTTAACGGAAATTATAGTATGAACCCTTCGAAAAGTAACGACGCCATACAAGAAAACGGACTTTACGTGAATGTAGTGCCTATTGTAAATATAGAAAGTATACCGAAAAATGTTAAAAACTTTGCAACAGAAAATTATAGTAGATACAGATTTTCAGAAACGCAGGTTGTTCAAGAGGATGTAGATAGTGGACGGACAGAAGGTGAAGTGTCCTCTGTTGTTAGTGATAATAAATGTTTTAGAGAATGGCACGAAGTCGTCGATACGACTTCCTACCAAGGTGAAAATATAAGAATTTTGCCTTATGTTATAATAGATTGAGATACTAGTCCCTTTATTATTATTATTATTACTACTATTATTATTATTACTATTGAAGTAAAGGTGAATTTATAGAATAAAGAATATTATAATTTTTTTTATGTTACAAATTTTTCCCGTATGTGAATCTCATTTAAACAATAACCATTAATAGAGGAAAATAATAATATTTTTGTTACTTTACTTCAAGGTATATCGTTCGATGAATGTTAAATATATAAAAAAATATTGAATTGAATCTATAAAAAAAAATTGAATTTGTTTATTTTGTGGGGTCAATACTACAACTATGTAACTACAATCAGTACAATCCAGATGTTTCGAAAAAAACAAAGTAAAGTTTTATCAAGATTGTAGAGACGAAACTAAAAGTTATTTTACTACAATTTCTGGATTGTATTTAATTAAAAGTATTCATGTCTCGTTTCTACCACAAAAACAGTCATTAATTGGGGGAAATACATGCAAAAGGATGGTTTCATGCTGATTTTCTTTAATTTTTTCCAGGTGTAAAGAAACGAATTTTATTTATTGAAACTATCAAGTTATTTACAACATATGTATATTGATGAGTATTTTTTCATATTTTACAAAAATATAACTTGGAAAGTAGCGGAGATATCATCTGATACACATCATAGATTGTCATCCGAAGCCACAATTTTTACGTAAATAAGTTATTCTTTACCATTTTTTCTTACATCGTTTACTATATATGTATGTAGGATTAAGATTATTTCTCTACTCCATCTACCACAGTCACGCATGAAACACTAGCTCTATTCAAGCAGTCTAATGCCATATAGCCATAATAGCATTCGAGTCAGTCGGGAATAAGACACAGAAGGTTACGGAATTAAGACGAACACCCGAATAATTAATTCTAATTAAGGCGATTTTCCGTGTAATTAAGGCAAATTTTCGCTTGATTAAGACGATTTTCCGTGTAATTGAGGCAAATTTTCGCTTAATTAAGGCGATTTTCCGCGTAATTAAGCCAAATCATCTCGAAATTGAGCCAATTTACTGCTTAATTAAAACTATTCCTCACAAAATCAAGACAAAGTCAAGCGCAATTGCCAAATTTCCGTGTATTTAAAGCGATTTCCTGTATAATTAAGATAAATTCCCGCTTAATTAAGACAAATTCCCGCACAATTATGCCAAATTCCTGCGTGGACATGACGAAGTCCAGTATAATTAAGACAGTTTCCCGTGTAATTAAGGCAAATTCCCGCGTAGTCAAGACAATTTTCCGAGCAATTAAGACGAATTTGCGCGTAATCAAACGAAATTTACTCTTGAGTAAAACCCCCGTTTAATTAAAGCAATTTCAGCGCAATTAAGACGAATTTCCGCGAAATTTACGTATTATGAACTCGATTTTCCATGCGCTTGTGACGATTTCCCGCGCAATTAAGACAAATTCCTGAGCGATAAATACGATTTCCCACTCATTTAACGTAGCAACCACATATACGAATATTTTTACTATCAACCTTAGTTCTATTATTTAAATTGTATATAAGTAAAGTGTTGTCATTGTTTGAATTCCATAATAATAAAGTGTTTTCCATTACCCAGCTGTTTACGAAGAAAACCCTAGACAACCAAGATATCCCTACATGTATATGGTTATTGTGGTTTTTAGCGTATAGACTGCTACCTAAAGGATATATTGTGA
This sequence comes from Diorhabda carinulata, assembly GCF_026250575.1. Classification (NCBI taxonomy): domain Eukaryota; kingdom Metazoa; phylum Arthropoda; class Insecta; order Coleoptera; family Chrysomelidae; genus Diorhabda; species Diorhabda carinulata. The sequence goes on from NC_079463.1 coordinate 24,986,138, forward strand.
CTTGACAGGCTACAGAAAATTAAAGAAGTAGCCTCAACTCCCTTCTGAACAGTGTGATGTAGCCTCAGCTCATTACTGATCAGATCATTCAAATGTCTCTGACCTGAAGACATCCTAAACGCATCTTCAACGAGCTTGAGTAGAGCCAAACACCAAGTCTATAGTAGGCTCATCTCACTATCGAATAGGTCCTTTTAATTTCATCTTTACCAGACAGGCTTCAGAAAATAAAACCTGAGGTAGTAAGCTCGTTGAAGATGTGTTTGAAATATTATTGTGCAATTAATAATTTCATAAAAACTTCGATTTCATAAGTGGAGTTTTTTTCACAGTATATTAAAATCTCTCTTCAGTAAGTTACTTGGAACCCTTTTATTGCTAACTATCAAAAATACTGCAATTAATATTTTGGTATTCATAATAAGGTCTCTGTAATAAATCCAATGGTACTTCTTTGATTAAACTTTGTTCCCATAAAGATGATGGCACCATACCGGTTTCGATAGCGTGAAAAGTAGGAATCAAATGCATGTATTTGATTTTCCTTCTATATTTGCTTATTTTATAGTTAGAATTGTAAATCCACGTTCCGTGCGTAGCTATACCATTTTCAATCAACTTTTCGTTTATGGAAACAACTGCAGATTCGTTAACGCTGAACAAAGCTATGTGCAACACTTTTTCTTGGGAATCTATTTCTATTATTTTCGCTAAGAGTCGTTTTTCTGATATTAACAATGAAAATTCGTATAGATCTGCTCGAGTCCATGGTTCATGACGATCTGGAAAAAAAATTTTACTATTATACCAGAACACTATCATTATCACAGCTTTAAAGGGGGACACTATAAATCCTTTGGGTTACAGTGTATATGACAACCCAATATCTACATACATACATACAAGGAAAAAATGGTTCAAAGAGATTAGAAGAAATTTGAGAATAGTGAAAGGGAAGAACTAGCAAAATGGAAAAAGTAAACTGAGTTATTTGGGATTTTTTTATGATAACCATTTCCAAATCTACAAAACATAAATCAATTTTATTTATACAAAAAAAATGATGAAATAAAATGTTTTTATTCATTTAGCTGTATTTGCTTATTATAAAAGTGCTTTACATATAGTAGTTTCCATCCAATCATTGAATAAACAATGTACATAAATAAGTTTTTTTGTTAATTGTTAAACATTTGGTTTTTAAGAACAGAGTCACTGGCTTTTCCAGTGTTTTACGTAAATCCTATGTATAGTAATGCATCTTTGATCACAATATCATAGATTACATAAGTAAATAGTTCAAAGTTTACTTTATAAAGAAAATTTTCATTCCAGTATTTGTGGTACTACTACATTTAAATACAGTAAACTACTTGTAAGTTGAGGCCAAACTTTAAATTAATTATCTAAAAGAAGTAAATAGAACCGTTTACTTACTTATTGGTACTACATCTGCTAATGCTCCTCTTATAGCAAATCTAGGTACAGTTCTATGTTTCTTAAAAATATAAAATATATTATCTAATGCAATATTCACACACTGGCCATAATCTATTAAAAAGACACGTAATTTTGCTTTATTTTGTAGAAGTGTAGGTAAAACAATTGCACGATAATATACAGAATCTATACACACTATGCAGGTTGCATACATTTTTATATGATTCTCCGTCATTAGAATTTTCTTCTCTTTATAATAATTAGTTATATATTGTTCAAATAGTTGTCTTTCCTTTACATGCAAGATTAACCAAAACTTAGAAGGGTCGTATACATTATCTATCAAAACACTATATATATCATTTGGTTTAATGGTTTCTGTAGAATATGATATTTCTTTACAAATCCTATTTATTTCAGAATCTTGTTCCATTGTCGCAGGCGTCGTACTATAAAATTCACTGTTCACTTCGTTTGGAACTATATAGCCACCAATAGTAATAGCAGAGTCCATAACAAAATTTTTTGCATTAGCTTCATAAACAGGTTAATTTATTTATTATAATTTAAATTATATGAATTAAAAAATTAAGACGGAAACATTCCCAAACAATCAGTTCTACTTAAGTTAAATACGTTTATTTGGAATTTTAAGTTTAAAAGAGTGTAATCAAACAATGCTACCAACTCATATACGTATTGTATAAAAAACAATGTCACTGTGAGGTATATTATAAACATCGAACTCTATAAATTTATTTATCGAGTTCGATGATTATAAATATGAATCAAAGAAAATATCCATAGACCTAGTAATTGTAAACTGCGCGTTCGATGAAATTCATATTCCAATATTAATATGATATCCGAAGAAAGTTACAGTAAAGCTATATCTGACAAGTGGTTCCTTTTAATTTGTTGTAGCGTGCTTCTTCCACCGTTATATTTCTTTATTCCCTTATCTTTTTAGGTCTACCTTAGACAAAAGGCTGTTTCTTTCTAAAATTGGCACACATTTTTAATTTATTCATATCTATACAACAGTCTAGAATTTATATGTCTATGGTGTTACCATATATATATATATATATATATATATATATATATATATATATATATATATATATATATATATATATATATAACATCCAAACCATAGACATAGTAATATTACTAAATGTCTATGATCCAAACTTCAATTTAATTACGGTATTTCTCATTAGAACATTTCGGAAACTATGAGTATAATTTCTGAAAAGCCGTATTATTGTCAAATTTATCCTAAATTATTAATTGGCAAACCAAACTTTGATTTTTTTACTATAATAATTTTAGACTTAAATCCAAATATATCCAAATAGTTGCTAAAATTTATATGTAAACGTGTCTACCGAACATACTCGTTCCACACAGATAAACGCCGTAAAAATTTGTTAATTATAAATATATTTTGGGAAGAAAGATTCTTTTTAAGAATGGTTGATCGTTAATAAATGAGAATCCAAAATACATCTGAGTAAATCATATTTTTAAACGTTAAATTTAATTTAGAATATCAAACAAAACCTATTTATCTGCTTAGTTTATTATCCCTCCGTAAGACGTCGCTGATATACATTGTTTTCAACCAATCAAAAGTAATCTGACATGTAATTTGGATTTCAAGCTTTACGATTGGTCTAATTGAATTGCAGATGCATTAAACATCAAATTAACCGTTTCCTATGAATGGCGTGTTTTGTTTACGGAAAAAATTTTTTAGAAATAAGTAAAAGTGATTTTTTTAAATTTGGTGAATTTCAGTTATCGAAATGTCTTTCGCGAGAAGTCTACAAGAGGAGTTGAACGAACCAGATGAGTTAGATACATCGTCAGGTTGCGATATGTCTTTTGAATTGTCTTGTGATATTGATACTAGTGATCATGTAGCTTTCTGTAGCCCTAAGCAAGAACATGGACCAAGAAAATTAGAATTTTCTGGATGTGATAACAATTTAACACCTGGACCAAAGACTGTTTCATTTAGTCCTCCTTATAAGAGAGTTAGGGCTTTAAGATTATTTGATAGTCCTTTGACACCAAAGACCATTATACACAATTCATCAGCAGACACACCTGTTCCGAGAAGCAGATTATTTGGTAAACCTAGGGCCGTAGCAACGGCATATCCGAGAAAAGAAGAAAGGCCAGCAGCTAATGTGAATCCATTTACACCTAATGGTAATTATAACTAATTATTCTATTAGGTTTTAAAAATATGTTTTATTCAACTTTTTGATAGACATCAATGTATGTAGTTAAAATTAAGATTATCTAAAAATTTTACTGTAAAAAAACAATGGACCTCTTTCAATGTATATATCTGTTAATTTCTTTGTCAATATACAGATGAAATTTTTCAATTGAAAAGTACTTCATTTACTAGGATATTAGCAATTAAAAACATAATAAATAGATTTAATTTGTAATTCGTTTAGTTAATTAATTGTTCATTCTTTCATATTCATTTTTTTTATGTATTCCACGATGAATTGTGCATTTTATTTTAATAAAACAGAACTGTAGATTGTTAACAATAATATAATTAATAATCACAAATCTAAATATTATTTTGGTTTATAAACTATTGAGAGAATAAACAATGAGTTGAGCTAAGTTAATAGTTGTATGAAATTTTTTGTTACTTGGGATAATCATAGTGTTTCGATTTCAAACCATTTGTATTTCATTCTCTTAAAATTACAAAAATCACAATATGTTACAGGTGTCTGTAACAATTTGGTTTTATTATCTATTTAATAAATTATTTACATTTACTTGCTTTCCAAATGTACAATTCAAATACCCATTCAAGCACATGAGTGTGTAAATTTCAACCGCATGTTCTAAATTCTCATTATGAGATCTGTGTGTCAAATAATGTCTGATTCTTCCTTGCCCCTTAAGTACTAGAAAAATGATTGGGTTTCATGAGTTTCATGATTTTTTTAAACACAAACTGTAGAATTGAAGTTATGTAGATATTTATTTAGATCTACATTTGTCATTTTTTAAATGACAGAGCTGGTCTAAGCAATATTCTCTGACACAACTGGATTCAGAAACAAATTTGGAATATGAATTATTATTCAATGAAGAAGACATATGAACGCATGTTCCAAATTGTCGATTTTAAAATCTGTGCGTCAAACACAGTTGTGTTTTACTTTTGCCCCACCAGATAGTTATTTGGACTTCATGAGGTTCAAAATTGTGCGTTGGAACACAAACTATAGAATTGTGGTCAATGTCAATCTGTCTTTAAAAAGAAGTCACACCTGTGGGCGTCTCAAAATAGAATTCTTATACTCAATTGGATTCAGAAACAAATTCCTGACTAAAGAAGACTATAAAATTGCCTCAGAAGGTAATCTATAGTAAAAATTTTAGTTACAAAGATGTACTTCTGTAGTATTCATATTTTGTATTCAATCATTCGAATTAGTTATATTTTGGATACAGCAGGTTTGTTTCGAACTTTGATAATTGACACAAAGCTCACCGAAGTTTTGATTGATTCTTGTGTGCTAAGCTTATGAGCGTCAAGCCCATGTGTTTCGTGTATGAAATGCTTGATAAATTGGGAAGCAATTATTGTAAGTTTAGTTATAATTTAAAAACGCAATACAGTTGAACTCCAACTTACCTAGAAACATTTTTTAGGTATTTTATTATCAAAGAAAAGGAGTAGATCCATAAGATCTTTGTTGGGATCGCCTGACATGAAACCACCTAAATGTGATTTGAACGAAAGTGATGCATCAGACGTGGAAATAGAACAACCAACAAAACGAGTAGCTCTACAGGAAAATAATATTTCTAGATATCATCAAGAATTTTTGGAACTGGAATTGATAGGTAATTATTATTTCAACTTGATAATTTATCTTTTAAGTTTCAAATGATTCAGTAGTTGGTTAATTTCAGTTCATTTATTATAAAGTATGAATAAAAAATTGAATTGATTTATGGTTATATCTGTGTAAAACTATGCATAATTGTTAATTTATTAATATTTCAAAGTTTTATTTAATAATCATACTTAATTTTCAATAATTATTTTGTATTCAAACCTGTTTTCTTTGTTTTTCTTCTATACTATCTTTAAACTGCAACCAAGATGAAAGTTATTTTTTTAGTTTATTTTAATCCTGATGCCTTTCTTCCATTTCAGATGTAAGACTTGTTGGAGTAGTGTCCTTTTTTCACAGCTCTTTCCATTCTCTCCTATGTCTTTTGTTACATTTGCTGCCATCTTATTCCTAGTTTTTACCTGCCATCTTTCTTTCTATTGTTCAGCTACTCTTTGGTTTTCTTTTAATGACATGGCCAAAATCATCTTAGTTTTCCTCCCTCAATTTTGTTTTCAATTAAATTTCTGTCTTATAATGTTATTCCTTATTTTGTTGTGTCTTCTTTTATCCTCAATTTCCTTTTATTAATCTTATTTATATACTTCATATTTTGTTATCGATTCTGCTTAAGTTCCTTCCTGAATTTTATTTTTGAATTAGTTTTGAATTAAATTTTTCTCTCATCACGTTATTCCTTATTTTCTCATATCTTCCTCATTTTTCTTGTGAATTAGTTTTAAATTTGATTTTTCTCTCATAATCTTATTCCTTATTGTGTCATATCTTGTTGTTTTATCATTTATTTTCTTATTAATCTCATTTATTTATTTCATATTTTGTTATTGTTTCTGTGTAAGTTCCTTTCTCAATTTTGTTTTGAATTAGTTTTAAACTGGATTTTTCTCTCATAATGTTATTCCTCATTTTGTCATATCTTGTTTTATCCTCTTTTTTTTCTTATTAATTTTATTTATATACTTTATATTTTGTTTCTGATCTAAATTTCAATATGGGTATGACTACTTTTGTATATATTTCTATTGTTATTTGTTTTGGTGTTTCTTTTTGACTCTTAAAGGCATTGAATCTTGCAGTTTCTCCAATCCTCTCGTTTATATGATTAGTGTAAATTTGAAAAAATTGTGTGACCAAAATTATATTTTATTTTCATTTCACTATGCTCTATCAATGTTTATATAATTCTTTTAGGTAAAGGACACTTTGGGTGTGTCTACAAATGTGTTAATAGATTGGATGGATGTGTTTATGCGGTGAAAAAATCAACAAAACCTGTAGCTGGGAGTGTTTTTGAAAAAACTGCTCTTAATGAAGTTTATGCACATGCTGTTTTAGGTAATGCTAATTTTAAACGAGTCGCTTTGCCTGTAATGTTACTGAACAAACTATTTACAATACCATTACTATTACAATTACATTGTCTGACGCCCGTTTCGATAACAGTCTCTGAAGACAATAATTTGGTTATTGAAACACATGTCAGACAATGTAATAGTGTAATTCGTATATACAACTTGACGTCTTTTTTAATATCAATTTAAGAAAAAAGTCATTTTTCCTACAAACCTCTTCATAGCCTAAAATCCAAAATGGAATCAAAATTTTTTTGGTTTGTTTATGCCTTCTCTAAATTTTTTTGAGGTGGTTACAAAATACATTTTTTTTTAACCTTTAGGGAAACATCAACATGTAGTTCGATATTATTCTGCCTGGGCTGAAGATAATCATATGATAATTCAAAACGAATATTGTAATGGAGGTTCATTGGCAGATAAAATATCACAAGAGCCACTTAGTGCACAAGAACTTCGGACAATGTTACTGCATGTCGCAGAGGGTTTAAGGTAAATACCTATTGAGTTATGTAATTTTTTGTTAAAAATCAATTATACTATTCTTATTAACATTCTTCATCTTTCTCGAATATACCTGAGGAGTCTTCAAGTATTATGTAAGCCTATAGGGGGGCAGAAGGTATTAATTTTGTTGACAAGGGGGAAAAGATAATTGTAAGGCATCTGCTTACATAATATTTGAATGGTTCCTGAGGCCGTGGAATGCTTCTTGAATTCTACTTTAATAATTCTTCGACAGCAATATATATTTTTTTTGGGGGCTACTGAGTCTATTTTATTTGTTTATTTAGATACATCCATTCTGAAGGTTTGGTTCACTTGGATATTAAACCGGGAAACATATTCATTTCTCGAGAAAAGAAGATGCATGGTACTAATTATGATTCAGCAGATGATGGATTTGAGGACTTAGATGATAATTCATTATTGGAGGAAGAACTGACTTATAAAATTGGCGATTTGGGTCATGTAACAAGCATACAAAATCCACAGGTATTTTTATTTCTATAAAACTATTTCATTTAAATATTCAACAATACTTTTTAAAATGTACTGGTAAATAATATAATTTTTTTTTAGGTCGAAGAAGGTGATAGTCGTTACCTGCCTAACGAAATTCTTCATGAAGATTATACACATTTAACGAAAGCTGACATTTTTGCATTGGGACTTACAGCCTTAGAAGCTGCTGGGGCTGGCGCTTTACCGAAAAATGGAGACAAGTGGCATTCATTACGAAATGGAGAACTGCCTACTTTACCTCAAAAATTAAGTCGTGATCTTATTGACCTTATCAAACAAATGATACATCCTGATCCTGCACACAGGTATGAATTCATTTTTTTAATTCTTTACAATTATTCTTTTAAAAAAATTTTTAAATTCGATTATAATTGTAAGTTTATCTCCTTTTTACTGTCCTATGTGTGAAAAATGGAAAACACCATCCTCAAAATATCATTAAGTGGTACATAAAAATCCTAGTTCCTAGTCACACAGGAAAGACAAAAATTAAATACTAGCCAAAAAAAGGGGTACAAATACCTTTTATTAGCCTGTAAGCTTTCTATAATAGTTTTAGGAGCAAGAGAAGCCTCTGGAAGAGCCTACCAGGGCTAAATATCTTCAAAAAATTTCTTCTAAACAACTAGATTAGGTAACTAATTGGATTTTAGCAAAATAACAAGCTACACTTTCTCAGTGTTTTCCTAATAAGATATTACCACTTCAAAACTATTCCAATGAAGAATGTGTCTAGCACAAACAGTCGAGAGTAGATTCTGTGGGAAAGAGGAGGAAACTACAGATGATCAAGTGCTAGAATGACATGCTAGTACATAAAATGTTTCAGATTACAAAGATCTGATTTTCTTGAAGCCACACCTAAAATATCATCAAGTGGGACATAAAATTGCTGGAAAAACTATCTGAGACAAAACAGGAAATAGTTTGGGTTCCTAGTCCTACAGGAATCAAACAAAAATAGAATACACTACTCAGAAATGGAACGCGGATGCCTATTGGCATAGAACATTTCTGTAAAAGTTTCAGGAGAAAGAAAACTATCTAAATCTTCGGAAAAACAGGCCACACGTTCTCATTGAATTTTACAGGAAGGAACTAATGAGAAAATTATTTTTAGTCATTTAAGTTGCCTTTCTGAGGTCCAAATATTTAAAGTGGGAGAAAATTCGCTCTAATTAGCATTGACTCAGAAAATGTCCAAAAATATTTTTTATTAGAAAAAAAACTTATTGACAATTTGCAAGGGATTTAGATGAATCGGGGGATGGGGTGAAGTTGCTAATAATTAGAAAATGTAAAGTTCTAACAGTGAAAGTGTGAATTTATAAAATCCTTCCCCTTTTTGGCAAGAAAATAATTGTATTACAATAATTTTTTTTAGACCGTCATCTGCGCAGATATTACACAACAGGGCGTTATTTCCAGACAGTACCAAATCGAAAGCAGAATTAACACGAGAATTAAATGCGGAAAAATTGAGAAATGAAATGTTGGTGAAGCAACTTAAAGAAGCGGCAATATGTATAAAAACAATTGCCAGCGAAACCGTAAAATTGCCTAGTTCAACAAAAATAAATTCCAGATTGATAGGTAAAAAAGTGAACAGGAGTATTAGTACTACTACTTTTTGATAAACAAAAAGTTATTATTAATATTAATATTACAATTTTTGTCAGCTCATATTTTGTATTAGTATTTTTGACGAACAATGTTTACTAATGATTATTATTCTTATTTGTCTTTCTTGTTACATATATACATATATATAAATACAAAAAACAGGGAGCGTAGTTTTCGGTTAACTTCCCTGTATTTTTTTATTTTTATTCTGTGTTAATTAATTTTGATATAACTGCTGAATAATTATATATCGGCTTATTAAAAAGGAACGTTAGCTGTTGATAACGATAAAACACGAGCGTTTACGTTAAATATTTTAGAAGATCGACTTATGTAAGCTGTGGAATTATCGAGTTAATTTTTAGGAAATTAATTATTTTTAATACAAAAAATTATGTATCTATTTTTGAGTTTTCTTTTCATTTATTCCCATGCAGCAATTCTACTAATTCTTTTTTTGCTATTACGAAATCGGTTTATATATACTGGGTATTGCAACCAAAAGCAAAGTCACCCCGTTTCCATGATAGGTAGAAAACTAGAAAATTATTGGGATCTGCTTGATAAAAAATTTTCGTAGCACCATCCGTATTCGAGATAAGGAGCGTTATATACACATTTTTCACGATTTTTGTTGTAAGTATTGGCAACATTTTAATCAATAATGTAATGAGCCCTTTGTATGAAAATAGAAAGAAAAATGTGTTTCTGATTTTAGTAAATTTCTGTACAAAGGGTTTTTTTGATAAGGGAAATTTGAAAAAGATATCAACTGCACCGGAAAAATTATCGTTGAGGAAAACTCGTGAAAATCCAATTTTTCCAGAACCTACCATTATTTTTGGATTTTTCGGAAAAAAATACTTAATATTTCATGATATACCTTGACTATAAATGAATATTTTCAATATTGTCAAAAAATCAAGAAATTTAAAAAAAAAATTTTACATGATTGTATAAAAATTCAATATTTCCAAAACCATCTCAGATATGCTTATTAGAGGTTAATGAAAAGTATTTGTACTTCAATGTAGTGCTCATAGCTTCTTTTGATCACTAATATGAATGGCGTCCTCTGCTCATTTTCCCTGTCTAAAGCTTTTTTAAGCATTTAATATTTCTGATTTCGAGCTTTCCGTCTTCCATTTATCATCTTTTCTAATATTTTCTATATGGCATTATACCTCATTGGTATAATGGCAATGTTGCAATACAAGAAAATCGGAAGAGGTATATCATAGAAAACATGTAACATTAGAAGTTTCAATATAGTCAGAAACTGATCGTTAACTTTCACCTTCTATTTCTGAACCTTATTATCAAACCAAGTTATCGTCTTCGGAGACTGAAACCACAATATTCGCCTTCAGACACTGAACTTGTTATCATACCAAGTCATTCTCTTCAGATATTTAAAGTAAACTCTTAATCTTCATTCTCCAAACTTGGTTATCAAACCAAGTTATTGTATTCCGAGACTGAAAGCAAAATCTTTACCTTCACTCTCTGAATTTGGTTATTGAACCAAGTCATAGTCTTCAGACACTGAAGTCTCAGAACTTGGTTATTGAACCAAGTCATCGTCTTCAGAGACTGAAGTCTCTGAACTTAGTTATTGTACCAAGACATCGGCTTTAGAAACTGCACTTGGTTATTGAACCAAGTCATCAGCTTTAGAAACTGAAGTCTGCTTTTGGTTATTGAATCAAGCCATCCTCTTCAGAGACTGAAAGTAAAATCTTTATCTCCACTTTCTGAACTTGGTTATCATAAGAACTAATTAATAGGTTTTAACGAGTTTTAGAGTATTCCCAATAGATAAACCTAATTACTTTAGTTCTAAGACTTATAGACGATCCCGAGTTGATCAGAAACTATGACAGTTTAGAGAATAGAAGAAAAGTTGCTGACCTGATTCAATTTTACCAATACTACCAGGGCAGATGCTCTTCTGAGCTGTCCTACCTTGAGCAGTATTTGCAAGAGCTACTCGACAGGCAGACGTGTCTCAAAAACACCAGAATATCAATTTATTGGGTTTCCTTTTTTTGGAGGAGTACAAGATTGTGGTATCAGCTACCAAGGCGCGTCTTACATAAAAAAAGAGATCAACGGATTCCTGTCAGGCGTGCCAAAAGAATTGTAATATCACACAATTTGTTTATTATAGTAATTATTATAGATTGCAAATAAAAAAATCCCTGTTACTTGGAGACCAATACAAAATAGACCAAAAACCAGGTGCGACGACCTGAAAACATTTAGGGTAACGAAAAAAGGGAAGTAATACGAGACAGAAATGTGAAGAAATTTTTGATTGAATAAAATAAATATTTCCTTACATAAATACATTTATTATGTAAAATGTTTATTTTAAAACGCATCGATTAAAATAAGGTAATTTTAGGTTTGCAAACACAATATAAGGGATGTATCACTCGACAATTAGGATTGTGCACAAGGAAATTATCAATTCCGACTTTAGTTACACTGGTATAAGTGAGATCAATTAATTCTATATCTAAATTTTTGAGGTGGCTCAATGTACTATCGCTGATGTTTTTATAGCCTCGAAGGGAAAGGCGCCTTAAGGGTATTTTCCATTTAACTTTCCATCTATCTTGATTATTTGGAATATCATCCCTTGAAAATATTCTGAAAAAAGAAATAATTTGAAATTCTCACTATGACAAAAAAGTTTTTTCATTATCATCAAATTTATACGGCAGCGGTCGTTTAATAGAGACTGCATGCAAAAACGGGCATAATAGTTGAGTTGTGTAAAAGAAGCATAGAGTTAATTTTAAAGATAGATATTGAAATGGGCCCCAATTTCTGACAGAGATAAAAAGAACATCAATATATCACTGTTTATCTCCTTCTAGTCTGTTCTTATTGAATCTAGCAAACACCAATAAAAATTATGACATAAGAGAAGAATTGGGCGTACAGGATGTTGTGAGATGGGTCAGGGCACGAAAAAGATTCTGTAGGGATCACGCAGAAAGAATGCCAGAAGACAGATGGGCTAAAACTCAGAGACCGAACACACCTACCTAAACTAGGAGTTCAGCTTCTCAGGAAGATCCAAAAAGAGGGCCAAACGTACAGGATTGAACAGGACCTGGTCCTATTAAAAGAGGAAGAAGAAGACCAATGAAACTATTGTTAGACCCTTGGCTTTTAGTTGAAGATAATTAACCTTGTCTTTTACACCTATAACCAGAAAAGTAGTTGTATAATAAAAAATTTACCGTATTTCTCGTATTTCCCTTACGATCCTGTTACGTCCTGTTGATTCATCGGCTTTAGGGGAAGCATCATTTCCATTTCTATTAATTTTGATTGTGGAACAAGAAGGTCGATTGATAAAATCGTGACTTATTGTTATTGTGGAGCTGGAAGATGGTTGCGACGTTTCGTTATTGGGATGTCCATTTACGGATCTGGAGGTTGATGGCTGACATTCTCTAAAAACATATTATTTAAATATATAAATCTGAATTAATAGAAAAAAGACAAAAATTTGAATTATCTAATTTGATAAAAAATTCCTTGTTCAATCAAAATATTTATGACAGAGTTTAAAAAAATCAACATGCCTCAAACAATGCATTGTTAATAAGGTTATTATTTGGAAATGGGGGGTCTACTCAATTTTAGGTTATAAAAAATTAATATTTTTTAGGTTAGGTTAGGATTTTTTTCGTCGTTCTTCCTTTGTAACTTTGAGTGAATTCTACCATGATTTAATTTGTGTATAAAAATGTGTTTTTTGGTAATAAATTATATATTTTATATATATAATTATTTTATCAACGAAAAAAGGGGTTTTAATTATGGTTTTTGAACTTAGGTCTCATTTTTTCTTAAAAGTGTGTCAAAAAATGAGCAAAATGGAAAAAATGTTAGTTTTTTAACTTTTTGTGAATTTAGAGAAAACTGCAAAAATTTTAAATTTTCAAGAATTTTAATAATTTGTAAAAACTGTGCAAATTATGATATTCAATTGTTTTTTTCTAACAAATAATTCGACATGTTTTGAATTTTGGATTTTTTTTGACCAATAAAAGTGTTGAAATTTTGGTTTTCAAACTTATGTATAATTTTTATCTTGATTGCACCGAAAAACTGAACAAAATGGGTGTTTTATTGACCAATAAATATTGAAAATGTAAATTTTTCCACTTTTTGTAATTTATAGAAAACGAAAAAAATTTTAAACTTATTAAGAAGTTTAATAAATTATAAAAACTGATCAACACAAATTCTGTGATGTTAGAATTTATTTAATGAATAAATAATAATTCAGATATATTCAAATCACGAAAAAAACCATTGAAAGAAACATTTAGAAAGAATAGTGAATGGTATTAATTGGATACATCCTAAAGAAGAGAGCAATAAAGGAAAAACTAGATCACAAATTGGAAAAACTTTGCCAATAATGGTGAACATTAATGTGACTGAAAAGAGTGGGAAAGTCACATAGAATAATTGTAATGTATCTCTGGGCTAATCAACGATGGTTGACCATATTCCTTGTATTAAAACATTAAAACTACTTTGGAATAAACTATTTATTGAAGAATAAAAAAATTAGTTAAACTATTAAATACCTCGTATCTGTTTACAGACCGCTTCTAAATTGTACAAAGGGCTATAAAAAATTATAAGTATGGTCGTTAGAGAGACAGTGATATAAAATAATGGAACTTCAAGTATCTAAAGAACACTTGGAGTCAACTAACGATGATGTGGGTCCCCATTAGAATCATGTACCATAAATCTTAATGAATACAATTTAAGTAGCTAAATCTATGATTCTTCGCAGTCTTCACCCAACCAGATGATTAGCAGATCCTCTTAACAAAAATGTGTACCGTTGTAATGAAATGTGAAATAAAAAAATTAATCCAAATCTAATTTATGAACTTACGGTTGTGATCTTGTTTGTGTATTTCTAGTGTGTATGCTACTAGAACCAGCCCTTACGATTCTCTGTATTCTTGAATTAACGTCATCTATACTTTTTACTAAATCATTCACTAAAGCTTCCCGCGCTTCGTTGGTTAACCCATCGAAGGGTGTATTATTATTCTTCTTCGCCTTTTTTATTTGTCCAATGTCATGCATGTCTTCATCGTTATCTTTATGTGGTCGTTTCAAATTTCTGTAATCTAAGGAACTTCCTCGTACACCATATCTTGATGTACTAGGAGAACTATTTGCGCTGGAAAAATAAAAATTCACTACACATCACATTCAAATATTGTTTGTACTTTATAGTAAATCTAACCTTCTTCAATTGAGTGTGTGTGTGTGTTATGAGCGGGTTAAAGATACAGGGGGTTGAAAAATGATAGTTTGAATGAGTAGCGATAACTTTTCGAAAACTTCTTTAATGTCTTAGGTCATTTGACACAATTTTTCGATCATATTTTGAATGAAAAATTGAAGCTATATATCTAACACTACAATAAATATCCGAATTTTTCAGTATAAAAATTTCTCAAAAGTTTGGTACAGTTCTAAATACTTTAGAAAATCTGAGCAATTTTTGGTGCAACTCAAGAATTCAGTATTGTTCTGGATTTTTTTGAAAAAAATTTTTCTCAAAACTGGATCATTTTGGGAAAATCAGGCCTTTTGACAAGAATTTTGGAGAATTCAAAAATTTCTTAGGAGTTAGATGATGTTCTAGACATTTCTGGGAAATTTGAAAAGATTTCTTAGAAGTTAAGAAAAATTTAGGATCTTTCTGGAAGATTTAGAATTATGGAAATTTTTTGATAACCTCATTAAAATATTATGCCCGGAACATCTTTGGAAAAAATGAACATAATTTTTAAGAGTTTAGAAAGCAGAAAATACATTCAGTAATTTCGTAAATCTAAAATTAAAACAATTCCTAAACAACCAGATAAAATTTTAAGTTCATTTCAATTTTTCAAAAAGCAAATAACTTTCCTGTAAAAATCTAGCCATTTCTGGATATTCTAGGAAAACTAAACCAATATTTCGATGTTTTTGAACTGTTTAGAAAATTCGAACAATTTCTTAAAAATTCAATTACACTTTAAATCAAATACGAACGCCATTTCCAAATATTGTAATAAATTTTTAATTCTTCATCGGAAATTCCAACAATTCTTCTTAAACCCACTTTCTGGAATATTAAAGAAATTTTGGAAAACCAAGTAATTTCAACTTGTCAACAATTTTTGAGGAATTTCTTTTACCTTTTCAGGTGTCTTGTGAGGGTTTCAGTCCCTATTGCACCAATTTCTTGCCTTATATCTAAAGTTTTTTCTCTTCTTGTCTTCTCTCCTTTATTTGATCCTTCCAGTTTTTTTTTTGGTCTTACCATTCGTTTCTCAATGGTGACTTAGACTTCCAAACTGTCTTCTTATAATATATCCATACCAATTCATCTGATACTTGTTTATTTCTTCTATTATTAATTTGTCTTCATTCTTATCTTCAATTTTATTACGTTTATATTTGTTTACCTTCTAGACTCTTTGGGGAACTTCTGACAATTTTGTTTTCTTCAATAATTACATTTACTTGATGAGAAAATTTAATTTTTGTTAATATTCAACTCAAAACTTAAGTTTAAATAATTACAAACCACCTGAAGAACCTTTTAACAAATAAGAATAAATACTGTACCAATCTCTGATATCTTCTAAATCGTCTGCTACTTGTTCAACAACACCACGCGGACTATGTAGATTTCTTGCACCCTCTTCTGGAAGTGTCATCTCTTCTCCGACTGAAGGGGTTCGGTCATGAGCAGTAGGCACTATTAAACTATTACCCATTCCAAAATAGCAGCAATTATCATCTTCTTCTTCGTCAGAAGTGGACTCTCGATCTGAATGGATATCTAACAATAAAAATACCAATTTGAATAAAAAAAAATGATAAATAAATAAATATACTAGTGAAGAAGCTGAATGTGAAGTAGATTATGGAAAAATAATCATAATTAATGGTAAATTACCTGGATCGAACTTTTGTTGCGAAAGAAAGAATGCTTTAACTTTGCTTGGTAGTTTAGTTACGTTTTTCATGTGTTTGCGACACAAAAACTTTTGTTCATCTGTACCGGAAGGCATACGCATAATATCTACTTCAGGAAAAACAACACTCGAATCTAAAATTATTTAAAATAATCTTAGATTTTTGTAAATTAGTTGTTTTTTTGAAAGTTTTAAAGATGAAAGAAGGAATAATTCTTACTTAAAGGCTCCTTTGATCCTTCTCCACCGCATTCACATTCTGGATAAGGATCTCGATACAAAACACTGTCTTGTATTTTTGCTACTTCGTTTTTAGGCTTTGCTGTAGTTGTCATGTATTCGCATAAATGAATATCGGCAATACTAAAATCAGAATTAGGTTCTGGTACCGAATTTTTTCGACCCGAATAATCGAAAATATTTTCGTCGTAATCAAATTCGGCCGATTTGAAACTCTGAAAATATAGTCGCTGTAGATTTTCTTTTGAATAGAACGTACGTAAAAGCTCGCAACCAATCGCTGAAACAAACATATCATTGAGATTTTTTAAATTTCAAACTACATTCCCTTTTATTTAGTTTCCTTGTGGTAAACAAACTAAAAGACTGTTGTCGTTCAGGTGACAATGTCATCAAGTGAAAGAAAAGATTTAGTTCATAATTAAAAAAATTAAATTCATGTGTCAACTGTATTTTGATATATTTTTGAATAGCTATACAAAAAATCAATATCTCAAAAATAAAAGAAAATGTTTGGAATCTAATTATTCTTGGGACACCTGGTACATTAAAAATTTTTGTTTAACTCTAACCATTATCATTTCAAATTACAAAAAAAATTAAAATTAAATTTGGAAAGGTTTGAATCTTCACAGTTAAATCGTTTTTTATTATAAAAATTCAGTTTTAAGAATGAGAATTTTTACTTTATTCCCATTTTTTTTTAAATATGCAATTTTTTTAAACTTTTAGCATCTTGCGTGATGCCCATTGTCTTGTGATGCTTTGCTGTATACCATTGACCAGTGATCAACCCCTTTGTTGATTTCCGAGTTGACTGAGACTTTCCCCCAGTTTCTTGGAAACCACTTTTTATGGTGGTTTAGGGTGTCTTATGGTAGTGGTTACCAGCTACCTGTCCAGTAAACTGTCTCCAACTCTTCTGTCCATGATGATACCATGGGATATGAGAATTGAGGAGACCGGTAGTGTCTGTTATCACAGCAAATTCAGATGTGTTTTTCCTCTACTTTTGGTCGATTAAATATTTAAAAGATTGTGGCTAGACAGTCGAGCTTTATAGTGCCTTCTGTTACCGCTCTTGGATACAAAAAGCTGCTCCTGCTCCCAGTTATGTCTTTGACCCATCTATACACCAAACAGGCCCTTTTGGAAATAGGAAATTGAGGGATATATCTTCCCAGTCTCGTCTATCAAAGAAGACGACTTCAAATTTTCTACTGAAGTTGTACAAGTTGGAGTGACAGTAATACCTTAGAGTTAGAGGCTATTCGAGGTCCTTGTACCTTAGTATAGTCACATTCCATATTCCATTGCTTTCCAGACTCCTGATTGCAGCCTAATCTTAGTTTTTACCATTAGATTTTCTGCATAAAGATAAGTACACTGTTAACTACACCTAATGAGATTTATTTAATTATCCATTGAGGGTACAAAGGTCGATTTACTGTACATGGAAACAAATATTACCTGTGAATCTGCAATCGAAAATTTTAAGGTTCTTGCAACCGAGTTTGGCGACGCTCAAATAAGGTATCATATTCAGATGTACCCTCAAACATTTAACAATAGAAATAATTTCTAAATGTTCATATTTAGAAACGGACAATAAAAAACTACAAGTAACCCAAACACATTCATCCAAAATTAATACCTAAAAATGAAATCAATTAGTTTAATATTATTAGAATAAACAATTAAAAAAGATACCCTCAATTTCGGTATATTTTTAACAGAATGTTGAAAAAAATATTCGGAATTTGTGACGAACGTTCTTCTCAGACTGAGTTCTTCCAATCCCGATGGAAAATCTCTCAAAGCAACCTGAAAGAATTAAATTGGTACTTTAAGAAAAAAGTTTGAATGGAATTGAACAGTATTTATAAAATTTTCTATAAATACAAATCTAAATATAATTGGATTAATTTGTAATTGATTTTTTCAAAAAAAAAAAACAAGAAGAGGCAACACTCGAGTAGTTCAAGTAGTGTCAGTAAAAGTAGATGTTGTTAGGAATAGATGTCCAACTACAAGGAAAGTCTCAAATAAAATCCTTTTGCGACCATTAAAAAAGCACATTCCAAAAAAATAGAATATCTCAAAATAAATAAATGTATATAATACATTATGCTTACCTTTGATCCTCTAATTTTAACATTCTCCAATGCCAAGATCCTAATATTTTCAAACGACTTGGTAATTTTGAAAAAATTTACAGGTAAATCAGAAACAGTTAAATTGCCTCTTAAAAAAAAATGCGCAGTCTTTTTGTGTAGTCGTTGTGTACAATATTCAATTTTATGCAAACTATTTGGTTCATCCCTAGCATCTATATATTTCCAAAATAAAGGATCAAGAACAAATTCTTTCAGATAGTTACATGTCCTAAAATTATAATATCAGGATTATCAAGACAGTTATTAATAAATCTAGTAATAGGTAAAAGTAGCTTCAATACAAGTCATTCAAATTGCTAATAACAAAATACGTTGAAGATTAATTTAATCAATATTGAAATCTAATAATAAACATAGATTGTAGTAGTTCAAACCATAGATTGTCCAAACCAAAACTAAATACCTAAATCTAAACAGTTAGTTTCCAAACAATTGTCCGTGTTAAGGAAAACATGTATTCATTTGGTAGAAATTATCACTCAAGCTTTAATTATTTGATGATTACCCTCACAAATTTCAAATCAACTGTTATGTATGTGAGTAGAGTGAACTATGCATTTTTTCAATCATAGCTTTGTAAGTACCCCTATATAAAAGCATTTTCTTGTAAAAAGCTTTAATAATCAATTCGTTCATATGTTTTTTCTATAAGATATATTGAATCAATTCAATTATTTCACAGCATGTAGAAAGAAAATTAATCTAAAAATTATAAGTATTTTTCAAATCCATTGATAGCTTTGTTGTCAAAGCTATCAGATTGTAAATGAGATTCTTTAAGTGGCCGTTTTTTCCTCAGTACATAGTTCGTATTCTGTACATACCTGCTTAAATGATATAAAGACGTAGCATCTAAGTATGAGAACAATATATTCAAAACATCATGGGGCAATTCCAACAGTTTACAAGGACCGTTATAATATTCTCCTTCGACAACCATAATAATTGATTTGATCAAATTTCAAATAAGACTTATTATTTTTTATTATAGATGTAAAAAATGGAAATTATTTATATTTTGTTTACACATTTCCAACTAATGCAAATAAAAACATGTCAATGTCATAAGATGGGCTGCGATTTTATCATAGAAATACTGTGCAGCCAACGCTCCTCTTACTTGCTTGTCGATACTAAAAAGTAGAAATATCTAAGAAAAAGGGACGAATAACACCTAATTTTACGATATAAAAACAAGGAATAGAATTTTAATACCCAACTGAAGTCATGTAACGCACTAGAAGTTCTACATAATGAAACTAGTAGAGATGCGTTCGCCAATACTTCTTTAATACATCTATGTACTTTAGTTGAAAACTTATCAAAATATGCATATGAAATGTATAGCTGATAGTTATAAAAGTAAACTTCGAAAAAAAAAATTAATTCCAATTGATATGTAGTATCGAGGGAGAAAATATTAATGCTGTTGAATTCTATTCCTTGAGAATCACCATAGAGATATAAGATATCTGTTTGCCTGCAAGTCTTGGCCATACAATGTCCACTAGAGACAGTTCCTAATTGTCTTCATGTCCACATTTTCGAACGCGTTTACAGCTTGGATTAAAATAGAGATTATTTATTTAGTTTCTTATTTGAAAATGTAGATACATATTAAGTTTTAAAACTATCGTCAAGATGCATAGATGTATTAAAAAATTTTGTTTCGAAAATATATACATATTTTTAGGTATCACAATCGGATTATATTTTTCAACTGTAATTTCCAATACAGATGAAACAAAATGTACCTTAGCACAGTTACCAATGAGAAATGAAACAGCACAAGAAATAATAAATTCATCTGTAAATAAATTGTCGGTAAAGCAAGTCAAGAAAACCAGCCCTAATCCAAATAAACCAAAATTAGTACGTCCTAGGTACTACTCAACAGAACTAGGCATCAAAGAAAAATTATTCGTCGGAATATTTACATCTGAAGAGAAAATAAATACTCAGGCTCTACATATTAACAAAACCATTGGCCATTTAGTTGATAGAATCAAGTTTTTCATAACAGCTCAGTACAAACTCAAGACTAAATATAATTTAACTGGTTTAGTTGGATTCACTGACGCTAGATATAAGTATAGACCATTTCAAGTTATTAAGTATGTAGCTGATACATATGGACAAAGCTACGATTATTATTTTTTTGCAAATGATGTTACATACATAAATGCTCATAAATTGAAGGATATTGTGAAGAAAATAAGCGTCAGTATGGATGTTTATATGGGCTCGACTGTTGAAGATGGCAGTTACTGCAATTTAAGTATGAATTTTTCAGTTTGTTAATCTGTTAGTTTCAAACAGTCGATTATTTTATATATTTTTGACTATCTTAGAAATAGGGCATATATTTCTTTAAAGATTGTAATTAGGGGTGTAAAACATGGGGTCAAGTTTCTTTTTTCATCAAATCCTTTTTTAAAGATTATTTCCACTTCATTTGGATTTTGTTTGTATAGTTTTTTCCCTCTGTTCTCAGTTGTTTTACTGTTTTTGTACATTTAGGATTTCCTCTGTTTCTTGTTCTAACTTCTCTGACTTCTAGTATTCTTAATGTATTTCTTACTTTTTTCACCTTTTCGACATTTCCTAACTTTCTTCTTCATATTATTTTGCCGGTTTTGTATTTAATATTTGTCAGAGACTCAGATATTAATAATTTACTTTTGATCGACAGTGATAGTAAACAGTTTTTCATCTTTATAATAGTTTGATTCTATGATCTTTTATTTGTAATTGAAATTTTTTTTAGATTCAGGTATAATTTTAAGCAATTCTGTCTTGAAAGCTATGAGAAATCATCTAGATTGGTGTATAATGAATGCCGTTTCTGAAGATCCGAGTGAAAATATAGGTAGATGTGCCTTTCACAGTTATGGAATATCTTGCCAAGAAAATATTCATATGGAACAGTGGTCTACCTATAGGATAAAACATTTCGAATTAATTCCACATTTGAAGGAACTATCTGAAAAGAATGATTTCAATAATGCTGTTACAGTTTATCCTATATTACAGAAAAATGATTTTTATTCATTGAATGCTTATTTTTTGAAGGTAAGTTACTACATGAAGATGTTGTGAAGAGTACTGAATAATTGATAGTTGAAAACAGTCCCCAAGAGTACCAAGGTTAATTAAATAAAAAATATTCTGGTGTTTTATTATTAGCAAATGTATTATAATTTCATGGATGGAGATACTGAAAAATCAAGGTATTGAAATTGCTTCATTTATTCATTTTTGTACGCTCCCCTCTGAAGGGTCCAACAAATCTATATAATTTTCAATTTATCATTCATTCCTTATATAAAAATGCTGATATATCAGGATTATTGCTGTATATCATCATCTGCAGCCTTACTTATTTGATGTTTCAGTTAGTGTCCTGCCTTACATATTTATATATTCATCCTTCATGTGAGCCCTTGTTTGGGTCCTTGTGATTCCAGGTATTTTTCTTTCATCATGATTCTCTTTGATTAGATCTTCTTCTGGGTCTCTTTATATATTTTGTGGTTACCGTGCAGCCTTATTCATTTGATTTTTCAGTTAGTGGTCTCCTTTACATATTCATATATTTATCCTTGGTTTCAGCCCATTGTTGTCTGTTGTTGATGGTTTGGGCCCTTCTTGTTCCGGCTATTATTCTAATCTGGTCTTTTTCAGAGTCTCTATATGCTTGTGGTTACCATGCAGCCTTATTCCTTTGATTTTTCAGTAAGTGGTCTCTCTTACATATAGGGCTCACACCAGCAATAAAAATTTAGTGGTCCAAAAGGACCACCTAAGTTATGATTTAGTGGTCCAAAAATATAACGTGGTAGACAAAAGTAAAAAAATTAACATATGCATGCTACACACACTTTTATACATATTTTTACGGCATATATAAATTCTTTTATGCAAAAACAGCACAGTAAATATAAAACTTAGGTTTTTTTAAAAATATTTTGGGCGACAAATTTGTCGTCGATGTGTATGATTTTGGCGACATTTCTTGATGATTTGGCGACAATTGTCGCTATGTCGCCATGCTGGCGTGAACCTTACTTACATATTTATTTCAGCTCTTGTTTGGGTCCTTGTCGTTCCAGATATTTCTCTATCATAATGATTCCCTTTGATTAGGTCTTCTTCTGGGTCTCTTTGTGTTTTGTGGTTACCGTGCAGCCTTATTCATTCGATTTTGCAGCTAGTGGTCTCTCTTACAAAATTATATTTTCATCATGATTCTCTTTGATTAGGTCTTCTTCTGGGTCTCTTTATATTTTGTGGTTACCGTGCAGCTTTATTCATTTGTTTTTTCAGTTAGTCGTCTCCCTTACAAATTTATATATTCATCCTTCATTTGAGCCCTTTTTGGACCCTTCTTGTTCCAGATTTTTTTCCAACATCCTGTTCCCTGGTCTTTTTCTGGGTCTCTATGTGTTTGTGGGTACCATTCAGCCTTATTCATTTGATTTTTCAGGTAGTGGCCTCATCCTTCATTTGAGCCCTTGTTTGGGTCTTTGTGGTCCAGCTATAATTTTTATATCATGATCTCACCTTAAGTTCGATCTTCTTCTTGATCGTTTTGTTTTCCCCATTACCACTTGAGTGCTTTTATTCTGTGGGTAACAACCGTAATATGGGTCTTCTGTCTTATCCACTATATTCTCTCTTTTTGTTATTCGTAGCATGCTTTGGTCATTTTGATCATAATTTGATAAGAATCAGCATTGATTGTTGCTTATGGTCGTGCTGATACCGATATCTGTAGTTAATGTTAATTCTAGCAAAGATTATCAACAATTACTCAAGAAATTAGTAAAAATATAATAGAAGATAATTGGCCACCAGGACAAAGACCGGGGGCTAAACCAGCTACCCGTTTCGATTTACCAAGACAGTATTATTTCAATAGATCTCATATATTTTTTCCAGACGATTTTTCAGTCATGAAAGAACATACGGCAGCAGAATTAATGGACATTGAGGTAAGTGTGATGAAATTTAACTTAAGTTAATTAACTAATAACAATTAATGTAAGGGTTATGTTCGTATCATTTTTTTAAAGATTTTATTGAGCTTTAGATCTTACCACAATTCATTTTACCTATCATCACCCTAAGGAGAAAGAAAAATCACCTCAGGAGAGCTAAATAAGTAGATTTTGAAACGAAAATAAAATTGGATATACGGATGTATGTGAACAACAGACGTGTTTTTAGAAGATACAGATATGGATATCATGCTTAGAAAATGTGTTAATTCATATTTGAGTCCCGGAAATAACGATATAGAATGAAGCTTTTTCATATCCAAAAGAGTGTTAGTGTAAGATAAAACCTTAATGAAAGAACGGTTTTTGAATAACCGGTTATTAATAAGGGATGTGTTGAAACCTTTTCCAAGTATAGATAGCATAGCTCAAAATAAATAAAGAACTTTTGAAATTGGCATATGGTGATCGAAAGTCATAATGAGGAGTATTATCTGGAAGAGCAGAAAAAAATTAAAAAGGATGAAAAGCAAATTCAAAAAATAGAAAAGATAATGTGGAAAAAATATTTGCTGCAAGAATCAGTTGCAATGTTGGGAACAAAGCCCAGTTAGAATATGAGGCACAAAATAATGAAGGAAATAACTGATAAGTTATTAGAAGATGTAGGGACATAAAAATGATTACGGAAAATGTTTTAGTACCACAAATGCCAAAGTAGTTGAGTTTGGTTAGGTTAGATTAAAGCATATTTTTTATTTTTTTTGCAAATGAAAGTCTAACAAAAACCTAGTTTGCATATACTCAATGTCTTTAATAGTTAATTGAGGGTCCCACAACTACAACTCAATACATTTTCAAAATCTCTAAGCGCTTGAGATGAATCAAAATTATTTTCAGTTTCATAAACATTCATTGTTTTGGTTTTTATATATTTTGTTTTGCTTCTTTCAAAAAAAGAAAACGAAAGATGCAAAAAAATTATAAAGGATAATGACTTGGAGAGCATTAGAATGATAGAATTAAGAGAATACAAATCTAATTAACAAATGATACATCTTTTAATTGTAATTGAGCAAATTATCTAGAACATACAGTAAGAGAAAATTATAATTTACGTTATTTCTCTGCATTTCTTTTTATGCCACAGTAGGACCACTTTATTTTATTTTAGGCTATCATTTTATTACTGTGGACTACTAAAAACAAAAATTTGCTTCTCATTTTCCTGTGGCAACACTGCTATAGAAAAAAAAAGTCCAAACAAGCAAACAAACACAACAAATAATTGAATTTAATAAATATTCTAGTTTTTTAAATGGAATACATTGCTAATTTCATTTTTTTTATTTTGTATATTTTCAAAAATTTCCTATCAACCACGCAACTTTAATTTACAGCTTTTGTGTCTTGGGGGTATAAATAATCCCGTTTGGTATAATATATGTACATTTATTTTTAGAATATAATTGAAGAAGTTAAATTAAAAGCAAAAAGTATTTATGGAGACGATTTAAAATATGTTGATCTGGTTAATGGATATAAAGTTTTCGATTTAAGTAAAGGGATGGATTATATTATTGATGCAAAATTTGAAAATACCAATAATCAAAAGGAAATTGTGAAACGGTAAATATTTTCTTAACCAAATATTGCTTCCCAAAGAACTGTAATTACCTCCATTATTTTCCAAAACAATATCTTGCAGTGCTTATACGTCTAGAATTATCATAAATAGCAATCATCATTAAGGTGCCATACCATTGGAACCGCAAGTCATAATTATTATCTTCCCGTTACATACACACCATACATGAGGAGCATTCTGTTTACCTTGATTAAAATATCACAGTAGATACAATAAGCATTTTTCACATTCTCAAAATAGAGTCTGACTTGTAACATTACCATCAATTCTTCTCAAATTTATTAAATAAAATTTTTTTTTAACTACACAGAACAATTCACTTTGAAATCTATATGTAAAGTAAATTAAGGAATAAATAACTCATTAACAATGTTAATAATCCCTTATAACATTTGGGGGTGTTAGAATTACAAAAATAATTGTTCGAACTGCGTTACAAAAATTTTATAGGGCAGTGTTACCTTCATGGGACCTAGACATGCCACATTCTTCCATATGCTTTTTTTGAATAGGCGCATCTATCAATTATCGGTATGTCTTATACTCTCATTTCTAATGAGTAGAAGAATGAGTTTCGCCATTTGATTCCTCGCTAAACATTCTTGTTTCCTTTTGAAAACAACCCTCACTGTTGAGGAAAAACCGTTAGACAAACGATGCTTGATTCGGTGTTGTTAAGGGGGGCTACTTTTATGTTTTTTTTACTATTTTCCTCAGTTATTCATATCTTTGTTTGCACTTTAGATTTTTTGTTCTATCTTGGATTTTCATTTTTTTATTTTTACGAATGAACAGTTTCCACAATTAAAAAAGAAACTTCAAGAACTTGTACTTTTTCATTTCTAGCTTCAGAATGGACAAGGTTTTTGATCTAGACCCTTATAAATGAACAGATTACAGAATAAACAATTTTTTAAATCTCTATTCTTTTAGATGAACAGGTTTTTCCATTTCTACATTTACAAAATGAACAGGTTTCTTTCTAACTGTACAATTAAAAAAACAGGTTTTCATTTCTCTATTGATACAGAATGAACAAATTTTTTGTATTTCATCTGTGGGTCTTTCAGTATTCTAGTAGGGCTATAGCCCTTGAGGCTCCAATTTTCATTCTTCTTTGGATTGTAATCAATATATTTCTATGGTGTTGTTTTCTCAACACCACATCAGGGGTTTATATTACATATTATCTAAATTCGAGGATTATAAATCAAGATAATTTTCTGTTTAAAACTTTGTTTTTTAATACACAACTATATAGGCAAAAATTCAGGACAAAAAAGAATAAATCTAGCTTCATTGCTATAGTAATATTTATTGAAAAAATGGTTATTTAATAAGTTTTGTCAATGAAAAAACACAATTTTATTGTTTGAAAAATATTTCATCTGAACTTTTTTGCACTTTCATTTCAGTGAGGATTGGATTGAGAATGCTGGGAATTGTTTTCCTACCTTATGATGATTAGTGATGATTGTGTGATATCTATAATAAGAATCTTATTGTATATGTACAAAATATATATTTTTTTAGATTCGAAATCTGCAAACCCATCAATAATGTAGAATTAATATCAGTTCCATATGTTACTGAAAATTCAAGAGTAAATATAATACTTCCAATCGAAGATAACCAAATACATCTCGCAATGGAATTTTTATCGATGTACGCCTCAACTATAATGGACAGAAAAGAAAAGACATTCCTTATGCTTGTTTTATTGTATCAATACAATGATGAAAGCAAAGGAGACGCCGATAAATATGTGGATATAAAAAAATTTGTAACCACCCATTCGGTAAAATACAAAAACGATGATGTTAAAATTGCTTGGTTATCTATACGGTTACCTGAGGTATCCACACCTTTATATATTGAAGAAAACAAAGCACTTATGTTCGCCACTGTAGATTTAGCTCTAAAAAAAATTGGTCTGGAAAGTCTGACATTAATTCTGGACGTTTACTGTAATATTTCGATAGACTTTTTGAATAGGGTGAGTTTATCATTCATTTTTTATTATTTATATCTTGTATGCAAGAATATATTGTTCAGTGTTTAGCTGTGGCGTGGAGTGTTTAATTTACCAATTTAATTTGAGACAAAATGGAATTTAGCTACGAAGAAAGACTCAATGTTATAGAATCACTTTTCGATACAAGTTCTTACCTCCTATAGTTTTCCTCTTCATGCCTAATGTTGATTTTTCTACAAAAACTCATCAGTTTTAATCAATCAATCGAAATTAAGTTGAAAATGTCTATTTTGACAGCAAGAATTAATTTTTTATCTGTTTTTATCCATTAGCAGTATCATACATTTTTCGTTAAAGCTGATATAATGAAATTTATAATCTTAACTTCAACAGTAAGGACATTTAGAAAGCAGCATGTGATAAAGCAATTTTGAGTTAATATCTTTTTACCTCCTAATTAAATCTGTCAACCTCGGTACCGGCATTGATTATTTTTTCAATAAACGAATTTTTTTATACTTGGAGACTTTCACATTATCACGAAGAATAGTTAACTATCAAAAAATCCTGTTCCTTATCACTCGCCTCATAAGGAACTGCTCAGAGAGTAGTTAATGTTTCTCAACACTCAGCCCATTAGGGAATACTTATAAAGTGGTAAACTATCAAGTTTCTTTATCAATCAGCTCGTTAGGGATTACTCATAAAGTAGTTAATAAAAAACGTTTCTTAACACTCTGCCCATTAGGGACCTCTTATGTAGTAGTTAACTATCAAAAACCTTGCTCCTTAACACTCAGCCTATTAGGGACTACTTATAGAGTGGTTAAATATCAAAAAACCATGTTCCTTATCACTCAGTTCATTAGGGATTACTTATAAAGTAATTAACTATCAAAAAAGCCTGTTCCTTATCACCCAGCTCATGAGGAACTGCTCAGAGAGTAGTTAGCTATCAAAAACCCTGTTTCTTAATACTCAGCACATTAGGGATTACTTACGGAGTGGTTAATTATCAAGCAACTCTGTTCTTTATCCTTCAGCTCGTTAGGGATTACTCATAAAGTAGTTAATTAATAAAAAAAAGTTGTTTCTCATCACTCAGCTCATAAGGGACTACTTATAGAGTAGTTAGCTATCAAAAAACTCTGTTTTTAAACAAGCAGCCCATTAGGGACTAATAGAGTGGTTAAATATAAAAAAATCCTGTTCCTTACCACTCAGCTCGTTAGGGACTATTCATAGGGTAGTTAACTATCAAACAACCCTGTTTCATAACTTTTTGC
Source organism: Diorhabda carinulata (assembly GCF_026250575.1). Classification (NCBI taxonomy): domain Eukaryota; kingdom Metazoa; phylum Arthropoda; class Insecta; order Coleoptera; family Chrysomelidae; genus Diorhabda; species Diorhabda carinulata. Next base: position 25,014,844 of record NC_079463.1, read on the forward strand.
TCAATAGAGATTACTTATAGAAATATTAACCTTAGGGAAGAGTTACTTCAGTCAAAGTTCTTTGTTTTATTTCTCTTATTCTGTATTGGAAACTAAATTATTTTATTTTACTCATATTATTAGGTTCGAATGAATACAATTCAAGGCTTCCAAATCTTTAGTCCAATACCTTTTCGACAATATAATTCAAAAGTATCTCAAACTATTGCACTGGATGTTAACAAAAATACTGGACATTTCGATAAAGAAGAGTACAAATATATATCTTTTTATGGAAAAGATTACGTTATTGGTAAGTTGGTTAGAATACATTGTTTTTTAGTGCAATCGGCAATTACAAATATTGTGGGCTACTACCCTGTATTGGTTTGATAAGATTCCATCTAGTCATGGATTCTTATGGTTTCTATAAACCTTGTCCTCACGTCAGTTCAACTTAGTTCATATTGGTCTTTTTGACCTTTGGGGTTAATAAATATCACAGTGTTGCCATCTAATAAAAAGTCTTTTCGTAATACCTATATTCTATAAATAAGGTTTTGTATATGTACTAATGACTTTTTTATATTTTAGCTAGAAAGAAGCACCAGCATCTGATACCTTTGATACGTATCGATAACGATATATCTAAAATTATTGATGAGGATCATAGAAATATAGGAAATCTTCTAGAAATGTTCGTGAAGTTTCATAATAAGCTTCATTGTATGAGGGCGACTGAAATGAATTTAAAAATAAAATATCGCGAAGAAACTGACTTGGCGAGGAAAAATTTATTTTTAGGAAATGGAGTGCAGCTAGCAAAGTTTCTTTTGCAAAAAAATATCCCTGAGCTTATGTAACACAATTTTTTTTATTATTTAATGTTGGCGGTATGTACATTATTAAAAAAGACGTTTACAAATTTTGAATTTGTTTTTTTTAATTGAGAATAAATTTGCTTTTATGTGTATTATTAATTTTTTTAATACTTGAAATTATTAATGAAAAATTTTCAATGAAATCCTGCTAATAAGCTACCGAACAGATTTGAACGAAATTTGGCACAAAGACAGTCTATTACCTAATGTAATAAATTTTTATTGCTCCAGTAAGCTCGCAGGGTATTCAAACACCCCAGCGAAGCATCTTCAGTTGATTGAATTTATAGTTTAATAAAGAGTGGATAATTTCAAAATTTGCTGCAATCCCAAATTCGACAACCAGAACATATAGTGTATGATTGGTTGCCTCTTCTTAAAGGTGAAACTGAAAGTTTTTGAGTTTGAGCAATGGTTTTCGTGAAAATCCAATCCTCATACCAAAAACCATTTTTATAACAAAAGGGAAGCCACCTCTCCACCAATTTTTAGCCAAATGGATTCGGGTTTTTGAGTTAAATTTTTTTAAGTTATTCATGGCGTTTTTGCAACTTGAAACATTGCAAATTTTCTAAGTAGATGTAGAAACCCTCCAGGCATTTGACAATCCAAAATATTCATAACTACAAAAAGTTTGAGCAGGTCCTCTAGATGTCCAGAAATGACTTAAACTGAAAGTAGATCTTCTGACAAGTCACTGATCTTCACAATACTAATTTAAGATGGTAAACATAGCAGAGGTCCACTGCAGTTTTGGAAATTTGGAAATAATTTGGAAAATGGGAGGAAAAATGGTTATCTTTGGGAGGAAACTAAGTATTTCGGAGGAAGTAGAATGAGATGCAGAGTCAAGGACCAAATATATTTGACTAGAAAACCAATATGGTTCCCCAAAGAATCTACAATTTTTGTTGTTTTAGAAGGGGGTCCACCCAAACCAGTATTATTTGAAATATATTCCGCAAAAAGTACAAATATAGGAAAAAAAATCAATTTTGGTAGAAAAAATTCCAGATGAGTTTTTTTTTGAAAACATTGCAAATTACCTAACACGAGCTGCCACTAAGTAATGATGTAACTGAAGTAAATTTGATATTTTAATAAGTATTTTGAATACAATATAATAAATTATAAACTAATTACATTTTTAAAATATAGTACTATATATAAAGCAGTTATAAAAAGGTACAAATACAGTATACATTGGTAAATAATCCATTAACCGAAGTTTTCTTAGGTTTGAGAAAATTTGAAGGATATCAGTCCATTATCTGAAAAAAAATATATTTCAATTAATTTTCCGATGTTTATTAAACAGAAGTACGTTGAGTGTAGTGTTAATGTAAAAATTGTGTAAAGTATATTCAACAAAAATTACAATTTAATTATAACATACGAGACGGGACATTAAATCAGTAACTTTTCGAATGAAACACAAGTTTCCGAACTATGTCCTGTGATCTAATTTGAAAAATATTGTCAAGTTTCAAGAATCTTACCTGTGTTATTCTCATGAAAAGCAATTTGATTCAGAAAATTGCTTTCAGACGTAACTTAAAACTGAAACTAAAAAAAATAAATTAATAAAAACAAAAAATTAAATTACCTAAGAAGAGTTAGTCACTGATGTCTTGGCTAAGGTTCTGCAACGAGGTTGAAGTATTTTTATCTATTAATACATACATTATCGGTCAACAATTGTTACCCACCCCATCATCAGTTTATTAAATTTTAAAATAATACACTTCAACTAATTTTTCTTGCAAGGTCGAAACAAACTAAAAATAATAATAATCTTCGTTATTTATTTATGTTATATTTGGAGTGCATAATTGTATTTTGTACATGAGTGGGACAAGTTAATACTTGCAAGTACCGGTTGTTTATTATTCTTTAACTGTCAATTATTTCTTCGGTGTTAATGATTGTAGTTTAATCCTGGTTGAGATTTATACATTTTCGACCCACACATTATTTTGTCAAGTTTTCATTCAATTTCAAACTTGCAACTTTCAAAATGGAAAATACTAAAAAACTAATGGTTGAAATAAGTACATTAATCGCAAGTCTTCATAATTCAAGCAAAAGTAACCGTACCTTTATCGCCGAATTGAAATATGCATCCTTCAGGAACTCAAGTGATAAAAAACGTTCAAGGCGGTCTCGAAAAATCACAACCACTGAAGATAAACTTATTGTATTAATGAGTGAACGTGATCGACGACTCGCGGGTCCCCAGAAAAAGCAGCTTAAATGATTGAATCTAGAAATCTGCTTCGACCGTGGAAAGGTGGCAGTGAAGAACACGACGGAGGCTTGGTGATGGTTTGAGGGTGTTTTCGAGAAAGGGCAACTAGAGACCTGGTTAACTTTGAAGAAAAACTATTGCAGGAAAATGTAATACGTGCTAGCTAGCGAGACTGTACAAGAAATAATGTACTGAAAGTGATCATTTGGCCATTACAGTCGCCCGACCTCAACCCGATTGAGTTGTGAAACAAATTTGACAGGAAAGTTGTCCTACTGTCCTACTTCAACTTCACACGTTCGGAATATCTTGTAAAACGAATGGAACCAAATAGACGACGATTATTTGTCGAAAATTGTTACAGAGAATGCCAAAATTGTACACCGAAAGAATAAAAAATTCAAATTTGTTTTATATATTTCTTTAAGAAGATGCGGAATCCAAGTAACGGATTCCACCAGGAGAGCTGATGGATTTGTGGAACTCCCGTAGCCTACCCACTAAACCGCCATCTTCTGTCATCCCATCCAACCAGGAACTATTGTGATACAGAGTGTACTATATTCTCATCTATATCCAGATTTAGTTGACCAAAAGTAGGTTCTGTTACAAGGAATTTTTCTGGTGTAAAATTAAATGTTACTAGAAATTTCGCTTAATAAATCTAATATTTAAAAAGTTATGTTGGTACGAATCGTGTAACTAGCGCCCTCTATGAGAGTCAGATATAAAAACAAATCCATTGGATGTATCAGCTTCCAAAACATATTCGTATAAAATTTAAATACAATGTTGCCAGTAGTTGCGGCAAAATCGTAAAAATTGTGAATATTTTTTTTTTCTTCAACGTCCTTTATCTTCAATACGGATGGTGTTACGAAAATTTTTTACCGAAAAATATTTTTCAGTTGTCTATCTATTTATCCTAGAGATGGGAACACCTTTTTTTAAACACACAGCCAAATGGACATTATAATTTTAAAATTAAATTCGCGAATATCATTTTCTCATCCCCTTGGTCGAATTCAATCATCTAAGAAGTCTACAATTGAACGTTTGTCACAGAACACAGTTGATTTAACAAACTTCGAAACATCGCGTCCGCTACGAACTATTCCGCTAGGGTTGCACAAGGGTTTAGTCCCCTTCGTTTGTCTAATTCGTGATTTCAGAAAGATCTTTGCAGTTAGGAACACGAAGCACGACCTTTACCAACCTACTTCAAGTTCAGAATTAGTTAAGGGCTCAATATTTTACAATGTGAAAAAAATGCACAATCACTTGCCAATTGGATTAAAATCGATATCATCTTTTACCGTATTCTGCAATAATTTAAGGGCATATTTACTGGAAAGTGCCTTCTACTCTGTAAACGACTAATTTTGTTATTCATTGTTGTTGTTGTTTTCTTCTGTATATTGAAATTTTATTTGATTTGTATCTTTATTTAATTATTTTTATGTTTCTTTTTTTAATTTTTACAAGCTTTTGTCTAAAAATTGTAACAATTTTTTGACAATAAAGTGTTTCTCTCTCTCATTTTTTCTTTTTTTTATTTTTGTTTATTTCGGAATATTTTATCCATTCGCAATTTCGTTGCTGGAAGTACTAACAACCAATTAATTATTGTATTATAAAATGAGTTATAAAAACTATTAATTAAGCTGAAAATGATTTTTCCTTTTCCAAAAATAGTCAGATCAATCCTCCCCACACCTCGGTTTAAATCTCAAGAAAATTTCACCCGCGCTTTATATTAAAAATACAAAAAAAATCGCAGAAATGTATAACCTATAAACAAGAAATTATGTTTTATATAAAAAGCAGTTCAATTCTTCGGGACTTCCCCTAAAATGAGAAAAACCGCAAGACAATTTATCACAAAATAGATTGGAATGAGTTGAATAAGAAGAATTCTCAGGTCAAAAACAGAAAAATTAAAAGGGATGCGAGGCAGATAATATTATAGATACCCTTGAATCATGAGAAGTTGTTGAACCAAAAAAAAAAAATGTGAACGTTACCCAGTAATTCTCAAACATAATTTTTATTTTCGATTTGAGATCTTAGGTTAAGGGGAGGAAGCAATTAATGAAACACTAATTAGCAACATAGTATTTAATACAAAATTGTCTAAATACATTTAGATAAAATATATACGAGAAAGACCATATAGGAAATAAGATAAATGATTTTTATTATCGTTTGAAGAACGTACGTGTCCGATTTATTAAATAAGGAAAAATTGAATACATTATTATCTACAAGTGTTTTTGTTGGTGGCTGGGTTCAAACGTTTTTCTGAATTAGGAAAAACCATTTCCAATCCGTTTCATCTAAAAATAAACATTTTTATTAACTAATATTATCAACATCCAGCTAATTTATTTACGTTAAAAAAATTATTAGTTTCATGCAAATTTCGATTTTAATATGAACGAATCGAGTTTGAATTTACTCCTTCGTTGCTCGCGCGGCGTTTACAAGACCCCCAGGAATCTTCTTGTTCTAGTATCGGTTGAAAACAATTGAACAGCGACTTCTCCCATACTGTACCTTCTACATTTAGACTGAAGAATATTCAGAGCGATCGGTCACAGTTCATGTACACACGTTGAAAAGTTACGAGGTATAATTTGAAAACTGTCATTTTTAGACTAGTCTCAGAGATTGATACAAAAAATAGGGTCGATAAGGTGCCCGCCATTTCAGCTTGTAAACTGTCGGCTGGAAAATTGTCTGAAAAACCTCATAACTTTTTGTAATGTGCGGTTTAAAGCTCAAATAAGAGCGGCGTGATAGCGCGAGAAATTTTGCAGCTGGGAAAACCCTCGTAACAAGTGATCGAAAGTGCCGGAAAACTCATCTGAAAAACCTCATAACGCACGGGAGCGAAACCTTTTGTAATGTGCGGTTTAAAGCTCAAATAAGAGCGGCGTGATAGCGCGAGAAGTTTTGCAGGCGCGTTGGGAAAACCCTCGTAAGAAGTGATCAAAAGCGTCGGAAAACTCATAACGTGTCCGCGCGAAACTTTTTTATTAGGTTTTTGGAGTTCCAATTAAGAGCGGTGTGATAGCGCAAGAAGTTCTGCAGGCCGGAAAACCTCTGGAAAAAATTGAAGAAAATAGGCGTATATTTGAAAAGAAAATTTTTAGTATTCGGCTTAATGGAAAATTATTTTTGATGTCTTCATCAGGTTACAATGGAAATTCGCTGAAATATAATAGTTTTTTATCGCTCGCGTGATTTTAAAGCGTTTACTCATTTTCCACCTACGCGAGCCGCCGCCAACTCTAATTTTTTTTTTTAATTCATTCACTGCGCCGATTATCAATTGATTTTGATCAATTTTCTAAAAATCTTTTGGGAATAATTATTCTTCTTGATAAAGTTGCTCAGTATTTAGTAATGGCTCATGGTACCCCAAGAAACTTTGAGGAACGTCGAGGCAAGATGGTAATCTCGGCGCTTGCCTCTATCATTGCAAAAATGCGTTAAAGATCAGAATTGAAATAGCTCGAAAGGCGTTTGTCAAGTACTCCTCAATGAAATCTAAACGTCAGAATAGGATTCATGGAATGTTATGTGTGGTCAATACTGCTGTAGAAAGTGGAAACTTGGACCTTGAAAGCTTAAATAATTAAAAAACTTGAGGCTATATAGACGCATTCTGAAGATACCCTGGACTAACAAAATCACCAACGACGAAGTACCAAGACGCAACGACAAATGCCTACTGCTACAGAAGATAATGCGGGGCAGAGTAGAAGGAGAGAAAGGCATCGACAGAAAGAAGAAGGCATGAGAAAGAGAAGAAGAAGATTATAATATTTTTTGCAATATCATAATGAAAGGAATAGAATAAGGAAAATATAGGGTCGAGTGGTGAAGAAGAAGAAAATCAAGATGATTTAGAATGTCACGCTAAGTTTGTATTCGGAAAGAGGTTAGATATCTGTGCTCAAAACGTAAGGACACGTTCAGATAACATTGTTAGTCATTTACTTGACGTTAAGGGCATAGGGAAGCTTGTATAGTCCGCTTCGACATGTTGGAGTTTGTTTTTCACTAATAAGTATATTTGTAGCAAAAGAGGATGGTTTAGCAGAGAAAGAGATTGCAAAAATACAAATTTGGAGGAAATGAAAGCTTTTGTACATAGGATCTCATAGAAATAGTAGAATAAATACTGAAGAACTTTTTCAAATGACTGTCACGCTCATTTTGACGACAAAGACACCAGAAATGAGACAAGAGTCATTGACAAACTTGCTCCTATCATTGGAAACAGTCTAATGGCCCTTCCAAGTTGATAATAGTGTTAGCTCGACGGTGAAAAAACTGGACGCACCAATTATTGGTTCTGGACGGAATGTCACCGGAGATAACTGGTTTACCAATAAAGAACTAGTAACTGACTTCCCATGTGTACCATGGCCCATGACATTATTTAATATATTGTTAAACTTAGCAGGTATTAATGCTCACGTTGTTAATAAGGGAAATAAAATCGATGGATTGGACAAAAGATGACATTTTATAAAAAAATTATGTTTGGAGTTAACGAAAGACTATATAGGTCAAGATCAACTTGTTTGCCTAAAGAAGAACATAATACTGGGGGTACTAGTAAAAGTGATCTACAGGCTACAATGACAAATCCCGAACCAGAGAATTCAGGAAGGGAAAGAAAAAAGACATGACTCGATAAAATTATGACTTACATGGAAAATATATTTGATTAAAATTTATATTTTTTCTATTGTTATTTATAATGGTAGTACTTAAAGGTGGTACTATGCTCAATAGGCTTCTTCACCGAAGATTCTCCACTGGATATACACTTCAATGGTCAAACCCCTTCTTACGGGCGAATTCAACGGGTGGTGGTATTGTACAGATAACGGTAAAAACCGAAGTACAAACCTATCTAGGGCTCCTGAAGTTCTATTGGATTTTCTGGATGATCTATGGTATGCTCTAGTGTAATAAAGTCTTCAAGAAATGTTGAGTGATAGCTGCAAGGTCCAGTTGGGTAACCGGAAGGAAACTGAACGACGACGCTCATTCGTTGACAAGATAGGGATCAGCAAATCCACAGACCTGGTTCTACACCAGTGATTCCCAACTTTTTTTGTCTTTCTAAAATTCTTATATCCCCCATGTGATATACATTTTTCGTATTAAAAAATTGAGTTGTTCAATTAAGAAACTTACATGATAGGTTTCAGGTAGAAATCATTAGAAAATTGTTAACCGAACACAGTAAGTAAATTTTCAAAACAGAATCAAAATAACGATATAATATGAAGACAGCACATAGTCTGAATATATTCAATGGTGTGTTCTAGGTGCTGGAGTGTAATAAAGTTGGACAAATGATAAACCTAACCTAGCCTTTACAATTTTTTTGTATAAGAGTAACTAGGAATTAAACGATAATAAGAATTTGATGTACTTTTAACAGGAATATTTCAGCTGCTTAACTGTTTAATTTTTTTTTGAAATTTTACATGTAATAAGCGTATTCACCATGCGAACAAAAATCATGCGAATTGATTATATCAAGATGTAACAAAAAATAAATAAAAACATTCAAATTTAGTAGATTATTAACATGCTTCATGCGGATAAAATTATAAAATAATTGAATTTTGAATAAATACAAATTTAAATTAGAAAAAACCCAAATTGTTCATCAAATCATTTGAAAATTGATTATAAGGATCCTCTTAAATTCATTATTGATTTTTGGGGTGTTTATTTGGGTGACCATACGTCTCGGATCGTCCGTATTTTTCTAGAAGCAATGTTTGTCCCAAATTTTTGAAAAGGTTCTTATTTTCAATATTTATTCTTAATATATTTCAACTAGAATTATTTTTACAAAATTTGAATTGAAAAAATTCTGTACATCAAAATACTGAGACACCATTGTAATGAAGCATTGGTTTGAAGATACAATTTTTTTCATAATTAATTTTAGTCGTTTTTTTAAAACAAAGATATTCATTATGTAACTCTTCATTGAATTTACATTTTCTTTTTTCATAAAAAACATTCTATTTATGAAAAAAAATTGATTGAATAACAAAAGCAAATAAAAATCACAAACTGAATATTAACATAACCTCAAACTGACAAAAATCTCACAGCTAAGAAGATCTCTCCATACTGTCCAACAACCACGATTCTAGGTTGGAATTTTTGGAACCGTTGGTGATGTTCATACTGAACACACTATTTACACTACCACTACACCAGCACTGTCTGATGAGCGTTTCAATAACCAAGTTAAATCTTCAGAGACTTAAGGTAAACTGTTTACCTTTGGTCTAGTTATCGAATCGTTTGTCGGAGTGTTATTGTGAGTGTTCTGCAGATACTACTCCAGGTAAGATTATGTTGGACAGTTCGGAAAAACATTTGTCTTGGTAGTAACGGTAAAATAGAATCAGGTCGGTGAAATTTCTTCTATGCTCTAAACTGTCCAAGTTTCTGGTTGCTGATCTTCGGTATTGATTTGAATGTCTTTAATATTCTCATAATTATTGTTATTTTTGAAAAATTCGAACTAGTAGAGTAACGATGGAAAGTGAGATAAAAAACAAGAGAATTTAGAAGAAACTTAAGGAACTAATCCTGATATACAACCGACTGAGCAATTTATTGCTTTTGCTTGAACAAACAGGTCTATAAAAAAAAATACCTAATATTTAAATAAAATCATTTAACTAAAACATTTTTTTACAAAAAAAAATACAATTACTAAATTTAATATACAGTTTAAATATTTTTTAATAAAATTTATAAATATATATATATATATATGTTTAAAATATACAAAAAAAATTGAAAAATTGAAAAAAAAGTTATGTAAAATCTACATAAAAAGCAGCAGACATGTAAATTTGTGCCTAAGTTAACTAGTGTTAAATAAATGCAAACACATAATGTGTTCCAATATACCAAGTTTTTTGCAAATAAAAAAAAAATAATATAAACGAACCCCCCAGACGCATAATAAATTATACCAAAACAAATATGCAACATTAAATATGTATTATAAATTCGATGGTACGAAAAGATTTATTTGATGTGGTTTTACCACTTAATCCATGATTGTACCATCCACCATAATTATAATATAAACAAAAGTGAAAAAGATAAAATAAAATTTTTTTATATGGTATGACGTTAATAGCATTAAAAGTATTCTGCAGGTACAGCAAGGATTTCTACGTGCCATAAAACCCAGGTGAGTCTTCCATCTTTCGGGAAAAATTTCACTATCCTGGAACCAATTAAAACACCATCGATACTAACACTCACAATCACACCGTCTGAGAATCGTTTGGATAACCAAGTTATCGTTTTCGGAGACTAGAAGACGTTGTAATGGTGAGTGTTTATTGTTGTAGTAGTGTCGTAAATCCCAGGCAAGTCTTCCATTTTTCGGGAACAATTTCATTATCCTGGAACCAATTAAAACACCATCGATACTAACACTCACAATCACACCGTCTGAGAATCGTTTCGATAACCAAGTTATCGTCTTCGGAGACTAGAAGACGTTGTAATGGTGAGTGTTGGTATTGTAGTAGTCACGTAAACGGTTTGAAAAATTGCATTTTCATTTTGGTACAATTCACATGGGTCTAGGCTAACAAAAAAAATCGCAATTGCACTTTTCCCTTTGCAAATTATGTATATTATTTTGATTTCGAGGATTTTCCTGATTGCTTAAAGTTTTTAAAAGTTATGTAGAGTTAGAGTTAAGATACGACACATAAGAAAGGAAATTGAGACAGGGGACGATTTGAGCCCCAAAAAAACGAAGGTGTGACAGAGAGAAACGAATCTACTTCTAAAAAAATAAGGTTTTAACGTCCTCGGCCCTCATATCACTGAGCTGGAGCAGTGAATCAGTGACTCCAAGCCTGCTATACTGAATAATAGAATCGCCTGGTACACAGACGGCTCCAGGAGAAAAGGCTTAGCCGGAGCAGGCTTCTGCTCAATCTGCTCAGATACCAGAGCTGACATATGACTCTTAACAGATGAAAAGGTGTGCTCTAGGCTAGTCCTACAAAATATGGCTTGTCAGACGGACTCACCAGTAAGATTGGGATCTGCGAACTCATCATTGATGTAGCTAAAAGTGTTGATATCGCGAAAGCACACATAGTTAGACCTTATGCGTCTCACACCAACTAAATAGGCGCGAAATGCGACCTGGGAGCGGTTTTTTTAACCCGACATGGACATCTAAGACGCCAACTCACCACCATGAGCATCACGGACGATCCGGATTTCTGCTGGTGCATGGAGGAGGATGAAACTGTAGACCACATCAACTGTGAGTACCCAGCACTAACATCGGGGTTACAGCGCGGTTCAAACGCTTGTACAAGCCTCGCAACTTAATGACATCAAAAGGTTAAAGCTTCTCAAAGGAAACATCAAGTGCTCAACGGCCACGCACAATTCTACTATGAACTATCTGTAGTTTGGTCTTGACAAGAGAATTTTTGTATATCCTGTATGTGGTTATTGATAAGATGTTTCAAATTAATTTCATTCTATAGACGAGTGGAATAACTCTGTACTTAACTTCTAATTTTCATTTCAAGTATAGAGAGTTTTTTTGGATATATGGAGAATAGATTAAACCTAGAACTTGCTTCTTCTTGACAGTAAAACTGTGAGTTCTTAGATTTTCGAATATTTCAACAGTTATATCGAAAATTATTTCAAAAATATGTCAAATTGGAAAACGATCAGAAATAACCAATTTGCAAAAAACTTTGTACATCAATTTTATTGAGTAGACGTTAAAAAAATAAAATATTTTAATATAGTAACGTGATTAAAAAGAAAAATCATTTTCGAAAGTAATTTTTTTGAAAATCAAACTGTCGACTCAATAAAAAGATAAATAATAATCAGTCACATTCTACATAACATCCACAAACATTTCACATGGATTACCCATGGCAATTTTAAAAGATTGTCTACTACCGGCAATGTCTTTTGACTGTGGATTTGTCGAAACTTGAGTTCCGCTGCTCTGTTCTGAACCGTTCGAACTACCATTTCCGTTTCCGCTGGTTTTTGGTACGGCCGAAGAACGAGGTCCTAAGGAAGTGATGTCGCTGTCGGAAGCGCTGCTGTGACCAGCTGCAGTATCTTTTAAGTGTTCTGAACCTCCTGATGAACCACCTGCAAACATTTTTTTTTCTTTACTAATTTTCAACAGCAACAAGATGTTATCGTTAGTTAGTAAATGCAGTAAATTTTAGACAAGACGAGATAGTAAAATTTCGATAACTTACGAGGGTTACTACTTAACTTTTCAGATAAGACAAATAAAAACAAATAATCATGATTTAATTCGGCTTTATTATTTTTCAAAACATTCTCTATTAACATTAATACACTTTTTAGACGACGCCATCTGAAAGTTGTTCGTTCTGTATTCATTTAAATACCGAAAGTTGCGTTTTTAGTGTTCCATGTAGTGAAAGTGACAGTTGCGTACTGCAAAACACTTTCGGGACGTTCTGGAGTACACAACTTCAACTTCCTTAAACGTGACTCTAGCCACTTCAATGTTGACAGTTTCAGATGATTTTGCATAATCTTAAATTTTTAATTTTCTGAAATTATTTTGTTTTATTCGAAGTTTTGTCTAAATTAATGAATGACGATGAAAAAGAAAACATCAGCGATGAAGTTCATTATATTGTTCAATAAATAAAAAGTAGCACTTTCAGTCCTTGGCATACAAATAACTATTACATGCGTGCGAACCAATTGTCTAAGCATTTTTTCCATTCCGATTGAGGTACCTCCAAAACACGTGATTAAAACGCATCAACCGCTTCTTCAGGTACAGAAAAACGTTCATGTCGCAAATTATTTTTGATCTGCGGGGAATAAGAAGAAAACTTTTGGTGCCAATCAAGAGCTGTACGCCGAATGACTTCGAATGTTTTTACTATCAAAACAATAAATTCATCTTCAGCGGTTGCGGTTTTTAGACGTCGTCTTGAATATTCTCTATATCCTGGTGGAGATAGAGACTGGTCAACTTTTATACGCAAAACTCGATATGAAATCCATTCTCGAATGTTTTTAAGCCAAAAGCTTCCTTTGTTCCTACACCCCTTTGACTTGTTTCAACTATAATCCATTATTGTCTTTTATTAGTTTGTTTTTGGTAATGTCTAGCGAATTTTGAGCATTAATCTATGCATTAACATCTCTAATGCTTCAATGCCGTTCGGAATTTACAATTTCACGGTCCATACAGCATCGTTCCCTGCCTCATTTTCATTAAATTGGTTTTATCCATTGTTATACTGATTCTGTTTTAAATCCGCATATCTGGATCTGGCTGGTACGTTAATATGTATGTGTGATCTGGAAGGCAACTTAACCCTGATGAAATTACTGTATCATCCTCTTACCCTCAGAATATAGCAGGCGGGATGAAAAGTTCGTAAGCTGACACATAGATGGCGTTACTATTATTAAATCCATATGATTTTCAGTGCCTTAAAAGACAAATGTATAAATGTGATTTTGGTAGTTTGAAAAGGAGTTTCGGGTGTTAATGAGCATTGATTTTTGACAAAAAAAAAACTACTATTGAAACCAAAGCTTGTGTTGATGAAACTTTATTCGATTATTTCCCTATGAAATTTTCATTTTTGTAGTTGGAATTTTTGGAACCGTTGTCGATATTCATTCTGAACACACTGTTTATACCACCACTCACGATTACACTGCCTGACGCGCGTTTCAATAACCAAGTTATCATCTTCAGAGACTCAAGGTTAACTGAAACCTATTTTATACTAAAATTTCCCACCTTTTCCAGTGAACATCCTCAAATTCTAAAGTATAGATGGGGCTGTAAGGAATAGGCCTTTTGACGCTATTAAAGCATTTAGCAATTTCAATGCTTTCAAATGCATCCAATAATTTATTGTTGGATACATTCCAATTCATTATAGCTCCCTCTATAGTTCAATAGTCAAGGAATGCATGAAGATTTCCGCCAAGGAAGTTTTCTCGCCGGAATTAATTTTCGCGGGAGAAGGTTTATTAGTAGGAAAATTTATAATAAAACAGGCGAGTGCGGTTGTCAGTAAGTCAACGCGTTGTGGACTTATGGGCAATGAGAAAGAGCAAAAAATTCGGGAGTGAGTAGATGACGTGAAAATAATGCTGTGACATGAAAAAAATTACTCATTTCTGAGTTATAACGAAGTTACGAAATTAAAACTTATATACTACACTACTATCTAAAGGCCAGGGGCGGCTAATGCCCAATGGTAAACAATCCGTAACTTTTACATGTACAATCTAAAGATGAATTTTTCAATCGATTTTTTAAAAAAAATGGTACTCTTTGTTTAACTCGATAAAATTTATGGTTTACGAGATATGTAGATTTTTTTTACATGCCAAGTAAATCGAACGCCATAAAGAGACATTCTGAAGAAAATAATCATAAATTGTGATTATTCATCGAAAAAACTTACAGGAGGTATTACGGATAATAAATAATTCTAAGTATCGCTGACCATTCAGGTCATTATCAAAAAAATATGGCCTTAATAAATTATTTTTGATCATTCCTGCCTACACATTAACACAAAATCTATGTTGTTTCTTTGGGATTCTATGGGAATTAGTAAAACAGTCTCGTGTGAAACCAGCTTCACCAGTAAACGTCGTGTTCGACAGTATGCAGTTCAATTAAAAACGTTTAATTGTGTTTTAATACCTCCTGTGAGTATTTTCGATAAAAAATTACAATTTATGATAATTTTTTTTAGAATGTCTCTTTATGGCGAACGATTTTCTTGGCGATCTAAATATCAACAAATCTCCCAAACCATAAATTTTATCGAGTTAAACCAAGAATACCTTTTTGTTAAAAAAAAATCGATTGTACATATTGTACGGATTGGTAACCATTGGGCATTAGCCTCCCCTGGCCTTTAGATAGTAGTGTAGAATTATTTATTCCGTCAAACACACTATGAGAACATACTTAATCATCCATTAAAAACTCATAATATTCGAATGTATAATTTAGAAAATATACTCAAATATAAGTTTTGATTTTTCAACTTTAAAATCTTATAACTCGGAAACGAGAGGTCATTTTTTGTGAATTATTTTCACGCAATCTACTCACTCTACTTTTTGTACCACCCTGTAGATATCAAAATTGTTTTTATAGGGTGGATAAAAACTTTTGACCCGTAGTATATATTCTTATATTGAAATGTGCCTTATTTATTTCATAATTTTCGTATTTATATAGGGTGTATTAAAATTTAAATCACTTAGATGTCTACTCATTGAGTTACAGGGTGTTTTATTTAACTCCAGTTGCGTAGAACATAGAAAGTGACTGTTTTTCTCACTTTTTACCTAAATAATGTCCGCGTAACGTCGAAACGATTATATTTTAAGATATTTATAGCTAACTTATCTCGATTTTTTGTGGTAATAGGATTTATGGAACGTTTAATGGTGATTATCACTAAATAATGTAGTATCGGTAGTCTAGCAATTCCCCAGAAATATCGGTCAACACTTTGAGATTTGTTTCTTCAAATTTGAGAAACAAACTAAGTATAAAAAAAATAAATTATATGTTAGTTTAGTTTTTATAATCAAAATAAAGAAATTAAATAAGGGAGACCGGAAAGTAATGACATTAAATCGAGACCTGCGGTCGGGATAAAAGGAAATCCGAGGGTGCGATATCGGGAGAGTTCGGTGGTCGAGGTAATTTATTAATTTTTTTCTAAGGTTTGTTTTACACACTGTACTCGAATTGTAGTGTTGCAGAATAACGCCTTTCGTGTCGTAGTAAAATGAACCTTCATAATCTTTTATAACTTTTATTTATTTCGTTAGAAGAATTATTGACCTAGTATTTAGGAGTTTAATGTTTAGCAGCATCATTAAACCTAGTTGTCTATCCAATAATATTGATGCAGCTAAGCAAACACTACAGAATGTATTACCTTCATAAAGCAAATCAGTTCTTATAAATATTTAGGACACGAAATCTGTATCAGAAAAAACAACCAGACCCATGAGATAAAACGTAGAATTGGGTTGACATAAGAAACGAAAGCATACCTCTCACGTTCACAAAATACTAAGCGATTAAAATACGAATTACACAGAGAAAAAATAAAATGGAACTGATCCAAATTGGATGGGCGTTGGGCAAAAAAGATTTAGTAGTGGAGACAAGACGCACACCGTAGAAGAAGACGTGCAGATGAGATAAATGATGATGATGTCCACATCGGTTCCCAAGGAACTGCGAACGATTGGAACGCTCTTAGGTAAGATTTGGACACCAGGCGAGCTGTGTACAACGTTCATTCTTGTCTTGATAGGTGTGAAAGATGAAACTTCCATTTGATTCTTACGCCAGGTGTGCAAAAACATGGTGGTGGCGGTGGACATTCTTTCTCAAGTGTGTGAGGTGTATAGAGAAAAGTGTATGAGTGCAGAGACGCGCATGACTAATAACGTCATAGCCGGCCTTCGATTTCTGACCGAAGAATTGAATGACCTCAGCTAGATGATCCTGAATTCATAACATTTTCATCGCTTATAATATGATATGTGCCAGATGGGACCTGAGAAATTTTTGGACTCTGTTATCATTGATCCAATACAAAAGAACAATCTCGTCAGAGAAAACATCAAAAACTATCTACTGGCAAAGTGATGGCGAGTGTCTTTTGGGAAAAGTGCTATTGTGGTGCGAATTCCTGTCTACTGGTACAACAATTGATGCGAATCGCTACTGTTAAACGTTGAAAAAACCTGGAAAAGCATGCTCACAAATGGAGTGCGACTCTATCAAGACAACGCGCGTCTACACACTGTCCGACTGATCTCGTCAACAGATTCGGATGGAATACTGTCTAGCACTCCCCAGACTTGGCTCCCAGTGATTACTATACCTTCCCTGAATTGAAAAAACATGTTCAATGCCAATAAACATGTTTTTAATTGTGAAAATTCGTTGGAAACCTTTGTGGACAAGTCAACTGTTTCAAATAACCGTTCGAGTACCTCACTTAATTTAAAATCTACACCCATCAATATTTATCAGTCAGGATCATTGAAAAGACCTACATACATATTTTCTTGAGCTAAAAAATAAAAATACAGGATGGTACATAAATAAATAAAAGAGAAATAAACGAAATACAAATATTTTATTAACAAAGAATAACTCAAACAAAATATTAAAAAAAAATTGTTAATTGAATCGAATAACACAAACATAACGATATTTTATTAAGTATAGACGACGGCGACGATCGTATTAAAGGGATGGTCAATAAAAAAAATACCGTATCACATTTTGGATATTAGATAAATGATAAACCATCGGTTTGTTTTAAGTTTTAACTAAAAATCTTCTGTACATATATATGGTATCGGTGAGAGTATTTAACCCTAAAGTTTTCTTAAAAATATCAGTCAAACATCGAATATTCATATTTTCGACTTGTACAGTACTGAAATCGAAAGAATATCACAGCACCAACCATAACTTACGTAAATTTCTATCTTTATTTAATAGCTAATTTAGCACGAACGGATTTTTTAACTGCTCTATTTTAACCCTCACGAAGATTCAGATTCTATCAAGCGAACATCTGAAAAAGAAGGTTTTATATTCTGATATTTTGTTAAACGAATCAAGTACATACCTATACTAGATGTCAAGTACTTTCTACTACTACAACTATTTTACAATTCACCAAAAAAAATCACTTGAATCACTTATAGACCAGAGCATAGTGGCGCATTAGTTCGCAAAATTGTTTTAGTACGATTTTTTTTTTAAAAGTCCGGCAGGTGTTGATATCTTTTGACGTTATTGTTTAAACAACGAAAAATTAAATAAACCAGAAAAAATGCATTTTTTGCCAACAAGTATTTTGTTTATATTCTTTACAATATTTCGAATAAAAAAAGTCCTTACAATCATTATCAGGGCCGGATTAAGCTAGGGGCTTGGGGGGGGGGGGCTATAGCCCCGGGCCCCATCATTTGGAAATCATTCTGTATTTTTTGATGTGTTGATACCACAAATCTAACGTATTGATATTATTTTGTGAATTTTTCCGGGTTTTCGAATTCCTTAAGGGGGCCCCGTCATTATTTTAGCCCCGGGCCTTATAAATCTTAATCCGGCCCTGCTCATTATCGTATCTCCTTCAACCCATCATTTGTTATGAATTTCTTAAAATTAAAAATCGCTGAAAATCCTAATTTTTTTGAATTAAATAATATAACTAAAAAATCAAAATGCTACAATTTTGAGCTGTTCATAAATAATTTCAACTATAACCTAAATAGATTTGAAAAATTTTATTTTTTTATATATTTTATTCACATTATAACAATAATCTTCCTTCGCCCATACACTTCCATCTCTATGTACGAGGCGTGGCTATTAAGTAACGAGACTAAGGCTGCTAAGCTGTCTATAGACAAACCTGTGTAGCCGTAGCCCTGATTTGTATAGAAACTGCTTTTATGTTTTGCCGGCGAAAAAATACAGCAAAGGATTATAGTGAAATTTCACATGAAACTTAAGAAAGCTGCGGCCGGAACTTGTAATTTAATCAAACAAGTATATGACAATGAATTTTTGTCGTTTCGACGTGTTTTTGAGTGGTTTAAGCGTTTTCAAAATGGTTGGGAAGATGTTGAAGATGATTCAAGTTCGTGTGACCCTTCCACGTCAAAAACGGATGAGAATATAAAAAAAAGTCGAAAATATTGTTTGATTTGATCGTCGCCTAAGTATTCGTGCGATTGTTGAATCTATATAAATTGTCGAAGAATGTGTACGACTAATTTTAACATGCGAAAACTGGTACCTTATTCCACACTCTCCATTAAGTGGTTTCTAGTCAAGTACAACATTTCAATATTATACTGAACACAAGGTTCACACTACCATCCACAATTACACTGTCTGATCGCGTATCAGATAGTGTAATTGTGTTAGTGTAGACAGTGTGTTCAGTATGAATATCACCAACGGTTCCAGTAATTCCAACTTAATTAATCCCAATGTTAGACCACCCACCTTATTCGGCAGATCTTGCACCATGCGACTTCTAACTCTTTTCTAAGGACAAATCTGCATTAAAAGGAACAAGATTTTTGTCTGTTGAAGCTGTGATCTAAAAGAACTAACAGAAAAAAATTTCCTGCACTGTTTTGAACGATTGAAGATTCGCATGTAGCGATAGAGGAGGGGTATAGAAGGTAATAATAAATAAATGTACATAATAATCAATTTGGAGAAATTCACAGATCTATTTCAATACGCAAAATGTCTATTGGCACCATTCACTAAAAAATTCGTGACTTTAATTTCTACCATAAAGACACGAGATAAAGAAATGAGTCGAATGAAGCTTTATTAAAGTCTCTAATTTCAACCGACAATGTTACAATAATGGGCTTTAATTCACGGACGAATACAGTCCATTGATGAATACTTTCCACGGATGAATATTATCACCGGATAAATACCACCCACAGATTAAATCTGGCATATATACTATTTTTAATTCCAATATATTATTTTCATTTATTCAGAATGAATTATACAAAAAATTTATTGATAATTTGATTGTAAGAATAACCTCAGAAGTCCGTGGCAATTGGACACGAATGATTAGGTTAGGTTAAGTTAGGTTAGGTAATCAGAATTTAATATGAAATAGTGGAAGTTCGACGAAAATTTGTTTTATGAAGGAATAATAGAAACGTCCTTTCAAGCCAAAAAAAATCCTTGAAAAATAACTATATTGTTATATACTATATTTTATTATCAACAGCCGCCACCTGTCAATTTGAAAAAAGGGGGATGACGAAATTAGTCAAAAATCCACCACTCACTTCCACCCATCCCAGTATGATTATTGTTATTGAACCTAAGTGTGTAAAATTCAGCAACCGGTTCTGAGGATGTCCAAATGGTTTGGAATTGATTATTATTGTGAATATATAATAAAAAAAAATGTGAACATAAAAACCTATAGAACTTAACCTTTCACCTTAAGTTCTGAACGGCAGGACATCATAATCACCCTCAACCGAGCTGTGCCTTCAATATCATTCAAATGGTGAGATTTACAGAAAAAATATAAGATACCTTTTTTGCATAGCATCAAATTTCCAACAAAATTCGTCAATAACATATTTCTGTACGAGAAATTAATGATGAGGTATAAATTATTTTCTAATTGACCAAGAAAAAAATAAAAAACTCTCATGTGGAGTATCCTATTAAAATTAAAAGATAACCCATTTTTCCGTGTCAGTACCCATATATAATATATGGGTGAATAATTATTGGTTGGTTGTTTAGTATATTTTCCAAGTTTCCGAAGTTCAACAAATAAAATCTAATTAATAAACGGTTCGAATACGAAAAACTATTGGAAAATAAGAAAAAATATGACGAAAAGCCACATCTTCACTAGAATCTATTAAAAAAAATTAATCGATAAATAATTTAATCTATTTCAACGCAAATCAATAGAAATTATTCAAATAATAACTTACCGCTTCCACTTAAAACGGATTCCTCCTTATTGTAACCGTACACTGTATTTTCGCTGTAAAATGGCATCGGCATATATTCCAATGGATTGTATGTACCGCTATATGGCATGTAATTAGGAACGTTCGGTAAAGGTCCCACGCTATCTGTATCACCCTGTATTTTGAGATTGGTCATTGCAGAACAAAGATCGCCAAATATGTAATAGCACTGTAACAAGAAACGAGTACATTAACAACATCGATAGACAACAATGGCTATTTGTAAAACAAGGGAGGAAAATGCCACATGTCTTCCCGAGGATGAAGTTTACTTCATTCAAGGGAGATAATAGAACTTCCCTCCCATGTTATACATATAACAAGTAATTTTTTAAATGATCTATTTATGAAAATAACAAATAAAATTTCATCAGAACAGAGCATGTACGTAAAACTTAAAATCAGATTGGTATGTGCTGATATTTGGTATCTTAAATCATCCCGTAAGTCAAGTGTTTTTCCAGGTTTTATCGAAGTTGACGTGACACTTACCTGTTCGGAGAACGTAATTTTATTGACCGTATGTCTGATAAATCCAGCTTTCAATAAATGCGAAGCGTATTTTCTTGCGTCTCTTCTTTCTTGAAAACCTTCAATATGTGTCAGTAACCAATCTATCATGTCAGTACCAATAAAAGCATTAGGAATTGTTATTTTGAGCCACATTCTGTCCCGAATTTCTAATCCGCTGTCCGCTCTTTGCATCGCTTGAACCACTTGAGACATTGGGGAATTTACAGACAATGGTTCCTCCATATCTGTAACATTATAATATAAATGTCTGGTTATTTTCAGATATTTTAATGAAATCAAGTTCGAAATAATGTTAAGCCGGGAAAACTATTTTTTAAAATTTAAATCTTCTAGATTCTAAGGGCTCTTTTACACTGGGACAACACTATGCATTGCAACATACCACAAATTGAGGATGTTACATGCTACAAAATCCAACATCATGCGGCCGATGTAGCATGCTTCAATCTATTTTACTTTGTGTCTAGATAGTTTTCAAAACATTGTGCTATTATTGGAATGCTTTTGGTTTACTTATTAGTTCGATAAAGGGGATAGATACCATAGATTATGGCTGATCAAGCAACTTTAGCAGTAGCTTATTTAGTACCAGGACTTGCACGTAGACAATGGTGGAAGAAACGTTGATGGAAAAGAACATTATTCCAGGACAACCTACTGACTAGTTTACTAACAAATTTGAGAGCAGATAATGGTACCTTATTGAGAAACTTTATCAGAATATCAAATGAGAACTTTGAAATTTTACTACAACTAATTACACTTTATATTCAAAAGAGGACAGTAACTACTAATAATAATTAACTAACCCTAATAAGACCAGTAATCACATATACGATATATATATATATATATATATATATATATATATATATATATATATATATATATATATATACGAACTATAACAGGACCAAACATAACACAGAAAGGAGAAAGAAGGTAAGAAAGTGAGATACATAAAAGCACAAAGGCTCAACTGATCCGGGCACAGCATGAGAAGAAAACTAATTGAAATGATATAAGAGCACTCAATATAGAAAACTGGTGAGTAAAATGCCCGAATCCAAGAGAGTGGAAAATAATAACAAAAGCAGCCAAAACAAAAGACAAACTATAAAGAAAATAAGAATCAGAAAACTGCAAACTGCAAGGTAAACCATTTTTTACTGATTTCATTAGATCCAGAACGCTTTGTTTATTGGTGATACGATTGTGTTCCCAGTCGAATGCGTTTCTCAGATTTTTAATTTTCTTGTTCAATCTCTTTTTTACTGCAAGGCCACATAAAACATTTTTTTTTTATAATTTGTATTGAACAAATCCCAGAACACTTTACTTTTTTTATAATCTTTAATAAAGTCTAAATATTTTTCATTACTCCACTCAATGAGCGACAATCTTTCTTCAATTCAATTTCTTGAATTGAATCAAAACATAACCTAGAATCTTTCAGAAGTTTAACTAATATGGAGCAATCGGTTCGTCTTTGTAGTTCTTGTCAATTTTGACTAGTAGTTTAGTTTTTCTTTACATTTTTGGGATTATTTTTTTATGTACTTAATGATTTTGGTTAGTGAGTAATATCATAATAATGTGACTTGTTCTACAGTGAAACGTTTCTTCGGAAGCTGAATCGATGGTGGAGTTAATCATTCACCTTTAGTAGTTAAATTCAACCAAAGTTTTTCAATTTAATTGACAAAATAACAAGTGATGTTGCACAGATTTTTAGCTTATTTAGAAAATAGAATTAATTTGATACTTGTAAGTAGTTGTAAAACGGTATTTTACCATTTTTGTGGTTATTAAACGCTCTCTAAGCAAATTTTTTGCATTTAAAAATTATATTTCTTGGTATGCTTCATTGTTTTGGTCAGAATTAGTAATAAGATAATTTTTTGAGTAGCTTTACTGTGAAAAGTTTCTTTCAGAAGCCTTTAGTAATTAAATTAAACTGGAGTTTTTGTAGTTCACTAAATAGCTTATTTAGGAGTTGTCACCTGTATTTTACCCATTTCTTTGCCATTTTTAGGGTTATTTGGTACACTCTAGGTGATTTTTTTTAATTTGAAAATTTTATCTCTTTTATCTCAGAATTTATACTATTTAGGTTCTCCACCATGAATTGTTCTTTTCAGAACCTGAATGGATGGTTAGTTAATCATTAACCTTTCGTAGCAAAATTCAAATGTAGATTCTAAATATAATGAAATTTTCGGACTTGCTCCACAATGAATTGATTCTTTTGAAATTTGGAATGCTACAGATTTACAAGAGAAATTTTGGATTTAATTAGGAACTAAAATTATTTTTATAATTGTAAACAGTTTTGACCTGTATTTTATCTTTTCTTCACCATTTTTGATATTATTTGATACCCTCTAAATTATTTTTTTTTATTTAAAAATTTTCTTTCTTTGCATACTCAATTATTTTGATCAGAATTTATAATAGTCAGTGATCACATAATTTTGTGAACTGCTCGGAAACCGAATTGATCATTGATCATAGTCAAATTTGGATTTAATTGGTAGAGTAAAAGTTATTTCTTTGACATCTTATTTATTAGACCTTGTATATCAAATCATATTTTGATGAAGACTGAAATAAGTCGAAACGTGAATAGTTTTAAGAGACCTGAAATCAAGATGATTTATTAACAAAAAAATACAAGTCTTTCCTCCAGGCGATTCTTTGAGTTTAAGAAGTTAATTTCTTGTCGTTCTCCAAGATTGTGGTGTTTAGTATTGTAAATAATGATCAAATTGGAAATGGAAAATGCAGCAATAATAAAATAAATAAATTGAAAAAAAAAGTGTGTCAAAAAAGCCTCATGGTTGAGTGCATACATACCAGGACCTAGAAGACACTCACGTTCATTGGCAGGTATCGTGCTAGCTATTGATGAGCTTGATAAAGTTGAACTACTCGGTGGTCTCGCCACCGGATCCCCTCGAACTGCAGCTGTATGCGCCACCCAAGCACCTACGAAAATAAATCAATTTATAGGAGTAAATAATTTAAGGTTGTAATGTTCGTACTAGTAAACTGGAATTATATTGGAAAAATTCATTTAAAGACCAGATAAAACATTCTAGACACTTCTAGATTTAAACAAAAAGCAGCACCGGACTTGTAAATATTGAATTCTTTAATAAAAATTATTTGGAAACCTAAATAATTCTACGAATCCTGACAAACAAGTCACCAAAAGTTCTGAAGGACATACAACCACGCAAATATAATTGGTATATGATTTATTTTACAGAAATTCAACCAGTTCATTGGAATTTGAATAATCATTGTATTTTATTTATTGTTACTTACCCGGATCAATAGGTCTGACAGGTTCTGTTCGTGGTATTGTGAAGTAACCTTTAGGATTGGGATCCCAACATTTGGCAACGACTAGTTTAATCGGTCTAAAATAAAAAAAAACACTATATTTTCAAATATTGTGAAATAAAATCATCTTTTCAAATATAATGAAGATAAAGTTAAAAGAAAATAAATTAATATAATGTCTCTAAAATCAAATTCTAAAGAATCGAAATTTTCTTAAATTAAAAGATTGTTGTTCTAGAAAAAAAAAATGTGGAACTAATTGAAATATATGTTCCATAAACTTCATCTTTAGAGGAAATAATCGAACAATTTTTATGTTTAAATTTCGATTTTAACCTTCAAATAGAAGAAGAACTAACATCATCACCTAATTATAAGAAGATGTACACCCAGGTAATGAAGTTTAAATTTTTGAAACCGTGAAATTTATACTGAACACACTGTTTACACTACCACTCACAGTTACAATGTCTGACGCGCGTTTCGATAACCAAGTTATCTTCTTCAGAGACAGTGTAATTGTGAGTTTAAGTGTAAATAGTGTGTTCAGTATCCCAGTTAATGTTAAGTCTTTTATAAATCTGTACGAAGCACGTATTACTCCTCAATATGTTCTTTATCTGTCTAATCCATTCTGCAAATAGGGCTAAGGGTAAAAGGGCTATAATAATTTTTAAAAAATCCTCTTCAGAAACTGAACACCAAGCTCTACTGGCTTTATGAAGACCTCAGCCTAGTGACTGAAGTCAAAAGGGCCAGACTCAGATGGCTAGGCTACTTGGAGAGTATGCCTGAGGAGCGGGGGGTGCACAAAGCGTACTGAAAGAAGCCCGAGGGCCGACGACCATGCAAACAATGGCAGGATGGGAACTAGGTGTGAGGGGGTGGAGTTTTGTATCGTGATGACTGGAGGAATGTGGTGGAAGATGCCAAGGCTCTTTGAGGGTCATAGTGCCAGTGGTAGAAGTATTAAAAAAAATACTGATGATAATTTTACATGATCGTTACCAATTCAAGTGATGTATAATAAATGTTTTGATTTAAGAAACTTACCCGGGTTTTTGTACAACTTCTCTTAATACTTTAACAGCTTCATCGTTTGACATATTTTCAAAATTTACATCATTCACCTGTAATATCATGTCACCAGGTTCTATCCTGCCGTCTAAAGCTACTGCTCCCCTGGAAAATACAAAATCAAATATTATCAGTGCTCTTAAAATTTGGTATAGTTTCTGTGCGCAAATGAAAATAACATAGCAGATTTTTAATATTGAGGATGATATCAATTCCTACACAAATTAATATTTTACATTTCACTTTTATACTTATTGTTGATATTCTGAAGCCTAAAAACATCAACATCACCAGCGCTACAGCCATACAGAAGGGCTTCGACTTTCTCTAATCTTGAACACCATCCTTTCCGGTCCCTTGCAATGAACATCCAGTTTGTTGCATCTTTAGAGACCAAGTCATCCTTGTTCTCCCTCTGCCTGGACTATCTGTTATTATGACCTTTAAGTTCTTTTTTGTGGACATACTGTTGTCACATCTTGAACATTATTATGTCTGTTACCTGATCTTCTGTACAAGTAACACCTACATCTTCAGACGTTATTTTTTTGGATAGCCCCTTAAATTTTGTGTCGATAGCATCCGTTTTTATTAGGGTTCAGGTTTCTAAGCTATAGAATAAAAATGGTAATCTTAATGTCTTACAGAGTTTGATCTTTGTACTTCTCGAGAATTTGACAGTCCAAAAATATCAATTGGTAAGCATTATAAGCCTTTTTAACTCTTTATTAACGTTTATTCAGATTTATCGAGGTTCCAAAATATACGAGGTCATCTACAACTTCAATGTTATATTCTACAATTGCAATATTTTGACCCGCATTTCTAGCCCTGGGCTCTTCCGTCACAGCCATTAATTTTGTCTTAATTGTATCGATTTATAGCCCATCCAATATCTTGGTTTTTGATTAGAGGATTCTGGTTGATTGGGCTCTTTACTCATTTGGTCATCTTTCATACTGAATATTCCATAGACTTGTCGTTTACAAAAATCTCTTTCGCTTTTCTTAGGGTTCTAGATATCTCTGTCCTCTCCATAACAACATAAGAATGTAATATTTATGTCAAGTTTGCTTATAATAGTTTCCTCAAGATATTCCATTTCTAATTGTGCTGCAACTTTCGATATGACAGCCAATTTCCATTCAAATGCTTCTCCTGGTGCTTTATTTTCCTTCCAAATGCTTCTACTTTATTAGGTCTCAGTTTTCTTGACTTCTTTTTAAATGAATATGTTGTATGAATACATACCCTTTCATTATGGATCCGACATATATGCCTCCATCTCCACCTTTATTACTTTGACCAACAATTGAAATACCCAAGAAGTTGACTGTGTCCATGTTTAGAGTAACGGTAATTATATTTAAAGACATTGTAGAATCTGTGATGCTTGAATAAGAACTTGTCCGAGACATTGCCTGAAACATATATGGATTAGAATATCGAAGTGTCAAATACGATGTTTACTGAAACTCAACAAACCTGTAGTCTTTGTTTACGTCGTCTTTGGGGTCGTTTGCGACCAGCAACTTGCAATCTACTAACGCTCGAACATTCTGATAAAGCGGTATGTCTTCCTGTCGTTTCCGATTGAAAACTGGTAGTTTCTAAATCTGAACTTACTATCGAAGCAGTTTCATATACCCTAAAAAGGTATTAATGAACAACTTTCGAAAAATATTAAATTTTTAAAAAATTTTTTAAAATTCAATTCTAATATAAATACTTAGATATTTTATTGACAATGTAGAGGGTGTCAAAAATAAGGTAACCCATATACTTTTCTCCAAACCTTACCTTCATATAGCTAACCATAGCTCTAATTAATTTCTGGGACGAAAATTCCTTTAATTTTTTTTACCAACCACCCCCATAAATTTTCAACGGGATTTATATCAGGACTATTCGCCGGCCATAGTAAAGTTTCAATATTGTTTTGCCGAAACCTTTTCACTTATCCAGCTGGTTTAGATCTGATAATTGAGACTACTGTGTTGAAGAATATGTCCACAGTTCCTGTGATGATACAATTTGTAAGTCGCCTTTTGGTACCCCTTGTTATATATAAATCAACTATACCAGGAATATCGTTTATGTATCAGCTGGCTAGTTGAAAGATTTTTGTTTTCCATCGCTATTTCACAATCTGGAGCCCCAATGGATATGATTTACATTATAATCACCCCCAGCAACGAATCTATTTATTACTAGGCCAGTCCAGTCCTAATCACATATAGATGTACCAAAGGGCTCTCTTAAGGTCATTTCCAAGATGCACAGTGCCTTTTTGTTGCTATGTTTGATGTCGATATGTGAGGAATAATTAGATACAATATTTACCATCAACTATAAAACCCCCATGTTTGAAAATAGAATAAATAATGTCAAGTTTCAATGCCCCAAAACTTAATTTCGTAATCGTTGAGATCTTTACCTTGGAAGATGTCCGTTAATACGTGAAGAGTATTTGTGGTGTCTTCTACCCTGTCTTGAACTTATAATACTCTCCGTGTCAGTACAAACAGATTCGCTTACTGGTGGCGGCGGCAATCTTGTTTCTGATTGATGTGTTACACTGTCTGTACATTGAGAACCTCCATCAGAATGATTGGAACCATCAGCTGATACCAACTAAACAGGAAAAAAGTTAATTTTCATCATATTATTTATATATAGGAATTTCAAATACAGGGTGCGGCAGCATAACTTCCTTTTTTAAAAAGTTCGCCATTTAGTCGGTAGATGTCGTAACGGAGTGCTAGTGGTCTCGTTCGAGAGGGGGGACTATAAAGTTTTGTCCCGGCACAGTTCAGTCGCCATCATGCGTTGGAACAGTGAGGAGCGTGCGTTTGCCGTTGAGGTTTACTTTTCGAGCGGATGTTCTGTGATCGCAACCCAGCGCGCCTTTCGGAATCGCTTTAATTTAGCCCCCTTGGCCCCTGTCCCGGACCGGAAATCAATTGTTACGTGGGTCACTACGTTCAGACAAACTGCAAGTGTGACAAGACGAAGAACTGGAGTCCCTCGGCCCATTAGATCACCGGAGAACATTGAGTTAGTTAGAACTTCAGTGTTGCGATCACCACGGCGTTCTGCGCGCAAACATGCGTCTGCCCTTGGACTTTCCGATCGTTCTGTGAGGAGAATACTTCATGATGATCTTCATTTTCATCCATACAAGATGGCAATTGTGCAGGAACTTTCTGAACGTGACTTCAATTCTCGGAGGAACGCGTGTGAGGTTTTTCTGGAAGTCGTTCCTGAGGACGCTATTGTTTTTTTTAGTGATGAAGCCCATTTTCATTTGTGTGGATCCGTAAACAAACAAAACATGCGCTACTGGGCTGATACCAATCCTCGACAATTGCATCAACGGCCTTTGCATTCACCTAAAGTCACAGTGTGGTGTGCAATTTACTCACGTGGAATTATTGGTCCCTGGTTCTTTGAGGAAAATGAAGTCACAGTGACAGTGAATTCGCACCGGTATGTAAACATGTTACAGGAATTTTTTTTCCCACGGCTAGATGAGTTGGACTTAGGGGACACTTGGTTCCAACAAGACGGAGCAACGGCACACACTTCAAGAACATCGATGGCTGTTTTGAGGGAACACTTCCCAGAGCGCCTTATCTCAATTAGGGGCGATTTGGAGTGGCCAGCCCGCTCTCCCGATTTGACCCCTTGTGATTATTTCCTATGGGGTTTTTTGAAATCCCGTGTGTATGTGAACCGTCCAAGGACCCTACAAGATTTGAAGACGAACATCCAGGAAGAAATTGCCAACATAACGCCTGCTATGCTGGCAAGAGTCATGACAAACGCCAGAAATCGGTTTACTCAGTGTATGGAGAATGGGGGACGTCACCTAACTGATTTGATCTTCAAAACTCAGTAAAACAAAACTTTATGTATGTGCCTGTATTATAAAAAACGAATAAAAATTTTCTGATTCATACAATAAGTTTTATTAACTTTTGAAAAAAGGAAGTTATGCTGCCGCACCCTGTATAAAGAAGCAAGATGAAAGGAATCGAAATTACTTTGGAAAAAAATGTGCAATACCACCCCCTTTTAACAAGATAAAAATTTTGTACATTTTCCTTGTACTTTGGTTACCTTGTATAATGCCTTGTATTATAAGGAAAATGGTGAATCAGTTGGCTGAATTTATAATTCAATTTGGTTGAAAATTAAATAAAAAGTAACACAGAACTTGCATTAATCTCTTTCCTTAACTGGCAATCCATTGATACCAATGCCAAATCCTTTTGTAAGCATTTCTTAAAGCCTTCCATCTGCGGTCATTGCCTTCTCAATGACTTATAAACAGTTAATTCCCTTGGAATTAAACTTGATTGTACTATGCCCCCGAAAACAATATCCTTGAGCTCTTGATCATATTTCATAGCAGGCATTTATAGATTGATTTAAGTCATCAGTTTTATATTAAATCTTCTGAGATTTTTCACAAAGTCATAGCAATATACATATTTGAGGTCATAGGACATCTTGATCTGACACTTCTACACTTTTGAAATCACTGATACCACTTGTAAACACTCTTGAAAGTTACTAGATCATAGACACTTTTTTCAACCAGAAAATTATGTTTCACGACAGGCACTGCAAATGCGATTTTACTTAAACGGATATAATAGTGGCAGATTGACAAACTAGAACAGGCTCAAATTTGCCACTACTTGTCTCAAAATATAAGGGTATGAGGCATACTAGTTGAAACAGATGAAGTTATAAAATACACCTAATATTTGACAGAAATAGAATAATTGACGACTATAGATTTTGAAACTCACCCAACTAACTACTCTTCCGTTAAAACATGGTAGAATTGCAGAATCTTCTATAATTTCTTCTTTAACGACACTAAAAAAATGAACAATGGTTAACAATATTGTACAAAGAAAAATTGATGCTTCAAGTTGTACAAAGGAATATGGTGCTGATATTGGTGGCCACAGAAATAATTCAAATGTTGAAACAAGGCCATGGTCAAATTTTGTTACTACAATACCCTAAAAATTTAATTACGAATGTATAAATCTTATTTTACAATGAAAATAATATTCATAGAAAAATATCGATTGATGAGACTTAATACTTACAAATTTCTAATTATATAATAATATAAAAATCTAAATATTTATGATCGCACTTAAAAACATTTTATAGAATGAAAAAATAAAATACATACTCTGCTTATTGATTTTTTCCCTGAATCTAACTCAGACATTTATTTATCAAAAAAAGTACATCTCTCACAGAATTAACCTGTCAGGTGTTGTTACAGAATAATTATTACCATATATTAATTTATAATATTACCAGCTTAAGGCATTAAGGTGCACCGAATTCAATAAAAGAAATATATGATAGACTTGAAGCTCATTAATTCTTCCCCTTTTTTTCCTCATACATTTATTTTTAAAAAAATTGCATCCCTCAGAATCAAAACTATTTTTTAACTGTTTACTCTCCCAAATTCAATCTAGCCCTAGGTGCACTTTCAGCACTGCCTTGCTCACAAGGTTAAAATGGGAGAATCTCGATTTGGAACACAGAGCACCCTATCCAGGTGTTTGTAAGCCACAGATTTTTGTGGGGAGTGTAGTAACCCCCATATGATTCCTCTTCTGCTCGGTTCGGCGATCCATTAAACTTAAGAGTCGACTCTCTTACCCTAGTGCCACTTTAAAGCAGCTAGCTCCTACTTTGAGCAAGGGATGAAAATCAGTATGTCTATCACAGCCAGTTTTTCATTTAGGTGGTGAGAGTAGCTGAATAATTTTGAATCTGTGAGACCTAATTTTGATAAATAAATAGTTTAGTATCATCCAATAAGCTGAAAGCATTAAAAAAACACGAATTAAGTCTCATCAATCAATATTGTCTAATCAAATCATTGTAA
This sequence comes from Diorhabda carinulata, assembly GCF_026250575.1. Classification (NCBI taxonomy): domain Eukaryota; kingdom Metazoa; phylum Arthropoda; class Insecta; order Coleoptera; family Chrysomelidae; genus Diorhabda; species Diorhabda carinulata. The sequence goes on from NC_079463.1 coordinate 25,046,537, forward strand.
TTTGAATAAAATTCAATACAGGTGGTATTAAACTTTTAGGGTGAGGTTCTCGTGAAATGTAAGCAAAGAACAGGGCTCTGATGTTTCACATGGCAAAATGAGTCAAATTTGAAGTTACATTATTATTGGCATACTCTCCACTGAAAAATCGAGGGTTGTATTTGTAAATTTATAATATGAATTTCACATATCATGATTCTTTATTACTTAATATGTACAATAACACAAATAATTCATTTATTCCATTTGACTTTTCAACGTGGAACTTTTGATTTAATGAAATTGTCTACTATAATTTGTAGAAACACCAAAATGTTCGAAGCAGTCCATCAATCCAATTGCTATTGAAATTTTATAAGAGTAATAGTCCTTTAAAACAGGTACCAAAAGAAACTACAGCACTGGTATGTACTTTAAAATCATGTTGTTCATTGAGAAAGTTGTAAATCAGATAAAAAAATCACTATAGTAAAATCTAAATCATTTCACTGTTCAAAAACTACTAACTTGAAAGAAGCACAATGAACTGATTGTGTGGAATTTGTCATATTTCTATACTATTTTAATACAAATTTCGAAATCTGCGGGTACTGTATAAATACGTTTACATTCTAAAACCACTTCAAAAGTATCCAATTCGAACACCAAACTTCTTATAAATAGTATATATTAACAAATTAATTTGTTTACATATACTTGTAAGGGTGTTAATATAAATATGGTAATGATTTATAATATTTTACGCCCATTTAAAACATGATATAACTTTTCCAAACATTATATAAAAAATATTCTAATAAATAAAAAAACTTATTACCCAAAATCATCATCCATCGATTTAAAGAAAAATTTGTAGTTAGGCCTGTTGAGAACATTTTTAAAATCCACTAATGTAACTTTATCCGGGGAAATCGGTATTTTCACTAAATATGGGGTTTCTTCATCATCTATATGATATATAACTTTCGTTTCTTCCATTTTCTGGCACTATATAACAATATATAATTTATTTATCTGACAATAATAATTCACCTTTAGTAAACATGGCGGACAACATAGAACTACCACAGAACGTTTAATTTCATACATCACCAAACAATGTATCCTGCTTTTCAGTGATCACAGGAAATATTTTGTGTATATAAGGGTGCAATCACATGGAGGGAATAGAAGTTTCAGAATAGACCAACCGTAAAAGACATTAAACATGTTTGGATAGTTTTTTCCTATATCATGGATGGAAATACTGCTTTTATTCTCTGAATGTATAGGGAATAGTTTTAGGGGAAAGTAATGATTGGCTGTTTCTATTACGCTCTGTCTATTCCGACGCCTCTATAATTCCCATGTGTCTATACCCTAAAACTTTTTGAAGTATACGCCATAGAGAATAAAAGACATAGAGGTTTAAAGTAAACTATCAATGTAGCTATATATAGATTGATTTTTGTAAGTGGCTTAATTTTGTATCAAGTCACTTATTAAATAATATTTCTTTAGTTTTCTCTTCTTAATGGATGTGTACCACTTTAGTTAACAGCACAATTCCAAAAAATCCGGAGGGTAGAGTAGCTACAATCCATAGATCTAGCCTCTATAACGTTTGAATTTTTTTTATTTAAGAAACAGACCATACATAACCTTATTAGTGTATAGTATATTTATCCAACAAAATGGTAATATTTTAAAATAAAGGTAAATAAACAAACGTGATAATCGAATTATTATTTTTCAGTTGTTTTATTCGTTCTTCAAGTCTCTAATTGGTAAAGATGTAGTTGTCGAACTTAAAAATGATTTGAGGTAACTAAATTATGAATAATGCTTGGTTGAAATTTAAATATTTTTCTGTTTTAGTATTTGTGGGACGTTGCATTCTGTGGATCAGTATTTAAATATAAAATTAACTGATATAAATGTAACTGATACGGAAAAGTATCCTCATATGGTAAGATTCGTTATCCACATCTTCACATAAAAAATATAACTTTTTATTTTTCTTTTCAATTCTAAACAGATTCCGCTTTTGTATGAAAAATGTAATTGATGATTTCTAACTTCATAACTCCAATGTTAAAAGTACTACTATTTGTTTATTTTTTATGTTCTTGTTATTGCATATCTTATTCATTGTTGGAAAAGGCCAGCAGTTTCTTTCACTGTTCAAAATCTGCTAATACTTTGGCCAAGTTACTAATTATCTAAACATTCTATATTTATTTTAAGATAAGCGCATCAATGGCAGACACTTTAGTGAGGATATTTCTTTTAAAAAATAATAAAAAAAAAGAAAGAATATCTCCCAAATTTAATGTATGGCTATTAGGTAGTTAGTACTAAGTAAAATGACATAATTACAATTTTTTTTGATATGCATTTTTATTAAAAAATTCCAAATGACGTATTATATAATAGAATATTTTTCTTGACGAATCGTCTAGGATTTTATGAAGAAAATTTGATGTTTTGATCTACTTTGGTCTTTACCCAAATATAACTTGAATATTACATGAATATCAAAATAAATATTTGTTTCAATCCCTATAAATCTTTTTTTATCCTTAGTTGTCATATTTCATCAAAAATAAGTAGTAATTAAAAATTGTTTAGTCCTTTTTAATATTTGACAGTTTTCTTGTTTCTATATATGTGAATCATTTCTAAAAATATCTTTTTTGTCTTTTGTTTGTTTTTGTTTTTTGACATTCCATGATTGTTCGTTAATGTTTTATTGTTTTTATCATATTGATGACTTTTCAATCTATTTTCCAAATATTGAAATGTCTGCCCTATGTAGATAGCTTCACAATTATTGGAAGGTAAATACTTGATTTTAGTTTAGTGAAATATTTGGATAATGTATCATGTCCTTTTTCGTAATAATAATTCAATAGTTGTTAGGAAAGTCCTTGTATATATGGTAAGGGAATGTTTATTTTGTTTGATTCTTTAATTGATTATAGTATCTTTTAACCTTTTTTTTGAATAGGTTTAGTGAACAAAATAGATCGAAACCTCAATATTTATAAAGGTTAATTTTCAATGAGAAGAGACCCCGATTTATCAAGAAAAAAAATATAAAGGAGTCTAAGAAGTTGAAGAAATTAATATTAAAATATTCATGTGATACTTATGATTCCAGCTCTCTGTAAAAAATTGTTTTATAAGAGGTTCCGTTGTCAGATATGTTCAGTTACCTGGAGACGAAGTAGATACTCAACTTTTACAAGACGCTGCAAGAAAAGAAGCTTCAGCCCCCACTAGATAAGCCCAAATTATATCATAATTAAGTTATTGTTAATAAATGATTCCAGTATACTGTGTACAATTTTTTATTTAATCAAATCCCCTTCTACTGTTGTTTTTCAGATTAATTTCCAAAAGTTAGCTGCGAGAAATTAACGATTCAGCTGATTTTGTGACAACCATTATCTGTGGGAACCATGCACTTTCACTTGGTGAAAACTAAGCTCTCGGAGAGCCAAAGCTCTACGGTAAGGGCTGCGGTTCTCGAATCTTGTGTTAGAAAATTACCGCATGCGCGTATATCAATTTCGTTAAAAATTAGTGTTTTCCTACTTGGTTAGCTGGAGACCCTAAAAACGACCACCACTGGGATGTGAATACTCAGCGCTCTCAATGGCAGCTCCACGACTTCTACTGAAACGTGAAAAGTCCAGCACAAAACCGGGTTGAGTGCCAAACCGTGAAAAATCTCAGTACAACTCAAGTTACTTTAAACGCAAGTGGATGCTTTGGTTGATTTTACATACAAAATGGAAACCATAATCAAAACAAAACGAAAACTAGGAGAAGATTCTGTAAAAGCGTTAAACAAGTTAAGAAGGAGTCAAAGAAAAGAGTACGTAAAGAACAAAAAGCATGTTGTTGGTCCAAAGACTAAACTGACTTTAGAAATTAGAAGAAGATGAAAGCCACTATGGAATGTTTAAGAATATTCCGCAATATCTAACTCAAGATCTTAACGTGCATCGATTATACTTAGCTTTTATAGTCCTTCTGTTCGATACTATTAGTACGATTTCTCTTTAGCCTCAAAATAAGTTTAGTTTCGGCACAAAATTTCTCTCCAGCTATAAAAAAATGCAGTTCGAGTCCAATTCATGCCGTGTTTTGATAAATTAGCTTTTTCTTATCCAATCGGGGCGTTATTTCTGCGATTTCGTTCTCTACACGCTCCAATAACAATACGTAATAGTCGCTGTTTATTGTTTTTACCTTTTTAACATAATCGATGAATATTATACCATTAACATAAAAAAATACTGAAGCTATAACCTAGAAAACTGACTTTTCCATCTTTCCACGCTTTGGAGTCTGTTCATTACGTAGAGACCACTCGGTCGACTGACGATCGGAATTGGATAAAGCCATGTTTCATCTATTGTCACATATCGACGAAACAATGCGAGTTTTTACGATTGACAGATTTAAACATTGCTGAGAATCATCAATTCCTTATTATTTTGCTTTACCGCTTCCATCGGCTCAAATCGGGTACCTTTCAAAGCAGATCTTTTTTCTAACCTTTGAAGGAAATCTGAGCAGTCCCGTTGATGCAAGAGCTTTTGGTCAGGAGTCAGATTTTTTGGCATCAACTTTTGTCTAAAATTTTTCTAACCGTTTCTTTATCGGCGTTTACAGCCTCGGTAATCATCCGGATGCTCATTCAACGATCTGTACGCACAATTTGGTTGATTTTGGTCACTGTTTCCGGAGTTGAAACAGTCACAGGGCGACTTGGGCGCTGGCCATCTTCAGTGCTCTCTCGGCCCTCACTAAAGCGCACAAATACTAATAATAGTGACGGAAACGTGTTTTTGGGACGTGCATAGACAAGATATTTAGATACCCAACGCACGTCTCGTTATTTAATAGCCAGACCTCGTATTGTGAGCCTGCGTGGCAGCCATTTCAATTATAGCTTTTATTGAGGCGCCCTCTTTGGGGCGTCCTCGGTATTTATTTCTCCTTTAAACAATCTACTTTTTCACGGTTAATTTTCCCGGTGCAATAGTATGATAACTGTCAAGTTTTTTTTAAGGTTAAGGCTAACTGATATTGATATGGATTTAATACTAGTAGCGCCGTCTATGTGTCAGTATATAACCTAATACTCTGAAATGAGAAAGACGAAGAGAGCTTTTTAAATATATTTTCAATAGTAATTCAAACTAAAAAATGCGAATTTTACATTGCACGTCAAATTAAAAACTAACATTACATGAATATAATATATGTACATGTCACAATTACTCTCTATAAATACGTTCTAAATATATATAACAATCACAAAAATTAATAAAAAAAAGGAAATTTATAAAAAAATTAATAATACAACAAAAATAGAAATTAAACTCTTTTAAAGTTAATTTGCTTAGCGTCTCCCACTATATCAATGTCACTTTCGCAATCGCTCAAATCTGAATTCGTTAACGATAGTCCGGAACTTCCCATCGGTATTTGTTTTTCTTGACAGGTGCTCCTTAAGTTTTGATTAGTTCCTAAAAAACATAAAATTTCAAGCTTAAACAATAAGAAAATTGAAGCTACTGACATCAGTGTAATCTCAATTGAAATTTCTAAAAAAGTTGATTATACGAGGTCTAGCTATTAAATAACGAGACTGCGCGCTTAGAGGGCGTCCTAGATGGGCGTTAGGTATCAGTTTGAAATCTCAAATTTCTCGTTAAATTGAAGATGACCAGCACCCAGATCGTCGAATGAGCATCCGGATGATTACCGAGGCTGTAAACGCCGATAAAGAAACGATTAGAAAAATTTTATACATGACAAAAGTCTGTGAGAAGTTGATGCCAAAAAATCTGACACCTGACCAAAAGCTCTGGCGTCAACGGGTCTTTTCAGATTTCCTTTAAAGGTTAGAAAAAAGATCTACTTTGAAAGGGACCCGATTTGAGTCGATGGAAGCGGTAAAGCAAAAAACGGCAGAGCTCCTAAAGGCACTCACCGGAGAAGACTTCCAGCACAGCTTCGATGAATGGAAAAACGTATGGAAAGGTGTGTGGCGAGGGGAGGGGAGTATATTGAAGGGAAGCATTCGGATGTAGATAAGAAATGATAACTTCGAACTTCCCAAAGTATTTAATAGCTATTTCGTTATCTAATGACATTTTTTCTTCAGCTATTGTTTACTGTCGAATTGTTTCCAACATCTGCCTAAGTAACCGAAACTAGTCGAAACGAAAGTCGAATAATCCAAGTTCAGGTGACCTAGGTGGCCACTTCGTTGATCTACGTCTTCCAATCCACCTTCTTTCAAACTGGGATTCAGGTTTCCCGAGGAACAAATTTTTTCCTGACGATTCCTATCTAAACATTGATTATTTGGTGTCGCTGGATGTACTTAGTTTGAATCCATTGGTAATTTTTCCGAGTCCAGTAGCAAAAAATAATTCGGTTTACTGTACATCTTAAATAAAACGTTGAGAATACTACACTATTGATGAAATTTGGTTTTTGCCTTATGGAGTCTGTCCGAATCATTTCCTGAGAGTTCATAAACAAGTTGAACTTTGTATGAGTGCAATTTCAATTTCTTTACAAACTTTACTACAAACGACTGTCTAACATATTGTTGTAAGGTTATTTCTTTTGTAGTTTCGTGAGAGCTGTCATCTATTTCTTTTGTAGTTTCGTGAGAGCTGTCATCTATTTCTTTTGTAGTTTTATGAGAGCTGTCATCTATTTCTTTTGTAGTTTTATGAGATCTGTCATCTATTTCTTTTATAGTTTCATGAGAATTGTCACTATTTCTTTTATAGTTTCGTGAGAGCTGTCATCTATTTCTTTTGTAGTTTTATGAGAGCTATCATCTATTTCTTTTGTAGTTTTATGAGAGCTGTCACTATTTCTTTTATAGTTTCGTGAGAGCTGTCATCTATTTCTTTTGTAATTTTTTGAGAGCTGTCATCTATTTCTTTTGTAGTTTTATGAGAGCTATCATCTATTTCTTTTGTAGTTTTATGAGAGCTATCATCTATTTCTTTTGTAGTTTTATGAGAGCTGTCACTATTTCTTTTATAGTTTCGTGAGAGCTGTCATCTATTTCTTTTATAATTTTTTGATAGCTACCATCTATTTCTTTTGTAGTTTTATGAGATCTGTCATCTATTTCTTTTGTAGTTTTATGAGAGCTGTCATCTATTTATTTTGTAGTTTTATGAGAGCTGTCATCTATTTCTTTTGTAGTTTTATGAGAGCTATCATCTATTTCTTTTGTAGTTTTATGAGATCTGTCATCTATTTCTTTTATAGTTTCATGAAAATTGTCACTATTTCTTTTATAGTTTCGTGAGAGCTGTCATCTATTTCTTTTGTAGTTTTATGAGAGCTGTCACTATTTCTTTTATAGTTTCGTGAGAGCTGTCATCTATTTCTTTTGTAATTTTTTGAGAGCTGTCATCTATTTCTTTTGTAGTTTTATGAGATCTGTCATCTATTTATTTTGTAGTTTTATGAGAGCTGTCATCTATTTATTTTGTAGTTTTATGAGAGCTGTCATCTATTTCTTTTGTAGTTTTATGAGAGCTGTCATCTATTTCTTTTGTAGTTTCATGAGAGCTGTCACTATTTCTTTTATAGTTTCGTGAGAGCTGTCATCTATTTCTTTTGTAATTTCGTGAGGTTTGTCTTCTATTTCTTTTTTACTTGCATGAGTGTTGTTTTCTAATAAAAGCCTCTTTGTCTGTTTGCTTGTATAGTGAGATAAGGTGCGATAATGATTTGGAGCTTGAGTTGGAAGAACGTTAATACCAGGAAAATTTATCGTCTATGAAAAAATTCGAAGAAAATCTTATAAATTTTGATGTTTTCTGAAAGTCTTGTTATTGTATATATACTATTTTGCAAAATACACGGGATTTTGCTTCAAATTACCAAATAATTGGCGTTTTATAGTGAAATACGATGAAGCTCGGCTATAATACAATTTTAATGACGTCCCCAAGGAATAATCAGGAACCAGAGATTGGCGTTAAGGTTTTCCCGTTGTTTTATAAACGACTGTCACAAGCATATCGAAGAGGATTTTCCCATATTCCACAATAACCTTCGTCAACGATGGATAATGGTCAATGGTTACATACGAGGGCGGACTTAAAAAATGCTCGACTATTTGTTATAATATAAAAAAATATATTGTTTTTCAAAATAACCTCTTTTCAGTTCCATGTACTTTGAATTACTATATATGGCGGTTTGTCGTTAAAAAAATTATGTGCTGCGATGCTTCTAGAAAAAACTCTCTTATAGAAGGTTTAAAGTAGAATTTAAGACAAATAATTTTTTACGATATATATCTATTTTCCGATACCTTTTGGAATAATCACAGGGTTGCTACTTAAGTTTTGAGATATGGCAACAATGATGTGAATACTATGACTTTCGACGTGGATTAAACCAACAATAGTGTGCCGATTAACTCGTTTCGACTTTTGGTGATGAAGCAACATCTCGAACCAACGTATTTCGCTGGTTTTCTTTATTAAATCGAGGTCGCACTGAATGAATTTCGTGAAGGTCGTTCCAAAATAGCAGAAAACATCGATGCTGTTAATCTGATATTGTTAGATCGCCAAGGGACATACCGTGAGATTGGGCACTGATTCCTTTAGCATACAATCAATATTTAATTAGGATTTAGCTGTCAAATAGATTTGTTCGCGTTGGATACCGCATAGTTTGACAATCGCTCATAAAAAAGCTCGTATTTTAACAAAAGTCACCACCACGACAACTCGAGCTGTCAAACAAAAACGTTTTTCAATAGTAAACATATCGAATTGATGGGTATATTTGGTAATGGCATATTTTTCGTTTTTAATGTAAATATTTTTTTAATATCTAGTTCACCCTATAATCTGGTGGAGTTTACATGTACAAATATTGCGTCATCTACCTGCTATCTGGCCGAATTTACTACCACCCGAAGTGATTATCTTTGGAAAGATATAATTTATTTAAAAACATGATAGTTTTATCAATTTTATCGTTTTTATTTATTCCTATCAACTTTTCTTCTGGAATCGATGAGAACATAAACGAAATACTAAACTTCCTTTTCGTTATTAAAGATACCATAACCTGAAAATCGAATCTCGGCTTCTTGAGGGAGCGTACCCAATCTTAAACATCAATTAAGGCAAGTTCACAACTTAATGAACTAAATTATGATATAAGATGGCGGCTGAGATCTAAGATCTTTTCCACTTGGAAACAAAATTATCAAAGCTGCTTCTCTCATTCCCAGTTTCCCTTTCGCAAGATGTTCTCCTTCAATTTTGTCGTTGACTATTAATATACAGAGTGACTTAACTATGTTAAACCTCCATTATCTAAATTTTGGTTGGTAATATTTATTATGGTGGTATTTACTTTATTGTCATGTTAATTGTTTTTTTTCCTGGAAATATAATGAACTTATTTCAACTAGATAAAATAGAATTGTTTTAATTTCGGAGCTATAGCTACATATACAGGGTGTTTCGAGACTGAAATGAGTACATGACGTAAAATATGCTGTGACCTGTATATAGGGTCCAGCAAAATTATGACTTTTCTGAAAAATTGTTCGCATACTTTCTGTTTATGTCACATTTCTTGAAATATGACGTCACCCCATATTAAAATTGATTTTAGTAGATTTTGTAGATGAATTCACTAAAGTATTACCCAATTTTTCTGTCGACTCTAAAGGTATTTTCACCGAATTCGTGGCTTTTTCTTCTTGGACTTTTCTCAACTGTTTTTTGTGCTTCATTCTTCGATTTTGAAACCATGTTTTAACTTGAGTTTCGCTTAGACTTAGCGCACTAGCCAATTCAACTCGTTCTGGAGTCGATAAGTACCTCTGTGCCGAAAATCTCTTCTCTAAACCTTAAAATGAGAAATAAGTCAAGGAATTATCTGTGAAATGTTCCGAGAATATTGGAATAAGAAGGAAAACTATATTAGAATATAAGTAACATTGGCCGAAGGAACGAATGCTGGAATGAAAAGTTTTCTGTTACTCATACTATTTTCTCTATTTCGGCTTGTATTTACATTATTTATATATAGAAAAATTGTTGAAATTATACATTAGGGAAATTAAGCAATAGCGTAAGTGATTGGTAGTATTGATTCAAGTTTGACAGTTGACTTTGACAATATAATTTGAATTTAAAAGTTTGCTTAGATCAGGAAAAAACTCAGAATGTCGTGTGAAGAACTCATTATAGTTTATTGTAAATAATATCTTAAAATTGAAATAAATTATTATATCACATCACCTTTACACATGCCCAAATAATGCATCGTCCAATCAGTTCTCAAAGTAAAAATGTTGTTCAGGGGCACCAACCCTCTACAGAAAATTACCAAAAGTCGTTGAAGAATGGAATGCTAAGAGCTAAAATGCGTTCGAGAATACCTAAACAAAGAATTTATACTAAAATACAAGTGACAGAAGGCTTTTCATTCGAGAAAATTCCAAACGAATGCTGCAATGGCTTTCTGTTACAAGTTTTTTGGTTTTCTTTATACTATTTTCTATGTTTCGGCTTGTATTCACATTATATACATTAGAAAAATTACACCACAACGTGGGTGGTCAGTTGGTAGCTTTGATTCAAGTTTGACAGTTGACTTTGAAAGTATTATTCGAATTCAAAAGTTTGCTTAAATCATTCATTTTAAGGTTAGTTCTGTCCAAGATATTCCTCCACTATAGATTTGATTGTTTTCCACATATTTCATAACTACATTCACTTTGTCTAAAAATTCATTATAATTTTGGTCATCTAATTGAGGTGGTTACTCCAGAAAACATAAAAAAAGTTCAAAAATTGGTTAATCTAATCGTAAATTGAAATTGTGGCAGATAGCTAATGCAGTAAATATATCAGAAGTTAGTGTGTTTACAATTATTGATCATGAGAAAGCTTTGTTCAAAGTGGGTGCGGCGTTTATTCACAGTCGATCAAAATTAACAACGTTTCGATGATTCAGTGTAGTGTTTGGTCATGTTTACACGTGATAAATAAAACTTTTTGCGTCGATACGTGGCAATGGATCCATCACTTCACTCAGGAATCCAAACGATCATCATCTGAGGGAACTGCAGCCGTTGAATCACATCGGAAGCGTTCAAATGCACAACAGCCACTTGGGAAGGTTATGGCTTCAGTATTTTGGGATGCGTATGGAATATTCTTCATGTCCAAAAAGGAAAGACAATCAATAGCGAATACTACATAGAGTTGTTGGATCGTTTGAATGCAAAAATCAAGGAGAAATGGCTTCATATATCGACTGTTTCACCAAAACAATGCACCGATTCACAAGTCGATGGCAACGATGGTTAAATCGAACGAATTACAGTTCGAATCGCTCCCTCATCCACCGTATAGTCCAGATCTGATTCCCAGCTGCTGTCATCACTTCTCCTAAACCTCTCTTGATGTTTACAAAACCTGACGGTAGCTCTGTATATACGCCAGCCTTCATAATATATCAGAACTTCTACTCGAAACTCTCCATATAAACGTTGATGCATCCAAAACTCCAAATGGAGTTGGGGTTGCTGTCATCACTTCTCAACAACCTCCCTTGATATTTAAAAAACCTACAGAAAACAGTAATATAACAAACAGAATTGCTAGATGGCGGGGAAACTAGATCTCAAGATTATAGTATCTCTTCAATATTGAAATAAATACTTTCAATTAAAATGAGTCACACTGTATATGTGTTGTCAAGAAACTCACCTGTTAGCTGAGGATCACTAAACACCGTGCGGGCTTTCCTTCTTCGACAATGCTTGAGAGCGTTTAAGGATATTTCGCTGGCCGAACTTCCAAATAAAGCATGATGGAAAGGAATACCTGCAATCAAATAAGTTGGTGAATTTTTTTTTGTAAAAATAATGGAAAAGTGAGTAATTTGACTTTGTTTTTTAATCAAACGTTCGATTTCAGTAAAAGAGTTAACATATTAACTGATCAGATAAATATTTCCGAAGTTTTGTCTGTTCATATGATTTCTTTGTGAAGTGGAAGATTTGCACGGTGTTCTAACCTCAAAATTACCTACAAATTTTAGAAATTACTCTAATTTCTTAATATGTCTATCTCACTTGGACAATAAGGAGAGATCGCGATTATTTATAGATATAAAATCTTGTAATTTTGATTGACTTTAAACTTCTAGACTGCTAGTCGAGGTGCCAGAAGTGAAGACGATTTGAAGAATGCCGTGGAAGAAATACGAAATGGTTGGATGATAGTTTATAGGGCCTCTTCAATTTAGAATATTTCACGAAAAGAAAGAAGATTAAAAAGGACCATCACCAACCTTTGGTGCAGACGTCGAAAAAATACTGAGCAAGCATATAAAAGACATGCAGTCACGAGGTTTTGCTTTGACTATCAATGATTTAACAATCGTTACATTCAAGTATGCTGAGTAATTAGGAATTAAACACATATTTAATATGATATCAGAGACGGCGGGCTGTGATTGGTTGCGAGTGTTTTTGAAAAGAAATTCCGGTATTTCAATGGGGAAATAGACGAATCCTGGTTGCAATTGAATAATCGACCAGGTCATGTTGTGGCCGAAAAAGTTATCAAAGCTATAACTATGTCAACCTAACCTAACCTCACCTAACCTAACTTCTAACCTAACCTAACTTCAACAGAAATAGTTCACTCAAGGACGGTAATTGGTTGTTGTAATGCTGAAGGTAATTTCATGCCTTCCGCGTACATTATGAAAGTTCAAAGGAAAAAACGTAAATTCGAAGATGGACTGGAGTTAAAAGACTTGAAAGGTAAAGGGAAAGGCAAAATAAGCACAAGCTGTCTCTCCCAGAACATTCCCGAATACCCTGGGAGAGATGGCAAGTCTTAGTTTTTTTAAAAAGTTATAATTATATTTTTTAATTAATCAAAATTATTTATTCTTGTTTTTTTTGTGAGAGTTTAAGTCAGGCTTAATTTTCTATATAATTTCAATGTTTTATTCAATAAAATTCCTTTCCATTAGAGTCTTAAAGTTACTGGAATTATCCTAAGCGTAAAACGAAATTATAATGAAAAGTTGTATAACAATTTTTTTAATATTCCATCTGTAACCTACCAAACCAATTTTATAATCGAAAGATCCTCCATTTCTAATTTGCTCTGGTAATATCAGTCAAAAATTAAATAAGATGATAATGGAATTGATGTTAATGTTAAATCTATTTCTATTGATTCGGACAAATTATATTTTCAAGAAAATACTCCGCGTTTAATTAATCAAGCTGAATTAAATTATTCCATTAGAGATTTATAATGATGAAGATCTAAAACAGAATTTATCAGATCTCGCTAACAACTTCGGAAGGTGTTAATACCAGATACAGACGATTTCTTAACAAAAAACAAAGTTTACTTTTGTTATACTGATATTCCTGGAACCACAAAAAAAATGTTTATTCTCCGAAATGCATTTTGAAAACTATTTTATCAGATAACGGGAATAAGAAATATTGTCTTGAGATGAAGATTCGATTCTCTAGTTCGAGATATGTTTTTTGTTTGTCTATGTTGAGACATAATTTAGAAAAAAAGTGTTTTTTTCAACAACTTCTGTTTTCCTTGCCTGGAGGATAGCAGAAACAGAAAACATCATTTTGTAAGAAAAAAATGGCCTATTCGAAACAAATATACTTATAGAAAAACAGAAATGATTTATTGTCAAAAAATTGTTACAATTTGTAGACAAAAGCTTGTGAAAACTTAAAAACATACATACAAATAATTAAATAAAGGTACAAATCCACAATTAATGCCCTCAAATTATTGCAAAATGCGGGAAAAGATTATATCGATTTGATTTCAGTTGGCAAATGATTGTGCATTTTTTTCGCATTGTAATATATTGAGCCCCTAGAGAAAGAGAGACAGAGAGAAATAATTTATTGTCAAAAAATTGTCACAATTTGTAGACAAAAGCTTGTGAAAACTTAAAAACATACATACAAATAACAAAATAAAGGTACAAATCCACAATTAATGCCCTCTAATTATTGTAAAATGCGGGAAAAGATTATATCGATTTGATTTCAGTTGGCAAATGATTGTGCATTTTTTTCGTATTGTAAAATATCGAGCCCCTAGAGAGAGAGAGAGAGAGAGAGAGAGAGAGAAATAATTTATTGTCAAAAAATTGTTACAATTTGTAGACAAAAGCTTGTGAAAACTTAAAAACATACATACAAATAATTAAATAAAGGTACAAATCCACAATTAATGCCCTCAAATTATTGCAAAATGCGGGAAAAGATTATATCGATTTGATTTCAGTTGGCAAATGATTGTACATTTTTTTCGCATTGTAATATATTGAGCCCCTAGAGAAAGAGAGACAGAGAGAAATAATTTATTGTCAAAAAATTGTCACAATTTGTAGACAAAAGCTTGTGAAAACTTAAAAACATACATACAAATAACAAAATAAAGGTACAAATCCACAATTAATGCCCTCTAATTATTGTAAAATGCGGGAAAAGATTATATCGATTTGATTTCAGTTGGCAAATGATTGTGCATTTTTTTCGTATTGTAAAATATCGAGCCCCTAGAGAGAGAGAGAGAGAGAGAGAGAGAGAGAGAGAGAAATAATTTATTGTCAAAAAATTGTCACAATTTGTAGACAAAAGCTTGTAAACACTAAAAAAAGAAGCATAAAAATAACTAAATAAAGATACAAATACAGTCAAATTTCAATATACAAAAGAAAAACACAATGAGTAACAAAATTATAAGTAAATATTATTATTAAAATAGAAATCGTATGCAGAGTAGAAGGCATTTTCCAGTAAATATGCCCTCAAATTATTGCGGAATGCGGGAAAAGATGATATCGATTTGATTTCAATTGGCAAATGATTGTGCAATTTTTGCATTGTAAAGTATGGAGCCCTTAACTAATACTGAACGTGGAATTGGTAGGTAAAGGTCATGCTCCGCGTTCCTAAGTTTAACAATCTTTCTGAAATTACGAATTAGACAAATGGATTCAAAGTTGAATAAGGAACGAAGAATCAGAATTTTTAATCTTTTAATAAACTCCCTGCAGTGAGCCCTGCCGTTTAGTCCCGAGTAATCATATTAATACTCATTTAGTATAATTTGGCATCATTTCAAATAAAAATCTATTTTTAATATAGTCAGTGTTTCATAAAAAATGAACGCGTTCAGCGGACGAAACCCTTGTGCAGCGCTAGTGGAATAGTTCGGAGCGAACACCATGTTTCGAATCGCTTTTAATTTGTGCGAGACCAGAAGTTTTTTAAATCAACTGTGTTCTGTGATCAAACGTTAAATTGTTCAATTGGCAATGATTGTGCATTTTTCGCATTGTAAAATATCGAGCCCTTAACTAATTCTGGACGTGAAGTAGCTCCGCGTTCCTAAGTGCAACGATGTTTCTGAAATTGGAGAACTGTGCTTGCTAATTAGGCAAAGTCAGAATTTTTAATTTTTTTAAAGAAGTTCTTGCTGTTTAGTCCGAGTAATTATCTAACAGTTCTTTTTTGTAGTTTGAAGGTTTCGTTCAAATTGAGTACCCCAGAATTGAAGGGCATATCGGAGATGCGACTCAATAAGGGCATAATAGACTGTTAAGGAGGTGGATAAGTTCAGTTCTTTGAAAACTGATCTCGGCGCAAAGCAGGAGGAACTAAATTTTTTATATAAGGCGACAATTCGTAACTTTTCGATTTGAAGGAATTGTCCACAACAAGCCCTAACAATTTTACGGTGGTGTTGTTTAATAAAAAATAGTCCAATTTAGCAACATGAGCATCAAATACGTTTCTCAATAAAACAATAATCCTTCGACCGCGGGAAATCCAAGAACTACGAAAATATTTTACATACCTTGTGTTAGAAAATAAGGATCCGTCATATTTTTATAAGGAGGACCGAGATAAGCTCCTAACGCTCCCATAACTTGTATGTATCCGGTTTCTGGTTGGGTATAACTTTGCATCATACCACCCGGCACAACATTCGATTGAAAATAACTATAACCACTTTTTTCCGGCGACACCACCCGTTTATCCAGAGCTTTCGCATACTGAAATACTTTTTCCCGATCGACACCGTCAATATTTTGTTCCTGTTCCGATTTTTGTCTGTACAGGATATCTTCTATAAGAAACGAAGTTCGATTTTGTCCTAAATTCGTATCGTTTAAATGCAAATCGGCCATTATTTTATGGTCAGGATCAGATTTAGTGGTTCAGAAGATTAAGTTGTTCAATTGTTAGCAAACAATCACTATCTGATGTTTAAAACCCGCCAACGCTTGCTCGATTTACCCAAGTTCCGCCTACTATGTCATTTCAACCCTTAAACGGAGGAAGTAAGTTTTGATAACGTCTGTGAAGTGGCGAGGTTAGTTAACAAGGGTTGATTTGGTATCAGCAGAGATTGATTAACGGATAATTGTGTTTCTAAGTTAATTACGTTCGGTTTCGTTCATTGTCTCCAATAAGAGTATTTGCAACTCGAAAATTATATTCGCAAATTTTCTTAAAATGTTACTTCAATTCAATAATAAATAAGTAGAAATAGGGTAGCAGTACAATTTGTGGTCAGTTTAAGTGATTAAAAATTAGAAAATCAAACCAAAACGCTTAATAGATAAATAGCGGTGAGAATTGTACAGAACTAAGGGTTGCAGTATTTTTTTAATACATTAAATATATTCTTTTGTACCATTTGTGGACACATTGGTCTATAAAGGACCTTTTTTGGCCACATTGGTCTATAAAGGACTTTTTTTGGCCACTAATGATTTCCAAAAACGAAAGGTATCTACATTTTTAATAATAATGAATATTATCTACAACAAGATAATATTTATTATTTTATTCATAATAGAAAAAACAATTTCCATTTAAAGCTCGATATTTTTCTTCTTTTTTATTCAATTTACTCCCGTCTACTTCTTTTTATAGCAATATTTTGACATTTAAATGTCATTATTTTCAAATCTAGATTGTCCATTTAAAAACTAACATTTAACATTTTCAGATTTGATGTTCTTTTTCTTTTTTATTCAAGTTAATCCAATCTACTTCTTCTTTTTCCAAGAATAGTTTCACATTTAAATGTCATTGTTATTCTTTTTTAATTCTTCTTTTTATATTTTTAAACATTTATCGAAATTCAATTCAATGTGCTTCTAATAACGCTTATATTTGACTCGAATGTTCGTTTTTCTTTAAATCTTCTCCTTTTTCAATTTATTTTTCTTTTTTTACCAAATTTCGACAGAAAGATCACGATTTTTCGAATGTACTTTCTTGTATCTGAAAAATTTCAAAACAGATTTTCTGTGTTCTCTTGTACTCTTAAATCGAAAAAAAAATCGATTTTTCCACGAGTTTTTCCATAAAATTTTGTCTACATTGATTATTCTGTCACTTTGACAGAATTTCGATTTATTTTCATTCAATCACGTCATTATTTTAAAAACGGAACCGGAAATTAACAGAACAGAAATTAAATACAAAATATTGTTAATTATTTACCTCGAAATAATTCAAAACAATCAAAAAAAAATCAAAAATCGTCGTCGCTGCCTACCAATCTACCGGAAGGAGCTCTCCTATCACCGGAAGCGATCTCCATCCCCAACGAATCATCCGATTGCATAAATTCCGGTTAAACAAATAATCGGATTCCGTATCGGAAATAAAATCGATTGACGATCGATTATCGAGCAACGGAGGCGGCTGCGTTCTTTTTTCGCTCGTAGTACCGCGCGTTTTTTCTCCTCTTCTTCTTTTTCTAAAAAAATATTGTTCTCGTCTGTCCGACTTAAAATCAAGAGTATTTAGATGCATTATATAAATATTGAATAAAAATTTATAGAAAAAATTATTTTTTCTAATAATGGATGCATTTTTTCCACAAATTAATTAAAAAAATGCGTATTTTCAAAAAAATAGTTAGGTTGGGACCTAAATTCAAGAGCATTTAGACACATAGCTATATTTTCATTTAATGCAACTAAATGTTCTCGATTTTATGTCTCTTCTGTTTTAAAATTAGTTTTTTCAATAATTTTTAAAAGATTAAATTTGACATTTCGATTTGTCTTTTATCTTCTAATCTAAAACTAATTTTAAAACAGAAAAGACTTAAAATCAAGAGCATTTAGATCCATTATTAAATATTGAACAAAAATAGATAGAAAAAATTATTTTTTCCAATAATAGATATATTTTTTGTTCAAAATAATTAATTTCCACAAAAACACCTTTTAATTTAAAAATAGTTAGGTTAGGTTAGGCCAGGTTAAGTTAGGTTAGGTTAGGTTAGATTAGGTTAGGTTAGGTTACGTTAGGTTAAGTTAGGAGACTATGACTATAATTGCATTGATGAGAAAGTATCGTTACTCTTTTATGATTTTTCTTCTTTTATTCATGATAATAAACATTCCAAGCTAAACACAGGGGTTGAAGATACAAATGTGCGCTCGATGGACCCTCCTATATAATTTGTGCGCTCGAACCAAGCGCGTTCGATTCACGCATTCGAAACAAAAGGAAAAAGCAAGGAAACAGGCAAGGGCAAAGGTGAAGGAAAGGGGAATGGGAAGAAAACTATGAACAACGTTGATCTTTCAGATATAAGCGACGACGATGAAGCAATTCGCATTGAATGCACGGAATCCTATTTATTATTCCTATATAAAGTTTATTTATGGTTGAGTTGGAATTTCTGGAAGCGTTGGTGATATTCATACAACACCAACACTCACAATTACACTGTCTGACGCGCGTTTCGATAACCAAGTTATCGTCTTCAGAGACTCAGTTTACCTTCAGTCTCTGAAGACGATTACTTGGTTATCGAAACGCGCGTCAGGGAGTGTAATTGTGAGTATTGGAACAGAAAGTGGAAAAATTATTCTTACTTATTGTTAATTTTTTTAATAGTTTACAAAAAGGCTGTTAACTTCATTAAAGTTCTTTCTTAAGGGAGAATGCATCTCAAATTTAAGGGTCCTTATAATTTAATAAAAAGTTTCTATCATTGAGTAAATTTTAATGTTTTATTTTATACTAATTATCTATATTTATACTAATCATTGCCTAGATCTACATACCCTATGCTTATAGTCAATTTACCCCAGATATAGGATAAGTTGAGCGTCAGGGGCTTAGAAAATCAACTAAATAAGTATTATAATGATAAATTTATAGTTTATAAACTATTATGTTAAGTATCTGAATAGTTGTTTTTTGTTAAATCAAGTTAAACATCAGAGATATATGAACTTCAGTTAGTCAACCATCCCCGGTCTCCCCTAATCCATTTAGTCAAAGCAAAACTTTAGAAAGGGGATATTTTTAACAAAAATATATCAAAATTTGACTTTACTTATCGTTTACAAACTTGACATAATCAGTAATCAGAGTGGAATGTCTTTAGACATTAGACCTATAATGAACTATACATCAGAAATAAGACCAAAAACATCATAAACGGAACGACTTTTGGGAACTACAGAAATGAAAATTCACACGTGGATCTTGAGAAAAACTATTAGATTAAGAAAGAAGCAAAAACGTAGACGTAGCTACTATTATCGAATGGGTATCACAATGGAACAAACATGAGTCGAATGACAAAGGATAAATCTCCAGCACGGAGTAGAGGTCGACAACGAAAGAGCTGGAATGACAGCCTGGAACCTTGATGAGGAAAAACATCGGAGAAGAACTAGGCGTTAGAACTATTATGGAAGAAAGAAGAAAAAATTTACAAATGGTATTAATGTTATTAAGAAAAATGTAATATAAAAATCAATATGCCTCGAAGAAGACTATTATTTTAAACTGTTTTCATATGAAACGAGACACAAAATCAAGACGATTCATCACGGAAAACCAGGAGTTGACTTATTGTGTTACAACCCACCCTTAAAAGCTTGAAACCAGTCATCTTTTGGTGTGCTCCCAAAAAATTATTGTTTTGTTGTTTCTTCAAGTGATGGCATTTTTCGATCCAGTAGTAAAAATCTCTAAGTATCTCCTATGAAGAGAGTTACGCTTTAGGACTGTACAATTTACACTAAAATAAGTTTGTAATTGAGTTTTAATTGATAAAAGTTCAAATCAGCATTGAATATACTATTCAATCAACTTCAACTCAAATCTTATCCAGTTCATCTAGACTTCAAAGAGCTCTTTTCAACAGAGATTTGTTAACAATAAGCAATCAGTCGTTTTCTTTTTATAACTCGAAACCGTTTAATTGAGGTAAAAAATCTATTAATTGATTTCTGTTTCAAAAGTTATCATGCTTGTTTGAAAGCTTGTTTTGATCAATGTCATCAACAATTACTTTCATCACCAAATGTGCAGCTTACTAATTATAGATGGCGCGTTAAAAGTTGTCAGCTTTAATGATCCGTGGTAAATATACAGAGTGCTCTGAAATATTTTTGTAATTGAGATCGTTTTTCTCATATTTATCCCTGGTTTTTACACTGTGTACGTTGGAAAATGATCGTTTTACTGATTATTTTATTCTAATTTATGTTTGAAATGAGGCTGTTTTTATTATCAGATCACGTACTTGTCGAAGAAATACCTCCACATCCAAAATCTAAGTACGTCTCCGTTTTCTGTAAATCTATAATCCAATATCAACCAATTCCTATCAACATCCTTCTCGCCCTTATTCAATTTAGTCCCTTAACATTCATTTCATCCCCGAAATCAACCCTATTAAGGTACGTTAAACCTGGAGATTACGTAGTCATGGATACGAGGGTGGGACAAATAACGTCGGACCAATAGCGGGGATTTTCCTCTGCGCTTATTAACCTCTGGATGGAAACTCCACCCTTAGTTGTATTGTACACTGATCGGGACATATATTCAGGGTAAATTGGCCATTTAGCGACAATATGCGGTGTATTAAAGGAAACAAGTTTTGATTTCAATTGTTGCTTATATATATAGATCGGTTGAATTATCTTCTGACAACGAAAACTTTCAATTCGAATCAAATCGTATCGTTAAGTTGTTTATTAGTTCTAAAAAGAAAAATAAGTGGACCAAAAAGATTTTTCAAATTAACGAGTCTAGGAGTGGATGGATAATTTGAAACAACGTGAAAATTTCCGATATCCCCGTGTAAATATTCCATATACCATCCTTTATTGGTAGCACTAACTTATAAAGTTATAAACAAAATATGTTTTTAGACGACGCCATCTGAAAGTTGTTCGTTCTGTATTCATTTACATACCGAAAGTTGCGTTTTGAGTACTACAGTTCCGTACTGCAAAACACTTTCGGGAGTAGACAACTTTAACTTCCTTAAATGTGACTCTTGCCACTTCAACGTTGACAGTTGACAGTTTCACTTCGATGATTTTGCATAACCTTAAATTTTTAATTTAAGAAAGTACGAGCTCTTTATGAAGTGGTGTCGCCAGAAAAAGGAGAAAAACCCAACGGAAAACGTAGTGGTCGCTTATTTTTCAAAAAAATTTTAAATCTGGAAAAATTCTATTTTATGGTCAATATTCTCGATGAGTCTGTTTTCAGACTCGTCCAACAAAGTAGCACTTTCAGTCCTTGGCATACAAATAACTATTATTTAATAAATAGCTATTTTGAAACTGCTCCTAGTTTTGTTTTTTATGTATTTAACTAATCAATTATTATATTACTGCAAGAAGATACCTTGCCCGTCTCGTCAGACGTCTCTTTTGATATAAATTATTTCAAAAAATAGGTGAAAATGTTGGACATTATCAAAATATGATTTCGCATTCACATTTTGTATAATCATATTAATCAAATATTACTATTGATGCAAATTTGCTCAATACTAAATACAGAAAAGAGCAATTCGACTTATAGGCGATCCGGAGTTGACCAGAAACTTGTTTTACCAATACTACCACGGCAGACGAATTTTCCAACATAATCCTACTTAGAGTAGACCTACTTAATAGGCAGATAAACACCGAGTTCGCCTCAGATGCGAAGTTACATTGGGGCGAAAACCGTCCTAAAACTTGGTCGTCCTCTGCAGGAAAGTTCATCGGCAGTGGTTGATTATCGACGGGTTGCTGTTTCTGATTTTCATCTGCTGTTGGTACGCAATTCGTTTCGTAGTCATACCATTGACATCTGGAGAAGCCACATTTAACTTTGGACATTATTATTTCTTCTCGTTTGGTCATTTCGTAAGGTTCGCCGTGAAGTATAAGCAGTAACATCAACATCTTCCCCAACAACGACAGTTGTATTTGAAATTTTCCTTTGTTCTATTGCTGTTTCAATTACAAGGACATTAGCATCATTATGAGCTTGTTTTATTGGAGTACCAGCAGCTGTATATTCTTCACATAACATTGAAATGAAACGAGGGTATTTGCAAGAAATTGTTGTTGGTTTGTTGGAAGTTTCGTAGATCGATTAAAAACTATATCAAAAAATGAAGATGTTTTTGTACTCCGATTACGTTGTTCTGCAACTTCAATATTTTTCGTGTGATTAATATAACCATGTAAGTAAAACAATCCAATAGTTTTTTTAGTTTAATTTATATTGAACGTCCGATGACTTGCATTTTAGTGCATATTATGTAAAATATGAATTTTCTAATGATTAAAACCGCGATATCTCAAGAATGGTGAGTCGTAAAAAAATCACTGGACCATTTTTGTAGAGAATTGTATGATCTATAACTTTTATCAAACCTATTTTCACGATAATACTCACCATTTTCGAGAAAATTGGAAAAAACCTTAATTTTATACTTTTAACCTTGAATAAAAATTTTAGACGACGCCAGCTGGAATTTGTTCGTTTTGTATTGATTTACATACCGAAAGTTGCGTTTTGAGTGTTCCATGTAGTGAAAGTGACAGTTCCGTACTGCAAAACACTTTCGGGACGCTCTGGAATAGACAACTTTAACTCTTCAATGTTGACAGTTGACAGTTTCACTTCGATGATTTTGCATAACCTCAAATTTTTAATTTTCTGAAATTATTTGTTTTATCCGAAGTTTTCACTAAATTAATGAATAACAATGAATGATGATGAAAAAGAAAATATCAGTGATGAAGAGTTGCCGGATAAATATCGTGCAAGGTACGAAAAACAGTACGAGCTCTTTATGAAGTGGCGTCACTAATAAATATTAATAATTGTCCTGGAGGTACAATCATTATTACTTTTTGCAAATAATTGAAAAATCAATATTGACATTGCAAATATCATTAAGTACATTAGATTGTTCAATAAATAAAATGTTTATTATTCTCTATTATTTATTTTCTTTCCTCAGTGTATTTGAAAAAGTTTTGGATCTTACGCGTCGTATAAAAAATGTTGTGTACGCCGCGGCTGAAATACTACGCGACTGTTGCTCGCCTCGCTTCGCTCGTCTCGCAATTTTCAGACTCGTCCAGTAAAATAGCACTTTCAGTCCTTTGCATACAAATAGCTATTACAGAAGTAAGATCGAAAGGGAATTTTCGACATTTCATTTATAATGACGTTTTCAACGTCTCTGCCAATTTTTACCTCAATCCAAATTTTGTCAAGTTATTTTTATCTATTTTGTTTGTTTTAAAACAAAGGGCACGTTGAGGTTAAATAAATTAAAAGTTTTAACTCTAAACCACGAAAATTGGTTCTTAAATGGAGATAATTGGCACTCGTAGAAAATGTATAATCAGTGGCGCTTTTCAAAATTCGAATCGCATCACAGTTCATGGTTTATCTCAATCTAAGGGTTTGAATCCGGGCAAGACAGTACGTGGTTAGGACAACTAACCCTGAGAACGAGAATATAAGCACCTCATTAGTAAAGACTTACGATGTGCGTCGATGCATTGTAGGGAGATTCAATGACAGATATGATAAGGGATGGAGGTTTTCATGAGAAATTAACACCTTTAAGAGAGCGTACGGTTGTTGTTCTCAAGCAAATAATACAGTATATAATTATACAAGGCACTTTTAAATTGATGCGACAAAATTCAGGAAGCGATTGATCGTATGACATAATTTTATTAACCACCCCTTTCCGACATAGCACCCTAAAAAGTGATGACTGAAATTGAGATTGTCAAATTTCAGTGGAGCTTGGAACTTGAAATTCTGTCAATTTCGTCCACTTACAAAGGACTAACCACGGGAATTTTTTCAATATTTCTGTTACATTATACGGGGGTCAAATTAGCAATTCTCACTTTATTACATATTAAAAAAAAACACTATAATTTATAATTTTTTTTTAATAAATTGAGTAAAGATGCAAAATGTAATACGATTCATAATAAATGCTGGAAATTGCTGAAATGTTAATCAGAATCTTTTTATTTTCTATTTTTTTATTTTCTATGATCGTTGTCATAATCTCTATGGTTAGATTAAGGTGTACTTCACTTTGTTCATTTGTCTATGATCAGTATAACATGTATGTAAGTTGCTCTTGAAAGTTTGTATAATTAAGTAATGAAATATAATATAATAAAAACTTCCACTGCCTTGAAATTACAAAAATTTGAAGAGCAACTCACATACATGTTATACTGCTTAAAGACAAACGAAGAAAGTGAAGTTAACCTCATTCTAACCATAGAAATTATGACAACGATCATAGAACATAAAAAGACTCTGATTGACATTTCAACAGCCTCCCTCAATCGAAACTTTTTGTATTACTAATCCTAACTTTAAAATTAATGTCTTGAGTACATATTTATTAACAGGTTTTGTAAATATATCAGCTAACTGATCTTTAGTATTAATATATTGTACATCAAAGATTTGAGGTGTAATTTTTATGTTATCACACGCTATTTAAATATGATTCTCCAAATCGTTGGTATAAACTATGGAAGTTGTGTAGAATGATGATTTAAGGTTACGCCATAAACAGAAATCTCGAAGATTTAACTCTGGAGATCGAGGAGGCCAATTTTTCCTAGCAGTCCAATTGCTTAGTTAAAGAGCAACAGCTACACCCTTATCATTACAGACAAGCCTTGCCAGATGATTTACCGGTTAGAGTGGATTACAAGAAAGGATAGTCCTCAATCCAAATTGTTTAAAATGTATTTTTTTTATGGACGATGCTACTTTTATGTTTAACTTAATGCATACTACTGGTGTAATGAGAAACCTCCAGTCAAAAGGATATCGCATTGATAATACTCATTCTAATCAGAAATTTGAAAGGTGATTGGATTTTATAAGCAATTTAAACCGAGTTGTTGGCTATAATACATTGATGACACTTTTGTTATCTGGCCCCATGGAAAAGCTACTTTGGATTGAAATTAAAGACTAATCTTAACAAGCTAGGCTTGTTTAAATTTCCATTTATGTAAACCTACATTACGTATGAGACACCCCTTGTAGTATAATCGAATTTGAAGGTGCAACTATATTAAATTAAATTTCAAGCAGGATCAAACACCACATTATGTCGCTTATGCATATAATAAATATGATTATTTTGAGTAATATTAAATTGAATTTGATAAAATGTACCGTTAATAACAAATTTGAGGATTAGTTTATAGTATGGCATATTCCTAGCCCTACAACGTACATTTGTACCAGTCAAGGTGGAGAAGAAACTAGATTTTTCCTATAAATGAAAATAAATTAGCATAATTCTCATAAAACATAAATTAATATGAAAAATAGGTCAACACATTGTAGTTGAAGATTTAGGTTAGCAGAAGAAGAAATCACACATTCCCTTGATTAAACCAACAGCCACCGTGTTTGGCTGGTTTTTCAAAATCGACTGTTGTGCCAGAAAACATCGATGCTATACGTAAACTGATATTGCAAGATCGTCATATGACATACAGTGAGATTGAGGTATATTTGGGCATAAGTTCCACTCGCAAAATTTGGCTGCAAAAAATATTTGTTCGCTCAAAAAAGAACTAGTGTCGATTGGTGCAAAGAAATACTGAAAAAATTCAATTATGGATCTATGCATATGAACTAGAAACTAATCTCCTGTTTGGATCTTTTAAGATGAACCAAGTCCAACAAAATTTGTTCGCGCAAGAAGCATTTCGAAGGAAATGGTCAACTTTTTAGGTTAGGTCCATTAGAGCAGCGTAGAAGATCAATTCTGAATGGTACTTTTGAACAGTCACATAATCGAATTGAAGGGACATCCACTATAGAGCCCTCATTTGGCACCCAATGATTTCTTCTTAATGAAAATGAATTACGAGGTGAACGTTCACACCTAAAGAAGCGGTGGATGCGTTCCAATCACGTTTTTTGGAAGTGCCTCAATCGAAATTGAAAAAATACTTCGACAGTTAGTGATCTTAATGGGGAATATTTTGAAAAAAAAATAAAGCAGTATCCAATTGTAAATATTTGTTTTTGTTTATCTCAAAACTTAAGTAGCAACTCTCGTAATCACCGCAACTTAGCTTGTTTAAGAACTAATGGAAAAATTTTATTGTCATTTTTTGGTGAAAACTACTATATTAAAAAAAGTCTCCAGTCAGGTACTGTGAAGGGATGTTTAGTATTATAAAAAGTGGAGAACACACTATTAGAAGTTGGATGGCACCTGAGATGTAGGTGTGCAGTAGCAAAGTAATTTAAATGGACTAATACGAGATCTGGCTGAAGATGACCTGCGCCCAGGTTGACCAAAATTAACCAAAGTGTGCGTGCAGATCGTCGAATGAGCATCCGGATGATTGCCGAGGCTGTAAGCGCTGATAAAGAAACGGTTAACAAAAATTTTCAGACAAAAGTCTGTGCGAAGTTGATGCCAAAAAATCCTACTCTTGACCAAAAGCTCTCGCGTCAACAGATCTACTGAGATTTCCTTGAAAAGTTAAAAAAAGATCTGCTTAGAAAGAGACCTGATTTGAGTGGTTGGGAAGCGGCGAAGCAAAAAACGACAGAGCACCAAAGAAGACTTCCAGCACTGCTTCGATGAATGGAAAAACGTATGGAAAGGTGAAGTGAAGCATTCGAATGTAGAATAATTTTTATAATAAAACCCTTTTTCGTAACCAGTCTTGTTATTTAATAGTCAGACTTCGCAGTGTAAAACCTTCCATATAACTTTTTATCAATTGAAACAATAAACAAAACAGATTGTGATTTTTGTGAATAAAGTACCAAAAATATTAATGAAATAAGAACCAGTGACTAGTTAAAAGTGTGTTTAGTTTCAAACTTATTCAAGAAATGAAGAGTTAAAAGCACAGCGATTTGTGGTATCACCTTTCAAAAAAAAAATATTACCCCAGATTACACGAATTGGTAAATTAGTTTATCCTGATATTTGATAAAAAATTAGTTTGTCTTGAATTATTGTTTTGTTGGAGCCCTTGTATATAATTTAGCTTACATTTTTTTCAATATATATGTATCCCTAAAATCAGAAAAACATTGTTAGCTACTCGACTATAGAGTAAATTTGATATCATGTTAGCGTGAAGCGTGAACGCTGGTAGCGGCAGCTTTTCAGCTCTCTTAGTGCTTTTAGGGTTGACATTTGGTGACATTTCACGCTGAATCGTGCGGTGCCTATCGAACAATTATTAACCTTTAAGTTTATTAATAATAAGCGCAGTTAGTCCAGCTCATAACTTTAATATAAGTGCATAATGGTAATTTGAGATTTTTCTTTTAGGGTATTGCATTATAATCTTTTAAACGGATTATAATCTGTGTTCGGTTTGGATTAAACATCGTGGAAATAATGATCGAATCGAATATCAATTTCTCAAAATTTAATGTTTGCTATACTATAATTTCAATAACAATTTGAGTATTAACGCAAATGGGTGTTTTATTGCGTAATTTATTAATAATTAATGTTGTTTAACGCATGTTAGAGAGGTAGTAACTATATACGAGGTCTGGCTATTAAATCACGATACATTCGAATGTTCTCCTTCAATAAACTCCCTTCTCCTCGCAACACAACTTTCCATACGTTTTTTCCATAGATAGCAGTGCTGGAAGTTTTCTTTTCTGAAGCCTTTACAAGTTATGTCTTTTTTTGCTTTACCGCTTCTATCGACTCAAATCGGGTCCCTTCCAAAGCAGATATTTTTTCTAATCTTTCAAAGAAATCTGAGCAGACCCTTTGACGTAAGAATCATCCGGATCCTCATTCGACGATCTGCACGCACAATTTTGTTGATTTTGGTCACTGTTTTCGGAGTTGAAGGACGACATGGGCGCTGGTCATCTTCAGAGCTCTCTCGGACCTCACTACACCACTCAAAAACACTCGAACCAGATAGAGAATTGTCCCAATAGGACTCTTGATACAATTTATAGCACTCAGTCGGAGTTTTTTTTTAATTTAACGAGCTACTACACAAATACTATAATAGTGACGGAAACTAACTGTTTAGGGCGCCCTCTAGGCTCGCAGTCTCGTTATTTAATAGCCAGACCTCGTATTATCATTGATATTGAAACCCAAACACTCAGTTAATAGTATTTTATACAAGCAGTAATTTCGGTTATAACTGAAATTTATAGTAATTCATCTACTTATTTTCATTACAATATTTTTTGATGATTCTACTATACATAAAGTGTATTAATAATAAAATAACATACAAAATTGATAAATTCTTGCAATAAAATCAAATACAAGACAAAATGAATTTTTTAAAATGGTTCACATACATAGAAACGAGAAGGATAAGTAAGTTTAAAAAAAAAGCTGAAAAAACTCTTTTAGTAATAATCAAACTAAAATGTGGAAACTAGTTCTTGGTATCAGAATAATTATGAAACAATTTCGATGTTCAAAATAGACCTTGTTGAGTCGCATTAGAACAAACCACATTTTCTGAAGAAGACTCTGAAAACCTGGGCAGCGAATCAATAATTTTTCGGGCAAAAATCTATGCAAATAAAAAATGTGTTCAGTTTGATCTAGATAGGAGCTATCACAAATAAAAGATCATCATCTTGTTCCATAGTTAAACTACCATTGGAGCTGTGAGCTCCAATATCATAAAATCCATAACCATGACCACAAACTATAACCAGACTAGATCTGCTGATCGTATCAACCTAAGTAGGAACGATCTACGAATACAAATAGGAGTTCTATGAAGGCACTGTCGCCTCAACTAACACCTGAACACGCTAGACCTAGCAGATAATGCGGCGTGCAGGTTTGAACACTAAGGAACTCCAGAGCACAACACCTGAGAGCAGTTGATATAGAAGATGAAGATTTCTGGTAATTAAAGCCATCCCACATTTTAGTCTTTTTGAAAGGAAAGAAATCCTTTGAACATTATTTGCGTCAGGTAAAAGACTAATAAACACAAGATTTATCTAGATGAAACATGGTTCGACAATCATGATGTAGTAAATTTCGGTTGGGTTGACCAGAGGAAAACGCTGGAAGCAAAGATGCTTTATTAATATCTGCTAAAAAAACTGTGCAGCTGATTATTATGAAGATATGATAGGAGAATTATTTGAAAAGTGGTTTAATGCAAAATAGCTTTTACCTAACATTCCACCACAGTCAGTTATCGTTATGGACAACGCATCCTTTTTCGTTTACCAGAAAAAAAATCGAATGGGGTACAAAAAGGGGTCAGTTCACGTCTGGTACCCTGTTTAAACCAAACCTCCTTACAGGCAGGTACATTTTACTCGTCTATTTATATTTATAAAAATAAAAAATTTATAAAATGAGATATCTACGCCTATGGTAGATCAAACGAAATTGTCGGCAAGGGTTTTTATAATCTGCAATTGATATTGGTAAAACTCAAGCGCGGATCCAGGGGAGAGTCATGGGGGTCATGCCCCCCCTCCTAAACATGATTTAACTTGTTTTTTTGTTTCAAAGTCGATTGGAATCGAAAGGAATTGAGGTTTAAAGTAAAAATTGTGTAAAATTCGTCATTATGCTGTAGTATAGTACAAAGTAATTAACTTACCATGTCTTTGGGGGAGGACTCGTCCTAATAATAATGATCCCCCCTTTGTCGAGACCTTGGTAAAACTATACCTCAATTGGAATGAACGCTTCAAGCGCATTTAAAAGTATATTGATGTTTATTTTTGTTATGGTCGTTTTTTCAAAATTGAGAATAAGCCCAATTATACAAAATTTATGTGTATTTAGTATAGAATCCACTTTTTCATAATGACTAAAGAAAGAAACCTGAAAAATTTTCAATGGAATATAAAAAATCGTTGTGACCTGCTCGCTGATTTTCCGGCAGTTCCGAATCACCCCATTCAGCATTACTATTGATTTTTTTCCGTTATTAACTTATCTGTTTTTAAAGTGAGTATACGAGCTAGCTGGAAAACCCATATTGAACGAAAATTGAACGTTATTGGAAAAATTATATCAGAATAGGATTCGTTACGAGCAATTTGCGGCATATACAGTCGGAGAGCACGAACGAAAATCAGTATGAAAAATTGAAGGAAAAGTTTGAATTACTGAAAAAATAATATGAACATTGAGATTTTGATTATATAACTTAGTAAGTAGAGGTTAGATTTTGAACATAATCCACATCGTTTGTCTTTTCCTTGTGGAGTTTTTATGTCATTTGGAAAATTCCACTGCTCAAAATTCTGTTTATAGTTGGAGTTAAACAAACGGGAACCCACCCTTTGGTTCCAAATTTTTACCAGATATTCATCACCAACAGCCGATGAACTTCCCTGTAGAGGACGACGGTTTTCGCCTCAATGTGGCTGTAGCTGTAGCTCTAATATATGACGAAAATTGATTATTGTATACACTTTCGTCTATATGTTCAAGTTTAATATAAAATCAATTTTATACACATTTCTAGATCCGTTCGCCATAAAGAGTCATTCTGAAGAAAATTATCATAAATTGTGATAATTTATGTTACTTACATAAGGAAAAATTTGATATGCAGAAAAATTTAGTTGGTTAGTCTACAACTTATCAAATAAAATCTATAATAAACGTGCGAAGTGGGCACTAACACTTCTGGAGTCTACGGAGGTTATTTTTTTGAACTTGGAAGAGCATTCTAAGAGATTCTACCTTATAGAAGTCACAATGGAAGTTTATTTTATCGATCATTACGTTCTTTGTGCAGCTTTTAAAATATCTACTCTAAAATAATTTCTAACTGTAAGTGGAAAATAGATCGATTGTAGACACTAAGAAGTTGATAAAAAAATCTAGGTAAACCTCACCATTAACTAAAAAAATAAGGGCCTTTAATTTTATTGTTAATGATAGCAGCCCAAACGTCAAGTTTTTTGGGATATTGAGTTTGATCTTAACACATCCAGTGAGGGTTTTCTCTACTCCAATATTTAAATGAAACGTCGTTTCAATAAAAAAAACTGCATCTGTCCATCATCAATTCACAGAATTCTTATCAGGAACATAATCATTTAACTCCTGAACCAACTGAACTTTGTAAAGAAATTTTTCTTTATACAAAACTCTCAAAATTCTCGATTTGTCTTCATTCCTCATTAAATTAAATATTTCTATTTAGTGTAAGCATTTTTATATTTCAAATCAAATTTCGCGCTCTAGAAAGGGAATTTTGAAAAGTTATGTTGGTAACACTGTTCGAGACTTACGCCAGACAGATGTAAACACAATAAAAATAAAGATCATTTTCAAAAAAGTCATTTTTTGAATTTATTCTAGCCATCCAAGAAAGAAGTTTACATCAGTTTTGTAATATTTTTTACATATCCAGTTTTACGAAACTTTTTTTTCAATTTTAATAACTGCAGACTGCGAAACGTGTTGACCGGGGTATTTATTATTAGACATTTCATAAACCTTTTGAGTTCTTGTTTTATTACCACAACCGATCTGAAATGGCTATTCTTTGAGTCTCGAACAAATGAGCCATGATTAAATTTAATAAGCGTCAAAATATTACACTGACATCTTTTGGTAACTTCAAGTACCTAAATGACAGAAGCCTACTAGATTCACATCAATTGTTTATTTGGCTTTTTGACTAATATTTTAGTATCTTCAAAGATCTCTTCCTGATGTTTAGCAGATACGAAAATGCCTGATTATTTCTAAAGTATATTTTACTACAGAACTGAAGAAATTAAAAATATAACTCCCTTGCATTAAGAGAAATACCACCTTTACAAAGTAGAGCTGGTTCAGGAGTTAAGTGAAGATGATTCTGATAAAAATTCTGTGAATTAATGATGGACATAACGAACGCAGATTTGCAGTTTTTTCTGATAAAACGACGTTTCATTTAAACGAAACGGTTAACAAACAAAACTGTAGATATTTGAACAGGAAAAATTCTCACTGGATGTGTGAGAATCACACTCGATATACTAAAAAAGTGAACGTTTAGGTTTATCCAGATTTTTTGATTAACTTCTTAGTGCCTACATTACAAAGAATTTTTCCTGGTGTTAATAATTCAAATGAGATAGATCGATCTATTTAATACCAACAAGATGGAGCTTAACAGCATTTTGTACGTTTATTTGAACGAAGTTTTTCCCAATAGGTGGATTGGAAAACGTGGAACGATTAACAAAAATAATCCCTGGCGTAAATTACATTAAAAAATACATAATAAATACTATTAGACATTATTATAGAGATATCATCAAGATTTTTCATCTTAAAAATCAATTTTCACAGTTATTAATGCATCAAATTTAAAAAACTTTATATTGAGCAGAGGACTAAAATCCCTTTCAAACAAGGTAACACACGACCCCCTTACTTGTTTAAAGTTTTCGAGGGGGTGTTTATAATTCAGAGAAAGTCCTGGAGGATGTTAATATTTTCAAACTACAAATTGTCAATTTAAGAATAAAAATCGACCTATTTCATGTTTTTTCACATAATATCTC
The DNA here is from genome assembly GCF_026250575.1 of Diorhabda carinulata. NCBI lineage: Eukaryota > Metazoa > Arthropoda > Insecta > Coleoptera > Chrysomelidae > Diorhabda > Diorhabda carinulata. Next base: position 25,079,505 of record NC_079463.1, read on the forward strand.
AAAAATTGAATTTATTCCATACATTTTATATCTGATTGTACGTACGAAATTGCAGGTGATTTTGAGGGTTACCGATTTTCGGAATCCTGTTTACAGCGATCTATAGAAATATTTCTTACCCTTCATAGTTTACCAGGATATTTCTAAATGTCTCACTTGCCATTTCAGTTGATTTAAACTATAATATAAATATAGGGTGTACTCAATTTTTCAATGCTAAACATTTATTTCTTTTAGCAAGTTTATCATTTTTATCATTATCTTTTTTATATAAATGAATTATTAAAAAGCTTTATAAAGGTGTATATTACCTGCAATAAGTTGAGCAGATATGATATATTTTCGTAGAAGTCTGAACCTCCAATATTTACTTAATACGAATGGAGATAAGATAATTGATGACAAGATAAACAATTTTTATTTCTAGTGGTTAAAAACTAAACCTAACGTGAATAGTATAGTTATTATAAACATTTTCATATTGTAGTGATGTTAATTTAGAGTTGAAAGTGTTTTACAATGTAAGTAATAGACATCTTTCCGGCACAATTCGAAATTTGATTGAACAAATTACCGAAATTGATAAACTTACAAATTTACGCAGTATTTTATTATTCAGAGATTCTAAATTTTAATAAGACACAATAAATTCGTCGATTTAATACCTAGAAATCAATGGAAATTTTAATTGCTTTTGTTTTCGAAATGTTTCATAATACAATAGGAAAATGATTCATTTTACTGGTACCGATAGGAAAAATGTTTTTACTCCACCTATAAAGTAAATACAAACATTTAATCTTTTTAATATCCAATTACAAATAGATGAACATTTTCAAAAATTATGGTTTCATCCCTAACATTTAAAATTCTTAGTAGTATTCTCAGAATTTCTGTGGGTAATATTCATACTGAACACACTGTTCACACCATAACTACAACAACACCCACAATTACATTGTTTGACGTGCGTTTCGATAATCAAGTTATCGTCGTCAGAGACTGAAGGTATTTTCAATCTCTGTATTTAGATTGGATGTTTATTACTGTGAACAAAAGTCCTAATCTAACACAACCTAACACAAACTAACCTAACCTAATCATTCTTAAATTAAAAGCCTTTTTTGTTGATTTTGTTCGATCTTAGATGTTGCTGATTGCTTTTCGTTTTGTCTTAATGATAATAATTATTCAAAAGTTCGTATGTTTGTCCATCTCTGGGACTCACTTCGGCAGTAACTCTAATTGCAATTGTGAATCAAAAAGCTGTAATTCAAAACAAAAGTTTAAACAGCCGTGGCCGAAGGAAATATGTGAAATTGAAGAGGAAGATACAGTTAATGAGCGTGAGGCGCTGCGTTGCTAATTAAGTTTTGAGATATGGCAACACTGATGTCAATATGTCAAATCTGACATTGCATCATTTAGTTTGACATTTTTTAATGGCGAACGTTTTCATAACGTGTTGTCATATGAGTGTTATTCGATTTGATACTTCTAACAATCACCTTGGCCAAAAAATGGAATCAAATAGTGCAATAATTTTATATGACTTTCGATATGGATTAAAGCAACAGCAGTGTGACGTTCAACTTGCTTCGACTTGTGGTGATCTTTAGTCACCGTCTTTAGCTGGTTTTCCAAATTCAATCGGGGCCTCAAAAGAAGTAATAAGCAACGAATCATGAATCTAAGAATTCTAAATTAAATAACAATCGACTGTATGTGCCAAATCAATAAAAGTTCGAAGCACTTCTAAGCAAATGGTCGCCTGTTTTTAACAAAATAACTGGATATATCACCTCCGTTCCATCAGAGAAACGTAGAATGGTCAATTCTGAAAAGTTTACTATCATTTTTTATCCAAAAGTGTTTGAAAGAATCGGGAAAACCAATCGCTGAAGACGAATGATTTTTCACTCCGACAATGCGAGCTTTCATACATCAGTTCAAACAAAAATGGTTTCGAACAGATCCTACAACTGAAAAGGCCCTTAAATTACATGTTTTGAAGGAATTGAAAAAATAAATTTGTTATTGATTAGCGCGTCGCTTTTCAGGACGCGTTTCTTAATTGACGCGGATTACACGTTTTTGACTAATTACAGTCTACCATCATGTTAGATGATCGCTCTATCAATGCCGACATAGATACTGCAGTATGACAATTTTTTGCATTTAATCTCAAAGAATGATTTAACCAAGATACCAAAGAGGTTGCTGAACGATCATAGAATACGATGGGCTATACTTCGAATATCAAGACTTTCGTTTTGTATGATTATTTACCATTATTTATGAGACACCCTCTATATTCTATAGAATCTGATACCAAATTATTGGATGGAGTGAATTACATCTAGTAGTTCGTCTTTCAAAGGATCTTGGATATGTTCTAATAGATTCATTTGAACAGGACGTTCTTGTTTAACATTATAAAAGTTTCCTGTTTCTCTGTGAGAAGCCACGCAATTTGGAAACCTCTTTCAATGTTCTTCCACGCTACAGATTCTTCCTAACAGCAATAACTCCCATTTTTTGCTATATCAGAATTTTTCTCTTATTTGATAATTCAGTTACTAGAACTGCATGCTAGTATGTGCTGTGTTGTATTCCCATTTGGTTTTATTTTTATATTTCTGGAGTAGTCACCGTCAAGGGATGTTCCACACGTTAGTCATCTTCTAATGATTCCGTTCCCAGCTTGGAACAATTTTTAATACTTGAAAATGATGGACATAAGTCATTGGAAACAGTATCCATTCTGTTATGGAGACTTTGAGTAAAGCTGACGTGTGCATGGACTGCCCCACGTAACATTTTTGAAAACATATCTTTTATAGAAAATTACAAAATTGGAAAAAGTTTAAGAATTAAGTTATCCATGGTATGAAAATAATTTTTTTTAAGTCAACTGACAGATAAAAAAATTTTTAAGGTTAGATCACCTTTAATTAACCTCCAAAAATATTTTCGCCGCCTTCTATTTAGAATTGCTCATTGCCCTCAACAGTCTCAAGCAGTGTACCATATTTAGTTTTTTTAATTTAAAGAGTTGCAAAGAAATTCATTTTTTTCGAAATTTTGGACTTTAACGCCTTCAATCGTGATAATTCAGTATTTTTAATTTAAAGGGTTGCAAAGAAACTAATTTTTTTCGAAATTTTAGGCCCTCTTCAATGGTGATATTTTGAGTTTTCCTACACGCCTCTGGTCTGTGTCTGATCTTATGCGGCACTCCCGGTATATCTAAATTTAGACTAATATTACTTTGTGGACGATCGAAAAGAATCCATGATTCAGAAAATTTCAAGCGATATGAAATTATTAAAATTTAAAAAAAATAATACGCAAAAAACAATATATTTTGCAATCCTTAATATATATAAAATAAATAGGAATGTTGCGAAATAGCTAGAGATTAATTCGATACATTCATTCAGTTATCAATTAGAATAAATCGATTCATTGGATGAAGAATTAAATTAGTTTGATTTGTGGAGTTGCTTTTTTCTCAATATAATTAACAGTTATCCTGCGTCGAAATATATAATTCCTGAAGGATAATAATCGTTTTTTTTTCTTTTTCAGAATGCAGGAAATTCACTTTTTTATTCTATTAACCACTTTGGTCACTTATAGTTGGGCAGATGTGAATCAAAATAAATTTCCTTTGTGTAAAATTTGTGCATGTACAGTAGACAACAACGAAACAACTGCAAATGTTACGTGTGTAAAACCGATTGAATATGAAATATTTTCGGATTACTTCTGGTTTTCAAATGCAACAAATACATCTATAGCATACAATTCCATTACTATAAATTACAACAAGTTTATTGACTTCAACAAGGTCTTTCCGACATCAAATTTAACTTATTTGAATTTGGCCAACAATAATATCTTCAATATTTCTGATAGTATTTTTAAGAATTTACAGAACATGGTTGTACTCATATTAAGTTACAATGATTTGGAAATAATTCACCCCGATGCTTTCAGGGTAAGTACAATCAATTTAGTTTGCTCCAGGAAATGCTAGAAAAAAAATTATGATTGTGGGGTTAGTTTCCGACATGTTTTTGAGGTTATGTATCAACATTTTATACAAATCTGTCAGGTATAATAGTTTTTAAGCTCAAATGAAGGAAGTTATTCAGTTTTTTGGTTAGATCAGGATTGGTACGAGCAAGATCGATCTAGTATGGTCGTGGTTCATTTTTAGATCTCTGCATATATTTAACGTCGTTGTCCAATCAACGCAGATGTTCGGTCATTATCACTGTCCATTTCTGGAGTCTTGTACTAACAATATTTGTATAGTAATCACTTCAATGAATGGTTTGTTTATTATCTTTTTCATTTTCTCTCCATCGATCATTGGCTAAATCGCTTTGGGTATTTTTATATGAAAAGCAAGTACAAGAGTGTGGTTCGAGTAGTACCTGCCGCATGGAGATGCTTATAGATATTGATCTTAAGCTTCTGTAGGGTGTAGAGTTCGAAAAAAGCGTGCCTTGGTAGTTTATTAGAACTCTAAATTGACGTTTCGGGCGTATGTAGGCGAACTCGGTACTCATGAGCTAGCTGGAATTATGTTGGACAGCTTGGAAGAGTATCTGTCATAGTAGAATCGGCCAAAAAGTCTTCTTCTTCCATACTCTAAACTGTAAAAGTTTCTGGTCAACTCTGGATCACCTATAAACCGAATTGCTCTTATATTGAGTTGAGTACCAATCGACTGAGCTTTTTCTGAGCGATTGTCAAATGCGGTATCCAATGAAACTAATACCCAAATATGCCTCAATATCAGGGTTTGCAGCATGACGATCTTAACATCTAGTTTATGAAATTCATCTTGTAGGGAAGTTGGTTTAATCCACATCGAAAGTCATAGAAAATTTTTGCGATTTAATTCCACTTTTTGACTAAGATGAATGTTTCAAGTACCTGTAAACAACTCACCATTAAAAATGTCAAACTTTTTGATAGCAATGTCAGATTTGACATATTCACATCAGCGTTAACAGTGTTGCCGTATCTCAAAACAATTTATATTCGCTGCACTTTTTAGGGATTATATTTAGAAGAGAGTTTAATGCCTCTGAGAAGTCTCAAGGAACTCAGACTGGATCATAACAAATTACATAGTCTAAATCAAGATATTTTTGAACATACAACAAATATAGAAATTTTGGACTTGAGTTTCAATCCATTAGACGTTATAGATCATCATACTCTTCTCGCTATAGATAACCTGATATATTTGAAGGTAAGAAATAACAGAATTTTTCCAGAATTTAGTCACAAAAGAACGTAGCGGTCTCTAAATTTACGAGGATGATCCCAGAACTACCTGGCATCACCTAGAGATGGCAGTAGTTGCTTGAAAAGTACCACTGTATTAGAAAGTACACAAACTATACAGTATATGTTTAAAGTTTGAAGACGTTTGTTTATAGCATTTGTTTGGTAGCCATCAATGTTATCAATGGAATTGTAAACATGAAAAGAATTGGTCATCGTTATGTAATAGAATATTTTTAATTGAAAGGCCTCTGGATGAGGATGGATAAAATATTGGGTAGCAGAGTTCAAATGAAGACCAGGATCTAAGTGGTCGACCAAATGAGTTGACGACTCCAGAAATGTTGAAGTAAATCCACTGGATGATCGTCGACTGAAAGTTTGTGAGTTAGCAGACATAGTAGACATTTCAAAAAGTGTATTAGCTGAAAATTTGGCCATGAGAAAGCTGGACGTAAGATGGGTGCCGCGTTTGATCAGTGTTTGGCAATGTCCATCACTTCAATACGAAGCAAAAGAACGTTCCATCTGCAGACAAAGTCATGGCGTCGCTTTTAGGGATGCGCGTTGAATAATGTTTGAGCTAGCAAATTAGGCATTTGGCTAAAAGGAAAATATCGTTTCATCAAGACAATACACCAGTTCACACATTCTTTGCAATGGCTTCAATTAACGAATTAAAGTTTGAATTGCTACCTCATGCACCATATTTAGCCCCCTCCGATTATTTTCTGTTCCCAGACTCGGTAATCAAAGATTTTCCAACAATGAAAAGGTGATTTCGGTAGTTAATGGGTATTCTGAGGAGCTGGACGATTCTTGTTATAAAAAGATTATCAAACTTATTGAATATCGCTGGGAAAAGTGTATGGAGCTAAAAGGAAATTGCGTGCCTTCCACGAAATCGATAAAAATAGATTTTCAAACTATTGTTATTTCTATCATAATTTAGCACCAAAAGGTATGAAAAAAATTCTGCATTAACAAATATCCTTATTTAAATTTTCTAGAAAATTAAATGAAAATTATTTGCTTGGGAAGGTCATTGAAAATCAAAAGATATACCCTTTCTTACAATAAATTGAAACGAATTTTAATTTCTCATTAACAATGTAATCACTTTCGTTATTTTCAATTTTCAACGCCGGACCTATAAATATCGATTGATTTTTGTGTGAAATATCTCAAGACATCATCCGAATTTTTGAATATCTTGATTAAGAAAATGTAGCAATAGGAATAAATGAAAATTAGGTGCTAAAACGTTGAAAATTATCAGCCCAAAAGCTTGTTGACAAATACTTTCGAATATGATCATAATTAAGACAGCGTTGTATCCCAAAAATTCTTCGTTGATTAGAAATCACGTTTTGGAAGCTTCTTAATTATAATAATTTTGTAAAAAATGAAACTTACATGTTACAACAAGTCATAGCTTTCGATATAATAACCTCAAACTTGGTGTTAGCCACCTACTCGAGCGCTGAGTGTTTCGAAGAACTAAAACTCTTACATTGAACAGTGAGATAATCATTTGATTAGAAATACTGTTCAACTGTTAACATACGATGTTCCTTGTTCCACTACGACTTTGCTACTTAAATTTCGTGGCTCTATGCTACGAAATGGCGTCGCCTCGACTACTCAAATCAATGTGATTAAGATTTTCGGTGATTTTTGATAGTATTAATTCTTGTATAAATTTTGAAACTCATTGAAATCAATATTCAAATTGACGTTGATAGAAATATTGATTCTGGTTATTATAGGAATTTCTATTTATTTTTAATTTAATCAAACAGATGAAAAATAGAGTCCTCAAAATTTCTGATCTAATTTTTCATGAAAAAAAACTTTTTTATGAAAACTCCTCCATATCTTTTGAAACGAATTTTGTATAATTCATCTGACATTGACATAAACATTTCTATTCCATGTATTTATACACCTTTACCATATATGTATAAAATCAGTTATTTTATTATATTATATAGCAAACAATTAATATTCAATCTATTTTTACTAAAGTAAAAGATAAAACACCAATTGATAAATTGCCTAGCATAGTATATGAAATACCTTGTTTAAATTGTAACAAAAAGTACATTGGTCAGTGGAAAAGGTCATTGGTCAATGATAGATGTTCATTAGCGACTCATGTCTATCATGAAGGACACAATATGAAATATTAATCTGCCGAAGTTTTGACAACTGAAAAAAAAACTAGAGAAAACGTTTATTTTTAGAAACAATATAAATTGTCCAAAATGATCAATGCATTAACAAGAAAACTGATTTAAATAACCTTAGTGTAATTTATGCATATCTTTTAGATTTTGAGAAAACAAATTCTATGAAAATTCAACGCCATTAACAACCAACTAACCTCACCTAACCTACAAATTTCAACTTCACTTGTAACGACCTAACCTATAAAATTTATTGTCAATTCGAATATTGAATTTTGAATTCTATTAATTTTAAAATTTATACAATCATTAATACTGTAAAAAATCACCGAAAATCTTAATTAATTATTGTGAGTAAAATTTCAGTACCAGACGATGAATACATAAGTATTCGAAAGCTCGGAAAATATATTAAAGTTAGTCTACTTTGGTGTTTCATTTCCACGTTCCCAATAAGAAATCGCGAAACCGCTCATAATATAGCTGGCAAAGACGTCTTTACAAGTCATTTATATATCTTTTTTATTTTCAGGAACTTTATCTACAATATACAATGATCAGTGGTTTGCCGGATTATTTGCTACACACACCAAAGTATATACGTGTATTAGATTTATCAGGTAATCAAGGAATAACCAAAATACCTCAAACTTTATCCGATGCGAAAAAATTGGAGCGACTATTTCTGAACAATACGGGTTTTACGAATTTAACCAAAGAAAAGTAAGTTTCCTTCGAACAATTCATTCTGAATATTCAATATTAGATGACAGAAGTTTCAACTCGACAAATTTACAGGGGCTAATCACTTTGCTAAGATATAATTTTTAATATAGTTTCCTCTACGATTTATACATTTATGTTATCGGTGATCTAGCATTCATAATACGTCTTATAATATCGAAACTACTGATTTATCGCACGTATGAGTTTTGGAAATATTCTTTTATCACTATGAGTCAAACCTGGAGAAACCTATGCAGTTTTAATTAAAAAAATGACTTCTGTATGCTGATATAAAACATAAAAATCGCGTTTTTTGGTCATTACGAGTTGTGTTTATTAAATAACCAGACTGGAGATAAAAAATATTTTATTTTGATATTTATGAATATTTATTTTCCATCAACTTCAATATTTAACCCTCCTTTATACACGACAAGCTGAATCGATATGTATATGGGAAAGTATTGCGACTAGTGTTTTGAAAATTTGCTTGCATAGATTTTCCAATTCTCGTTTCAACTGAAATAATATCAGTTTCCTGAAATTTCCGGTTATACCGGAAGTGGAACCAAACTTCGTTATTTTACACGTAATGCTAAGGTTTTTATTATATTTTTGAAATCTACGCAAAATTTCAAAATAACTTTATATGAGGCATAGTATGCCTAAAATCCACCATTTTTCAATTATTTCACATGCAGCCCTTCACTAAAAAAATTATATTTCTTAGTTCTAAGTGAGTCAGGTCTAATATTTTTGTGAATTGGACAAATAACACTTATAGCTTTCGAAATCTGTGAAAACCTTGACAAACATTTATATAGGGTGTTCAGAAAATGGTGCCGAATTTCGCTATTTAAAAACTTGGGAAACTTAATTTAGTCTTTTTATGTCAGTTCCTTCAGAGCGCGTACTGTTTTTTCATTCCCAGCTTCAACAGACTTGAATCTTGTTCCTTTTAATGCAGATTCGATTCGTCATACGTTATTATCTTTACTAATAAGTTTGAGTCATTTTCGATCGCATTCAAAATGTCAATACAAATATTTTAGCGAGCTTCTTCAAGTTCATGAATTTTCATCATAAATTTGCCGGGCACATTCCTATAGATTTAGAAATCGCGCGAATATTTCACTGACGGTAAAATCTAATGAAATTACTGACTTTTCTGATATTTTCATTCGTTTTTTACGTGGAAGGGTGACCCGAACGTGAATCATCTTCTCTGTCATCTTTAAAACGTTTAAACCACTCAAAACACGTCGAAACTACAAAAATTCATTGTCATACATTTTAACATCTTCTCGGTCATCTTGAAAACGCTTAAACCACTAAAAAACACGTTGAAACGATATAAATTCATTGTCACACACTTCAACATCTTCGCAGCCATTTTGAAAACGCTTAAAACACTCAAAAACACGTCGAAACGACAAAAATTCATTGTCATACACTTCAACATCTTCGCAGTCATTTTGAAAACGCTTAAGCTACTAAAAAACACGTCGAAACGACAAAAATTCATCATCATATACTTCAACATATTCGCAGCCATTTTTAAAACGCTTAAACCACTCAAAAACACGTCGAAACTACAAAAATTCATTGTCATACACTTCAACATCTTCTTGATCATCTTGAAAACGCTTAAACCACTAAAAAACACGTCGAAACGACAAAAATTCATCATCATATACTTCAACATATTCGCAGCCATTTTTAAAACGCTTAAACCACTCAAAAACACGTCGAAACTACAAAAATTCATTGTCATACACTTCAACATCTTCTTGATCATCTTGAAAACGCTTAAACCACTAAAAAACACGTCGAAACGACAAAAATTCATCATCATATACTTCAACATCTTCGCAGCCATTTTTAAAACGCTTAAACCACTCAAAACACGTCGAAACTACAAAAATTCATTGTCATACACTTTAACATCTTCTCCGTCATCTTGAAAACGCTTAAACCACTCAAAACACGTTGAAACTACAAAAATTCATTGTCATACACTTCAACATCTTCTCGGTCATCTTGAAAACGCTTAAACCACTAAAAAACACGTCGAAACGACATAAATTCATTGTTATCTACTTTAACATCTTCTCGGTCATCTTGAAAACGCTTAAGCTACTAAAAAATACGTCGAAACGACAAAAATTCATCATCATATACTTCAACATATTCGCAGCCATTTTTAAAACGCTTAAACCACTCAAAAACACGTCGAAACTACAAAAATTCATTGTCATACACTTCAACATCTTCTTGATCATCTTGAAAACGCTTAAACCACTAAAAAACACGTCGAAACGACAAAAATTCATCATCATATACTTCAACATATTCGCAGCCATTTTTAAAACGCTTAAACCACTCAAAAACACGTCGAAACTACAAAAATCCATTGTCATACACTTCAACATCTTCTTGATCATCTTGAAAACGCTTAAACCACTAAAAAACACGTCGAAACGACAAAAATTCATCATCATATACTTCAACATCTTCGCAGCCATTTTTAAAACGCTTAAACCACTCAAAACACGTCGAAACTACAAAAATTCATTGTCATACACTTTAACATCTTCTCCGTCATCTTGAAAACGCTTAAACCACTCAAAACACGTTGAAACTACAAAAATTCATTGTCATACACTTCAACATCTTCTCGGTCATCTTGAAAACGCTTAAACCACTAAAAAACACGTCGAAACGACATAAATTCATCATCATATACTTCAACATCTTCGCAGTCATTTTTAAAACGCTTAAACCACTCAAAACACGTCGAAACTACAAAAATTCATTGTCATACACTTCAACATCTTCTTGATCATCTTGAAAACGCTTAAACCACTAAAAAACACGTCGAAACGACAAAAATTCATCATCATATACTTCAACATCTTCGCAGCCATTTTTAAAACGCTTAAACCACTCAAAACACGTCGAAACTACAAAAATTCATTGTCATACACTTTAACATCTTCTCCGTCATCTTGAAAACGCTTAAACCACTCAAAACACGTTGAAACTATAAAAATTCATTGTCATACACTTCAACATCTTCTCGGTCATCTTGAAAACGCTTAAACCACTAAAAAACACGTCGAAACGACATAAATTCATTGTTATCCACTTTAACATCTTCTCGGTCATCTTGAAATTGCTTAAGCCACTAAAAAACACGTCGAAACGACAAAAATTCACTGTCATACACTTCAACATCTTCGCAGCCATTTTGAAAACGCTTAAAACACTCAAAAACACGTCGAAACGACAAACATTCATGGTCATATACTCATTTCTATAAATAATGTTTCAGTTTCACAACAAACAGTTGTTTTATTTTTACATTAATCATTTTTACGACAAAACAAAAAAACAGCCTCTATACAAACTAACTATACGGCTACACTGCTTTTTCTACAGACACAGTGGATATCGCGTTCGACTGAGTAGATGTCAGGCTAAGCAACTGACAGTCGTTAACCTTTGGCGCATGCGTATTTTTTTTGAAGCAAGGGTAGTTAGTTACTTAATAGACACACCTCGTGTTTAACTGATTAAATTTTTTTAATTCTAGTGGGTTTCCATTGATGCCAAACTTAAAAGTTCTGCATCTGTGTAGAAACGAGCATTTACATGTTATTGATAGATACGCTTTGTGTGGTTTGGGAAATTTGACGGAGTTGATAATGAGTGATAACATCGATTTGGTAACCATCGCAGATTTAGCATTTGCATGTAGATCTGAAGTTGGCGGCGGTGTTGTCTATCCACCGATTAAAAAAGTAAGTAACATTTCCTTCAAACATTATATTCAATGTTCTCTGTCTATCAAGGCTCAATGCTGTATAATACGAAAAAATGCACAATCATTTGCCAATTGAAATCAAATCTATTACATTTTTTTCCACATTTCAAAAGAATTTGAGCGCATATTTACTGGAAAGTGCCGCTGTACTCTAATACTAATATTTAATCGTGAAAACAGTTTGCTGAACAGCTTTGTTGCTTTGTTGTGATCAACTCAACGCCTAATTTACTTTCAAAAAATTAAAATACTTATACTTATGATAATTCAAAAAAATAGCCAAGTGTTTTGAAACCCCAAGTTTCATACATCTGTTTATAAAACTGACATCTAAAGGTGCAGATTTAGTTTTGTTTTTTCTTTAGCTTCATATTGGAAATAATAAACTAGCTTATTTAGACAGTGAAATAATCGCTCGATGGGATGGTTTGTCAGAATTAGATATAAGAGAAAATCCTTGGACTTGCGAATGTGAAAATCAGTGGTTAATAGACGATCTCATGCCGATATATTTGAAAATTGATGAAACTATGGCTAAACAAGTTACGTGAGTATGTTTTTCTTTCAATTATTCACTCTTTGTTCAATGTTTAATTGAAAATGCAATCCTACTTCCATGAATTGCTTGGTAAAAAGTGATTCACTGCATTTCGCCGAGATCGTACAAGAAGGGAAGATATTGAACATTCTGAGCTTTCAGTTTATGTCTCTACCTCTAAAACAATGTTGAGTTGGTGATTGAAAGCGGAAGATATAATAAAATCCAAACGGGGTTCAGTAGCTTCTTGATTATGGAATAGCTTTTCTCAATAGAATACAAGCGTAATCATGTAGGAACTTCACAGGTGTGTTTAGCGTTGTTTAAACGCACTATGTATCAGATTTTGCACCCTCGTAATCGAAAACATTCCAGAGATCAAATAACAGATCAAACAGTACGATTTTAGAGTTAAATCGTTGCCAAAGAAACCTAAAGTGAGTTAGTGCCTCATTATAACTCCCTCAACTACTTTATTTTCCAGATTTAGTCACGGGTGACTATCAGAAAAATGGTTCGTTAGGTTACGTTAGGCAAAGACCGTTCCAACTGCAGGCGTCGGATTTTTGGGATGAGCGTGTAGTAATTATCATTGAGTATCTTGAAAAAGGAAAAATTGCAACGTTTGAGCGAAGAAATCAAGCAAAAAGCGGCCGCATTTGGTTAAGAAGATAAGGTTATTCCATCAAGACAAACACATCCGTTATTGCAATGGCCAAAATTGATAAATTAAAGTGCGAATAGCTACCTCAAGCACTCTATTCACCATATTTAGTCCCCTCGGATTATCTTCTGTTCCCAGACTTGAAAAAATGGTTCAGTGGTCAAAGATTTTCCAATATTGAAGAGGTGATATCAGCTATTTTGAGGAACTTGACGATTCTTATTATAAAAAGAGTATCAAACTTGAAAATTGAAAATAAGTTAGTATGAAGTTAGAAAAAGAAGTTCAAGATTTTCCAACAGTAAAGGAGCTTAACGATTTTTGTTATAAAAAGATTATCATTAGAAATATCATGAAACTCGTACAGAAAACGGAATATGTAGAACAGTACCCAGATAATAATGTAAATATTTCAATTACCGAGGAAATTACGTGATTAAAAATTGCAAAATAGAAAGCAATCTTCTAATAAAATAATCGGATCTCTTCCCTAAGCTTCCCGATGGTAAAATTTGTTGTTGTTTCGTCATAAATTTCAAAATAATCATCAGGTATTTGGATTCCAATTATTTTTCAAGATTATTCAAGTGTCGAATGCATTCCGCATCATTCAAGTCAGGATTTTGAAGCATTTTACTTAAAGCATTACTGTAAACAATAAAAGTCCAAATGTTTTTGGATTTTTAGTTTCCGTGTCTCTAGTGGGATCTTCAATTTAGGCATTTAATGCAGTCATAAGTCTTTATTTAAAGGTCTACGACATTCGTACCTTGTTTTATGTAATAGTTTAAAGTGATAGATTTTTCACTTGATTTTTAGTAATTACGATGTTTTTACATAAAGTGGGGTTTCTTTATGAAAGGTGCTAGGCTAAATTAGTCAACAGTGTCGTGTGCAGCATTCTAGAGGCCTTCCATTCGTGGAAATTCATCGGCAATACACTGAATTTTATGTGCATGTCCATTCAGAACGTTCACAAATAGCTCAGCACTTTTACTAAAAGACGGACGGAAATTCACGATAAAAAACGGACAGAAAGACTGCCGGGCTATTGTCCAGAATATCAAAAGTGATAGAAAATGCCAAACCTTGACTGTGCTCATAAGTTTGTTCAACAATGTGTGGAAGACAATAAGGAGAAGTTTTTTGACTCTATCATCACAGTTAGTTTTCTGTACACCTCCGTAACAAAACAACAATTCGTCTTTGGTTCACCGTCACCAAAGAAATTCAAACGAACGCAGTTAGCAGGAAAAATGATGGAGACTATGTTTTGGGATTGGGATTTAATGTAGTCTGGGACGACAGACAGTTTTCATCTGAGAGGACAACTGCTTATTTGCTTATTGCTTCTTCAAGACAACGCTGGATTCCATGTCGCTTTTTCTAGAAGGTAAAGGCTTCAAGAGCGCCACTTCTTCGACTTAAAAATAAAATCTGAGAATTATCTTCGAAAATCTGTCGAAATTATTTGATAATAATAAATAATATTTTATATTTATCCACTTTATTATCGGTACAACCTTAATATTCAAAATTAAGCATATTTATTCAACCTAAGTATGTTTATTTTTAAAAATATATAAAATTTTTTGCTTGATTGAGACAATTGGATTTTTATTTTGGCCGGCTGAGCCATGTAGGAGCCCCCAGCTTGGTCAAACGCTGGAATGCCCGGCCTTGGCAAACCATTAATGGCCCAAACCTGGTTGAAATCTGGGTAACTTAGCCCCGGCCATTCTATAGTCAGTCAAACCTGGCTGAACTCTATGTAGCCTAGCCTCGGCCTTCCTATCCCATCAAGTCTGGGCTAATAACGGCTTCAAAGCTAGTGCCAGAGCTGTAGATACTTGGCCCAAGTCTTTGCCTATACTGGGCCCATCGTAAAATCCTATATGGGGTGCACATTAGAATCGACCCTAAGGATAAGGGGGCTTATCTGATTCATTCGATCATAGGCTCTCGTATTTAATTATCTACCTATGTTCGTAATATGTTTCAGGTGTGCAGCACCAGTCGAAATGAAGAGCCTTACTTTTTACGATATTTACATGAAGAAAAGTCACATGAGATGTTTGGACATTTATGGACATAGACCCGAAAGAGATGGTATATTGCTTGTGGGATTATTAACCGGTAAATATAAATATTTAATTTAAAATATAAAAGTTCTGTTTTCAGGTAGATGTAAATTTTTTGTCGGTGTCTTTTTATATTCTTGCTGTTATTCGAAATGTAATTTTACTATTTCTCTTCATTTTTCTCTTCTCATTTTCTGTTCAATTCATCACATTTAATTTTCATAAAATACCTTCCCAATCATTACTCTTATTTTACTTTGATTTATTGAGCAACTATCGAAAGTCATACATCGAAATATTTCACTAAAATATCGAAAAATTATAAAAATAATTATATACAAAGATTGTCTGAAAAGTTTTCGACTTTAACCTAAAGATGTCAGCACTTACCAATATATGCTTGATATTGAACTATAGCAACTGAGGTTAAAACATATTGATATGGTATTTTATTTCAATATTCATGTAGTATGTTTTGCTGGTGATCGTGTACTGGTGGTAATATTTAATTATAAATGTTAAATCCACTATAGTATACCTAAATATTTTCCTCATCACAGTGTGGTGACATTTTTCATCTGTATACTGTTTCCTTGAACAACTTCCTCAATAAAACAATGATCTTTCGACCTTTGATTGACCGGTACCTGACCTACGTTTTTTTGCTTTCCACACTATATATATTGTTGGTACATATATGTATATATATTTAAATTTCAAGTAATTATCGAACTTTGTTTATTGTGTTATTTCTTCGTCATCCTTGACCCTAAGACTAGTGTCAATAACTAATAAAACATAACTCGATAAGTCGTGTGACTGACACAAAGATGGCGCTGGCATTGTTAAATCCATATGACGTTTACGAAGTACCAACTTTGAAATAACTATGTGTCAAATTTCATGACATTTCTATTTGTCAGAAAAAAGTGACAGCCATTTAAGTCAAGCTACTTTTGTTATTTTAGTATGATAATTTATAATTGCTTTTTGATGAAAAAAATACTGTACAAGCTGAGCCAGGCTTTAAAAGTGATATTTCAATACTTATAAGAGATCCGTGACGTTATAATACAAAGAAATTGAAATAGAATTGTAGACAATTAAAATTATTGTTATTTCAGGATTGTTAATTGCTATCCCAGCTATTCTTTTAATTATTTTCGCTTACCAAAAACGATGGTTCAGTATTATAGGAGTTTTTGACAAATCTCCCGCATCCTATTCTAGAAGATTTTATAGTACTAGTCCCACTGAAGACTTTTAATATTTTATACCGAAAAAATTTAACCTATGTTTCGATTAAAAACTATTTGTCGAGAATATTATACATAATATGTTTATTGTGCATCATTTTTATATGTCAGTTATGAATAAATTCCGATCATTTTCATAGAGAACGTGTTTTATTTCAATAAAAATATAATCACTTGAATCTTGTGTTCTATTTCAGTGCAATAACTATTTGCAGCTATCAAGGTCACTAATAGAAATCAAAAATATGTATAAACTACAGTGCCACTCAAAAACACTAACTTTTAAAGAAGAAATTAGTTCTCAAAGAGTCCAAAAACATAAAAACCCAAACTTTAGACAAAAAAAGAGACGGGGATTCGTTAGTTTTTTTTTGGATAAGTTGATGTTGATGATAGGATTTATCAGGTTTGGTCCTGACGTAGGAATTACTCCTCTGCAGGGCTGGAGTTGTTGTGAATGGTATTGATGTGAACTGCAACGAGCTGATAAGAAAAAAAGCGAACAATGGAAACTGATCAAAGAAGAAAAAGAATGGAGTGCCCGAAAGAAAAAAAAAACGTTTCTTCCCAAATATTGGGTTGTATTTTTTTTCTTTTTATTTTTGTTGTTTTTTATTGTATTTTTTGCATTCTTTTTACTTAGGATAGTGATTATCCTGTCGTGGAATAAATGGAAGGAAATTCACTTCCTGATAATTCAACTTTTACTTGACAAAGTTGACAACTAGTTTGATAATTAGATTATTTATGGAATAAAATTCAATTTTTTTAATCAACTGACGGATAAAAAACTTTTGCAAAATTTTGAAGTTAAATCACCCCCAATTAACACCCAGAATGGTTAGATCACTTTTTACTAACCATTACTTAATGCCCTTAGCAATCTTATATACTGTACCAAATATGATATTTTGAAGCTTACTGGTTAAGAAGAAATTAATATTTTTCTAAATTTTAAGTCTTTATCATAAGATAATTCTAATTTTGAGTCTTTATCAAAATATTTTATTGACGTTTCAACTAATTTTAAGTCTTTATGAAAATATTTTATTGACGTTTCGACTAATTTTAAGTCTTTATGAAAATATTTTATTGACGTTTCGACTAATTTTAAGTCTTTATGAAAATATTTTATTGACGTTTCAACTAATTTTAAGTCTTTATGAAAATATTTTATTGACGTTTCGACTAATTTTAAGTCTTTATCAAAATATTTTATTGACGTTTCGACTAATTTTAAGTCTTTATGAAAATATTTTATTGACGTTTCGACTAATTTTGAGTCTTTATCAAAATATGATAATATTTTATTGACGTTTCGACTAATTTTAAGTCTTTATGAAAATATTTTATTGACGTTTCGACTAATTTTAAGTCTTTATGAAAATATTTTATTGACGTTTCGACTAATTTTGAGTTTTTATCAAAATATTTTATTGACGTTTCGACTAATTTTAAGTCTTTATGAAAATATTTTATTGACGTTTCGACTAATTTTAAGTCTTTATGAAAATATTTTATTGACGTTTCGACTAATTTTAAGTCTTTATCAAAATATTTTATTGACGTTTCGACTAATTTTAAGTCTTTATGAAAATATTTTATTGACGTTTCGACTAATTTTGAGTCTTTATCAAAATATTTTATTGACGTTTCGACTAATTTTAAGTCTTTATGAAAATATTTTATTGACATTTCGACTAATTTTAAGTCTATCAAAATATGATAATATTTTATTGACGTTTCGACTAATTACAAAAAAACTAATTTTGAAATAGAAGAGAACTAACATCAAAAATATTTAGAAATATAAATATATATAGTGTAATAAGTGGATAATAAATCTACACTACTTTTTGCAATGCAAACCATTAGATAAAAGATCTAATATACCTCCTACTAGTATTTTTACCCCGGCAACACCCTTGTCAATAGGGGAGAAAACGTTAAAAATATGCTGCGCAACTTCGACAACAACAACAAAGCATCATTGTCATCTGGACGCCAACAGAGATCATGCTTTTATTATCTATTATCTTGTTCCTATTCATTAGCAACATCAAAAAGTTAATAATTTCATTAAATTCTTTATTTTGTCCACCCTATTCCCTTAGTCGACATCATAAATTCAATTGAGAGTCATTTGGAAAGATTTTAATCGTGGAATATGTGAAGAGGAAGGTCGAATACTTCAAATCTTTTATTATAATGTAAACCAATTGGATTAGAAGGCACGAGGTACCATAATCGGATTCTTTGTTTAAAAATATTGTGATTGTGATAATAAATTCCATCCATACAAAGTAACGTTCGTTCAATAGTTGACAGAGACGACGATTTTGATGGACGTGAAGAGTTTGCTGACCTAATGATTGTAGATACTGTTCACGTAACAATCCTCGTTGGATACGTGAATCCCACACCCAATATCCCGAAAAACTGAATGTATGAGCTGGAATAATAGTGATTTTTTTGTATGGGATTTTAGATATTCCGTGCGTATTGAGAATCATCCATGGACCTTTTAGGGTTAAACATTCTCAACATAACGTTTACTATTTTTGAAAGAGTCACGACGAACGGCGAAAATATTAGAAAATACATAATCTATACAAGTTTGAAGACGCCACGTTGTTTAGTATTTGTTTATTTATATGAATTCAATGGCATCAACTAGGTGATGATGATGATAATTGTTGTGGGATTTTGGCATTGGTGTTTTATTTTGCCACAATCCCGCAACAATCATATTTACTATTCAATTATATATTTTGAATTGAGATTGTTGAAATGAAATTGAGCAAATAATTGTATTATGAATCCCTCATTAAGGATGAAATATATTGGCAGCTTCTGAAAAGTTTCCTGTTTACAAAGATAATAGAAATCCTGCTTGTGTTAATCACATCCTACTTCAAGGTACATGGAGTACGTGTCAGTAAAACTTAATAAAATCCCAGTAAGTTGAACGAAATGAATAGAAGTAACCCTAGTAACCCGATACAAGGAACAATTGACTGTCGGTTGTCAGTCAAGGGTGGCTTGATTTTACAATCCCCAATTAGAAGGCGTACGTTTAGCGATTAAGGGCTATGTCATGTGAGTAATTTTGAAGATAATATTATTATTCGGGGGATTACATGGACGTAGGATTGAAAAAAGTAATATGAACATCGTTAATGATATTTTTCCTTATTATAAGTTGTTGTAAATAAAAATAGTAGTTCTATTCTTACTTAATGGTGATCCAAAACGACTCCCATCACAGCGGCGCACCATTATCAATTACTTATTTAGTACTATGAACTATAACCTCATTAAGTTTATCATCAATATGAATTGTTTGTATTTCAAATTTATATATTATTTACGCCTGCCCTCTAGGAAATTATTTGTTAATTTTATGAAAGCGTTTGATACTGTAGAATGAGCTTTATTATGAAAAAAAAAACTATTCGATGTTGGAGTGAGTACAAAAATTATTAGGTTACTAATACTTCGAATTTGCTAGGAGATACCCTGATCCTTGTTATCCTTTCTCTTCATCTAAGAATTGCAAAGATACCTTCAGTCCCTGAAGACAATAACTTGCTTATCGAAACGCGTGTTCGACAATGTAAGTGTGAGTGTTGGTGTAGTGGTGGTTAACTCACTTTACCTTCAGTCTCTGAAGACGATAACTTGCTTGTCGAAACGCGCGTTCGACAGTGTAATTGTGAGTGTTGGTGTAGTGGTGGTTAACTCACTTCACCTTCAGTCTCTGAAGACGATAACTTGGTTATCGAAACGCACGTCATACAGTGTAATTGTGCGTGTTGGTTTAGGTAAAGTTTACCTTCAGTCTCTGAAGACGATAACTTAGTTATCGAAACGCGCGTCCAACAGTGTAATTGTGAGTGTTGGTGTAGTATGAATATCATCAACGTTTCCAGAAACTCCAGCTTACCTTGGATTCTTTGTTTACCTCAAGATAGAGAACGCAATTGAAGAAACTGTAGGCATTTATAAAGGAGCTGATGAAAATCATGAATGTGATTATCATTTATATTTTAATATTTCCATTCAAAAATGTTGAATCTACGCCTTTGGTTGCGTCGATTTTGGACCAAATGAGCCCTTTTATTAGTTAATTATTAGACGGTAGTCCTATAAATAAGTTTCATGTTGACATTGAGTGAAAATTTATTTCATTTATTGGAAGAGATGTTTTGAATTGTGGGCCGTAAACGTAGTTATTAAATTAGGGTTCAGCTTTGAAAATATAAATGTTAGATTATTTATACGAATAGTCACTGATTACGGTTTGTGTGTATGTAAGATACAATGAACATCACAAATACAATAAATTCTTCAATTCGATGTGAAATGAAGACAAGTCTTAGTCGACTGCTGTTTATACTAGTCATAGAAAAGATGATGAAAGCAATAAAGGAAAAGAATCATGAAGACAGTCACTGGTTAGAGCAAAACTATTACCGGTTATAAAATAGACGGATTATTATATGCAGACGAAATAGTAATAGTAGCAGATACTTTTAAAAAAGTGTGCTTGGGAAATTTACCATTCACAGAGTTATTAAAAAAGGTACGTGCTTTCTTTTTTGGAAAGGTGTTGTCAAGGTCGAAGCCCCCTATGGAAACTACTGAAGGAAATAGTTTTTCGCTGAAAAAAGCATTCTATTCCAATACAATGTATGTATGTAGAAGAAATTATCTAAGAGAAATGAGAAACCAAAGAAGAGATATATGTTATTTAGATGAAACATGAATCATTTAGCTTTTCCAAATAATTTATCTACTGATTTTTAAATCCATCAATAGAAACGGGGGGCACGGACTAAAAATAATACACAGGAGCAGTTCAAAGGGTGTTTTATTGACTTCTGAGTCTATTCTTTCCAGTGACTCTACGATGAGGACAGAGTACTTCAAAGAAATTACAAAATTGGCTTATTTTAAAGAATATTAATCTTCATTCCGATTCTATGAGAGAAGAACTGTATTCTTTTGGTTCCATTAAACAATTTTTGCAAAAAGATCTGCCTGTGTTACTCGGTGACGTATGATATTTCAAAATAACGGATGTCCAGCGTTCTTTCATTGCTCAGTGCGGGACTATTTAAAGGCAAATTATCCAAACCGATGGATTAGACGGAATGGGCCTTTTGTGTGGCCGGCAATGTCTCCAGATTTGACGCCGGTCGATTTTTATGTTTGGGGTCGGCTTAAAGAATTAGTTTATGACGAGGAAATTCTTAGTAGGGATCATCTGTATCAAAAAATAAACATGGGTTGCGAGACGTTACGACCAGAGGTTATTTTTTGCACCAAAGACATTCATTTCAAAAGTTATGTTTTAATTCTGTGGGTGTTACGCGATACAAACGATCTCTCTCCCATCTCGTGAAGTTTGATTGATTTCATTTGCAACGTGTAAATTTTATGTTTGTGCTGCACGAGTACGATTTCCGTGGCGCCTAGATTTGACTATGCCATTTTGTAAAACGACCCAAAATAAGTCGAAAATGAAGTATAAAATTTTTCGATATTTCGCTTCGTTTTCGAGATATCGATACTTGAAGTTGGAAAAATTTATTTTTATTCAATATTTGTATATATCAACCTAACCTAACCTAACCTAATCCAACTTCTCGTGGTGCATTTTGAATGTAAAAAGTTCAAAAATCGTGAATTTTTTACAGCCAAAATTGTCTAAAAAAATTTTCTTCGCGTGAGGATTATTTTAGTTTTATTTTATTATTATTTTTTTTTCTTATGGGGGGCTTCGTCAATTCTTTATGAAAAACATCAAATTATTCAAGTATTTATCGTATGTTAAGTTATTAAGTCACAGAGTGATGAAAGTTATCAAAAATTTCTCATTTTGTTATAAAAAATCTGTTTTTTTATAATATAATTTTGGAGTATCAGCGTAAATAATATAAAAATTAAATGAAAAATCTTTTGTTTATTGAATTACAAGATTCATATTGAATTTGAAGTGATAAAATATTCATTTGAAACGAAGTATTGAACGCCATCTGTTGAACTAACTGTTGAAGTATCGATATCTCGAAAATGAAGCGAGATATCAAAAAATTTCATTCTTCGTTTTCGATTTATTTTAGCCTAATTAAGCCAAATCCGTTAAATCGCGGCGACACTAAAATCGTACTCTCCCCTGTTGTCTCAGAAATCTCGTAGCTCTACATTTTTGATTCATTTGTCATGATTTTTGTCTTTTTGTGAAGATAAAAGTACAAAAATGTTTTTAAAGTATAGCATTGGTATTTTTTTCGTTTTAAAGCTACGAAAACTCGAAAAAAATACCTTTCTGATTATTTTGAGGCCATAATTTGATAATTAGTATGTTTTTTAATGTATTGTAGATTTTATTTGATTGACTAGAGACTCCTTATGCGCGTTAATAGGCAATAAACTCCCTAAAATTTGTTGTTTTAGTTTTATTTCATACAAACGGCAGTAAAACCCTCATAAAATAAAAAAACACAAAATTGACCATATCTCAAAATCCAACAAACATTGCACTAAGACATGCATGGTTAAAAACACTTTAAATGAGTTCCTTTATCACCTCCTTAAATGCCTAAAAAGGATTCAATTCGATTTTCACATTTTATTTTTACTTCGTTTTCAACAATATTTGTCGATTTTCCCTCGTACATTTCATTCAACGTATACATTGTTATAATAATTATTTATGTGAATTTGAAAAACCGAGCTTCTTAATGAGCCTTCCGGAACTTTTATCTCCTGTTTTGAATTCTTTGTGATTTGAAAGTAGTATGAAGAGTGCTCAATGATGATAAGGTCGAGTTCTTTTATTTTTCGAAACAAGCGGTAATAGAGACGTCACACAAAAGCTACTCCATCAAAGTGACATCTTTTACTTCAGCTAAATAGCGAAAAAGGGTGAGGATATAAAGTGGTTGCAGTGTCGTTTTTAAAACGATGAAAAAAACGTATGTAGAGTGTTTGACGAAGACGAGTTTTGTAACTTTAATTGATTGAATTCATTATAATATATAAATAATATTACATCTTATGGTCTAATATTTTCTTTTACTTTAAGAATTTTCCATATTGTACTAAACTACCCTTATAATTGTAATGTCTTTGCCTTTGACAAACATCGCATCGAAGATACGCTGCATCCGTTCCTAATTTGAATATTGTTGACGATTTTTCGTTAAAGTTTCCAAATATTTCAAACAAATAGTTGTAGGACTTTCTTTTTTCACGATAATTCTTGAAGATCCTCCAGAAATAGTAAATCGAGGGCTTATAAGTGAAAAAGTGTCTGGTAATCCTTCGCATGTAACATCATCATTTATCAAAAAAGATCATTGCTGCTGGGAAATTCAATGGGAATCTTTTCACTCTCATAACCAATAAAATTTCTTTTTATAAATAATGTAATTACCCCGTATATTATTTACTACTTTTAGTTTTTGTGATATTTGTGAAACCCCATACTGAATAATTATAAGGTAATCGTTGGAGATATTTCCCATGCACCTATTTGACATTTTAAGCGAAATTATTATTATTGGTCTGCACAAGTTCTTTAACATGCAACAACATACAAACAATGCATAGTCTCGTATACACTATCCCTCATTTTAACAAGCCCTCTAAAAAAAACTTCTTCGCTTCTTCTAAACCCATTACAGATATAGTTCTTTCAATATCAATTGCAAATTTGGAATATTTCATAAATACGCGTGGCACTCATACCAAATTAAGAAATGAAAAGTAATATTTACTCCCCGTATAAAATTCGGTAAACATCTAACAAACCGTCAGTCCACGTGGACTCACCTTCACTGTTTACCAATGAAAACATCAAATCGTAAACATAAATGTATTTCTATTGGCCGAAGCTATCGGAAAGCGTATGTACACTATTCCTTTGAAATATTCCTGCTAGACAGTTTGTGATAAGAAGTGGCGTGGATTGGTGATATTTCTTTAATTCATAAATTTCTTTAAATAAATACTTCACATGCTGAATTTTGTCTGGATAAATCTAGATTCCAATGACTTTGCCAGGTGTTAGTAGATTTTTTATGTATGCTTTTAAATCTCCAGGGTTCAGTACACGTGTGGTACCCTGTTTAAACCAAACTCCCTTACAAACAGGTACAAGATTCGATCGCCTTTTAACGAATACTTTCTCGTATAATTATTTACTTTTTGCATAACCCCCGTAGACGACATTACTTGCAAACCATCTAAAGACTTTTTCTACTTCTTGTAAGTTAGTATTATCAGTACTATCATACTAAAATACTATTATTTTTCATTCATTATTGTTTGAAGCTTATTTTAAAAGTTTGATATGTTTTTTAGTTTTTTTTAAGCTGTATTTATAAAACACGTAAATTGAGATGTACGTTAGTAATTTTTAATGTTAAATACTTTTTTTACGCCCATGTCTGTAAAAGTCAACACTGTCAACATTCCTTGTAAATGACATGAAGAAAACTTGAACCTCTTGGTATAATTAAATTACAATCAAATTTTTAATTACGTGAGACTTTATTTGGTCTGTTTACACAAATTTGGTCAATTAAAAAACATAAAAACTAGGATTGGGAGAGTGATGCCCCTAAATGTAGACAGCACATTATACAATTTCTTTAAAAATAGGACACGTTTTCTTAAGTAGCATGCATGAATGGGCGTAGAAAAAGTATAGTACGTCACACGAATTGTAAGCACTGCGCGGCTTCGTGCATAAAATTTTTCATTTCATGCGTAATGAGTTACTTACAACTCTTGTTACATAATATACTATTAAATCTAAAATTGAAACATATGCTGCCATCTGCTATCGAGGCTCCGGACAAAATTGTTAAAAGTGCTGTAGATTCCATTTTTTACCATTTATTTCAAATTATTCCACACACTAACCCAACTCAGTAGATAACTTTTAAAACTTCATTGAATAGTGAATATTCAACTGGTCTAATCTTATTTGCCGGCTAAAGAGATGGGTATGAACACAGATAGTTTTTTCAGGACGACCGGATATTTACAACGATTTACCATTTATGAATGTATTAAATTACAGTGAACAGACTTGTGTACAAGTTAGGAATAATTTAAAATTGGTTTAAGGTAGATAACGCGACGTGGATGCATCGAAGTTGATGATTTTTTATAATACAAGGGGCGAATAGAAAATAAACAAATTTTCGTAGTGTTTTTGAGTGAGAATACTGAATTATTTATATAATGTTAAATCCATGTGTGAAACCTGAACCTCCCGAAGATACTGTTGGTGATGGTCGGTGGATGTCGCAGGTAAGTTTCGAATTTGCGTGTCTACTATCAATAATACATAAATTGAATTTTAGTAAAAAAGTTACTGTCCATAAAAAAACCGGTTTAATAAGTGCAATGGTTAGTTATTTATATTTTCAGTCATTTATTCAGTACATATATACACAAATTACAAATACTGAAGACATTTCAAATGGAAATTTTTTAAATTACAAATATACAAGGTAATCGTGAAAATGAAACAACTTATTTTTTTGTTGTAAATTAAAAAATCCTTCACTTCTTAATTGAAACAATGTGAAGTTATAATACGAGGGCTGCTTCTTAAGTTTTGACATATGGCAAAACTGATGTGAATATGTCAAATCTGACATTGACATCATTAAGTTTGACATTTTTAATCTACTCAGAACGTGTTGTTGATGCATACTTGGGAATAAGTTTTAT
This sequence comes from Diorhabda carinulata, assembly GCF_026250575.1. NCBI lineage: Eukaryota > Metazoa > Arthropoda > Insecta > Coleoptera > Chrysomelidae > Diorhabda > Diorhabda carinulata. The sequence continues at coordinate 25,105,848 of NC_079463.1, forward strand.
TGATCTATGCATATGAACCCGAAACTAATAAAAAATCGTATATATGGGTCTTTTAAGACCAGCCAAATTTCGAATGACGTACAAAATGTTGCGTTGGTTAATTTTTCAAGAGAACAGAATTAAAATTGTACAAATGTTAGAAAATAATTGTTTTTAAATGAGTGCAAGCAATCCAGAGTTGTGTTTGCACTTAATTATGTGTATCGTGATCTGGACTGAACGAGAGTCGTTCACAAAAATCATGGCAACTTCTGTTTGCGGCCATTGTCCAACTGGCAACCATGGATTTTCGTTTCGAGTTTCAATTCGATTTTATATCTTGTTATATCTATCCTTAATCCATTCAATACAATGTCAAGATTCCTTTAAAATTAATTTCATTAAAAAAATCAGATACCTGCAGGATCAAGCAGTGGGATCTTGTAAATTAGAATGTAATCAAAACTGTCAAACATCAGGGCGTTTTCTGTGTCCATTCTGTATAATTTAAACAATTGGATAGATAATTTTTTCAAATGAATTAACATCGATAATTCTGAATAAATTAACATATAATAAACTACGCCATTGAAATTAAGTAAATGTACACCAAGAATAGTTTTCGGTGTCGATCGGCGAGGAAACTTGGTTTACAACACTTATTTTAGTAACATCTCTCTAAGGCAAAAGCAAACAATCATAATTCACCGCCCTTGAAGTTAAACACTCTAGGGGTTGTATTAGAACATCAATTTCATGGAAAAACAGAGTCAAAGCTATATTTATAAAACAGGGTGGCGATCACACTAACCCTGAATTCAGTTTACTAGCTTTTTAATTAAATTATGTGTTTATATTGAAATTGAAGCGTCGACATCTTTTTTTTTCAACAACATCTTTCCTATTTGCAATCTGTAAAATTTATAATAAGCAAATGATTTTTGTTGGGAGATATTTCTTCTTTAACAGACTTGATTTGAAGGTCACAAGCAATAACTCATACCATGGAGCATTTTTGACTGAATTCTTTCAAGAATAGCTAGTTTTAAGTTAGATGCAGTGCCCGATAGTTGAATACCACAACTCCAGATGGGTTTTAGTGTGACTTTTTATATAAGCAGCTTATCGTTGATTTGTAGTTGAAATCTTAGACCCAATTGCTTTCTCTTGGTTAGTATATGGGTGTTCTAGGTTAGTCGTCGGTTAAGATGAATTCCTTTTTGCTGCAGAAGATGCCCGATTAACAGATCTATTTCCATTTTCTATAATTCTTCAAGTTTTTATCCACCAGGAAAGTTTTTCAACAATATTTGAGAGGCAACAGCTGGGTCCTGATGAGATACTAGCCCGGTAGCGTCAGAATCGGACCAAGTGCACTTCCCTGTGAAACTCTTGACATCTACTCTTGAATTTTGTCTTCAAAGTGTCTGTTTTGCAGATAAGATTTTAGGATTTGCGAAAGGTTGTCTGGGAGGCTTTTACCTGATTTTGTACAGTAGACCGTCATATCAGACCTTGTCGAATGCTTTGGTCAGCTGAACAATGTTTCCAAAATATTGGTACACTTTTTTTGTGATTAGGTGAACTTGTTCTATTGGGACATTGCTCTCTAAATCTAAATTGATGGTTAGGTGTAAGTTTTCTGGTTTTTAGAATCGATTTTATTTTCTCAATAAGTAGTTTTTCTGATATTGACTTAGTTCTAAAAATATATGGCTTCGACACATTGTATATATGAGTAAATATATCTCAGATAAGCATTATACTTCACTTAATTACTAAATTACCTCGTATGTTAGAACGAATAATAACTGCATGAAATAATATCGATTGGAAACTTCCTTTTTACTATCTTTAGTCTTTAATGTCTTTGTTTTCATGAGCGGAGATTGTTTAATGATCTCGGTCGCTTCAATTATAAAAAATTGTTCACTGATATAATAGTTAGTTATTCCATAAGGGATGCCAATAAAGTTCTGTATTAGTGAATATGTTTACACTGCAGTCCAAAAGAAAGTATGAAAATTGAATAAAACTCCAATAAAATATTAACCGTTTATTTGAACTGCTAAATCATCTAATAAAACACTTTTTGACTATCAATATACTTGAAAAGGAATATTTACAGTCGATGCTAAAAAAGTGATAGTTAGCTAAACTGATTTTTCATCAAAAAATCCTCCTTTACAATCTATGTCTTTTTTCACAAGTCTCAATCTCGTCAGTTTGTTGATAGTGTCTCCATCTTTCGCATAAAGCATTCCACATTTTTTCTCGAGAGGTTGGACCTCAATTATGGATATTTCTATCTAATGGGATTGAGATCCGGGCTCTGAGGAGGCCAAAACATGTTTATTAATATCCTTCGTGCCTCTTTCTCTTCCAAATTTCCTCAACACAATTTGGAAGTATGTTTGGGATCATTGTCCTGTTGGAAAACGAATCGCATCTCCATTTAATCGCAAACCCGGAAAAACGGGATGTTGTTGTAAATTTTTTTATCATAATTCCATTAATTTTGATCAAATCGCCAGTTCCATCGCTAGAAAAGCAACCCCAGACCATAATTGGACCAACACCATGCTTGATTCTCATAATTCCATTAATTTTGATCAAATCGCCAGTTCCATCGCTAGAAAAGCAACCCCAGACCATAATTGGACCAACACCATGCTTGATTCTCATAATTACATTAATTTTGAACAAACCATCAGCTCCACCAAAGCGACCCCAAACCATAATTGGACCAATATCATGCTTGATTCTCATAATACCATCAATTTTAATCAAACCGCCATTTCCATCGCTAGAAAAGCAACCCCAGACCATAAATGGACTGACACCATGTTTGATTGGCATCATCTTTTCTTGGACATTGCGTCGAGTATAGATTCTTCGTTTTGAACCTAATAGCTCAAACTTGGATGCATCGGTCCAAGGAACTTTTTTAAAATCTTCTTTAGTCCAATCTCGTTATTTTCTTGTTATGAGGCATTAGAAAAGGTTTTCGAACGGATGCACGACCATACAACTTCGTATCTCTCAGTCGCAGTTTGACTGTAGTTTAACTCAGGTTTTGTTCACCTCAACGCGGGTTTCTGGTGCTGTTAAGCGTCTATTTTGCTTTCTAATAACATCAGTGAGATTATCTTGACGTTGGTAGCTCTCGGCCTTCCCGAGCGTGAACGATCTTGGAAACTGCTTGTCTTCTTTTATTGAGTTATTGGGCCATGAGCACTGATCATCCATGCCTTCAATTGTATCTCTCGTTCAGTTTTGCATTCAGTATGTGAAATAACTCGCGTTCTTTTCCCCTTTTTAGACGTGTTCACTGCAGAAACCACAAGTTTAGACTAATTGAGCTTGTTTCCTGTAACCTCAGAATTTTGTTTTTTATAACTTGGTTCGCTAACTTGAGAGACCTTTTTGTTAAATATGGTTTATTGACATGAATGCTGATGTCTTTAAAGAATTGTATGACAAATGATAGATCTTCTAGATCTAGAAAAATCGGACAATATTACTGATGAAATAATTGAGCTGCTCATTGTAAATACTGGTTGCAACAGTTCATCTCCTGGTTTGGATTTATAAGAAGTATGTCTAGGGTTCTATTAGGTGATATGATTACAAATTGCAACTATAGAATTCGATTTTCTCGATTCTCTGATGAGTTCTTTTATATTTTAGCATAATCGATATCTTCAAGAAACGAAAACGAGCGAATCGGAAGTTCTTTTCATAGGAGATTCGATTATTCAACAACTTCAGTTCACTTCACTGTGGAGTGAGAAAATTAGTTCATTACATTGTATTAACTTCGGAATTGGGGGAGATAGGTAAGTTATTTGACTTAAAACACAGTGAACATCATGTCAATTATCCAAAGTGTGCAAAGTTCGTATAAGAACATGAAATATCTTCACTGTTTATTGACAAAATGGTAGTTAGAGGCGAGAGGTTGATCACGGTTTTTTTAAGTATTATAGTTACCAATTTTCATACTTGGATAGAAAAAATCATTCCAACTACTATTGGAGCTCATCAAAAGCTTAAAATATTTTCGTATTTCAATTCCAAGGTCAAGATATTTTTGCACTTCCTTAAATAGTTCATTGATTTGATGTTGTTCGGATGCAATGTGCAAGAAGTTTCTATTACATCTAATTTTACATTAGAAATATCGTTATTTATATACGAGGGATATCTGAAAAGTTACCGACTAAACAAAGGAACAAAACATTTTTTCTATCAGTTTTATTTTTCAACATCTTGAGTCTATACATTCATCTAATCTTTTTAATCCTTCCAAATAGCTGCGGCCTTTCTCATCAAAATGCGCGTTCACCAGGTATACGAGGGGTGACCGAGACGTCGACCGCAAGATATTTTAGGTCTCCATAATTTAAACAATTTAATTTATGACTTATAACATAGAATTAATGAATTGATTAAAACAAAAATTTAGAAAAGAGCATCTAGTGATACTGATTTTTGGAAATTGGTTTTCAAATATTTACATATTGATTTTGTACGTGAAATCATACTTTGGATCGATCTAACCTTGCGAATTTGCTTTTTCAAGCACGAACGTCATAAATACCAAACATCGGTCGCGTTTAACAGATTAAAATTTTTTTGTGTTTATGCATTGAAAGCTCGTACTAGCCACAATATGATTAATTTGTCGCAGTGCCCAAATTCCAACTAAACGAAGTGAATAGGATGGTCAATTTTTTTTATATGATTATTTTGATTATTTTCTTCGGCAAATTTTCATTTGGTAAATATTAATATCAAGTTTGTTTTAGAAACATTAGATAATTTACTATTTTTTGTTGTTATAGAAAATAAATATATAAACATGTACGTTACATTGATTTAGCTTTGCCATTGGTATACGATAAAAATCTCGTCTGAAAATATTTTTTCTGTACGTGCAGGTTATTCTGTAGGTTCTGCAGTAGGTATTTTTAGTTGCGTCTTAGTACATCGTCAGTCAAAGGCTTCAAGTTTTTTGATCATGTGAGCTTTCAAGGTCCAAGTTTCCACTTTCTGCATCAGTACTTACCACACATAACATTCCATGAATCCTATTCTGACGTGGAAGTTTAGATTTTTGTTTAATAATTGTCAACAGCTTTCTTTTGCGACCAATGCGTCTTAGTACTCCGTCGTTGGTGATTCTGTCAGTACAGGGTATCTTCAGGATGCGTCTATAGAACCACATCTCAAATGGTTCAAGTTTTTTGTTTGATCATGTGAGCTTTCAAGGTCCAAGTTTCCACTTTCTGCATCAGTACTGACCACACATAACATTCCATGAATCCTATTCTGACGTGGAGGTTTAGATCTCTGTTTGCAAACATTGAGTAGTACTTGACAAACGCCTTTCGAGCTATTTCAATTCTAAACTTGATTTGTTAGATTAGCTAAATATATAATAACTTAAGACAAAGGTCTTTTAAGTAGGAATTAAAAGACTTGGTATTACATGGATCTCACAACTTTATACGGTAGAAAAATTGACTTTTTTTACAAATTTTGCTTTTGATGTAATAAGTTAATGAATAAGAATCATATAAAAAGGAATATGTTTCATCATTTTATCCCAACGTTCAGCCAGCTCTTTGAAACCTTGGTAAAAACATTTTTATATGTAAAAAATCGTTTGGAATCAAGAATTTCACCATGGATATGAATAAATAGTAATCTGACGATGCAAGGTCGCACTAATTGAGGTTAAATAAGGTGTGGATATTTGTATGATAGCCAGTCATATATTTTAAGGTATTTTCAAATTCAAACCTACAACTAGCGATCAGGACATTAATTATTACTAGGCCTACGGTAGTTTTATTCTAAAGAATGCGATGAATTGACTGTAATAAGAATGAACGTTAAACACATCCAAATTATCAGTTATAATCCCATCCATTTTCATTAAGATAATTATCTAATTTTCTAGTAATTGTTTCACTTTGTTTTCAGAGTAGAAAATGTCTTATGGAGAGTACGCAATGGTGAACTGGAATTTAATTCCAAAATTAAAGCTGTAGTTCTATTCGTCGGTACAAATAACATTGATTGTACTCCTCATGAAATATACGAAGGAATTCTGGAAATTATCAAAGAAATTAAACGGCAACTTGGCAATGTTGCCATAGTTTTACCTGTAAGTGACACTAATTCGTTTGGAATAATAATTTGAATCATCTAAGTGTTGAAAGTGAAGTGTGAGTGAAGAAATTTATGAAATGAACGGACAATTTCACTATCAGTTAAATTGCGTTCTTGACCAATTTTTTTCTTTGGTTGGTGTCTCCAAGAAGAAAAACGTCCCAAAAAATAAAAAATTCTCACACATGAACGAGTTTTAAAGTTTATAAACGAGATACAAGATGAAAAATACTTGATGTTTAAGGTTGTAACTATTTTCGGATTATTTGGAGCCTATCGGCGTGAAGAATCGGCAATTTTTCAGTAGAAGAACTTACAAACTAAAAAACAGGAATCTTTCTCTATTATTGCAGAAATTTTGGAACGTCATCATCCAATTTATTACCTAAATTAGTTGGTGGTACTGGGGATTTTGCGTTGCGAAACTCCCTTACGTCGCATTAGCATTTGTTCTAGTTGTACATTTCAGTTCACTGAAAAAGCATACCCAAATTGAGCTGTAAACTGCTCCCCATCTACCGTATCCCCCAAATTTGGACTCTTCTACTAAATGAGTTTCGGAGTTGATCTAACTGGACAGTACATCGGTTTTTCATGAACCACATCCTGATGTCCTACAAAAGACATTAATCCACGATCTCGTATTGGCAGACCGCCGATTTAATGAGCGCGAAATAGCTGGAACATTCGGGATATCGATTGATTTCTTGGATCAAATCCTGCATGACATTTTGGGTACCAGATTTGCTCATTCTTCAGATTAATGTTTAAGCGCACTCCGAGGAAGTTTCTGCGACGTTTCGTGACAAAAGACAAAGCATGGATCCAATGGTACATACCAAAGACTAAGTTACAGTCGAATTACGTATCGTGCTTCAAAGAAGGCAATGACTTCTTTGAACTAACCGACTAGAAAGGTGATGGTCACCAAGATTAGATCTATATCGATAGCTTGAGGAAGGGCAGAATGTACTAAGTTATTTGATACCGAATTGAAGAAGAAACGGGGATATTTGGCGAAGACGTTCAGTCAGTCAATTTGGTCGAATTGCTTTGCGAACTGCTCTCCATCTACGGTTTAAAGAAGTTAGCATCGATGGGTGAAGTGTATCGAACCAAAATGAGACAAATTAACCAGAGTTTCTCACTATTTTCTCCTTTTTTTTGTATACCAAGTACTTATAGGATTCACCCTTCTAGTTTTACTAGAAATAATACATCAATTGATATATACCAACTAAATTTTGGAGTTGATTTGTCTATCATCATATTTCGAGTTCAAAAGCTGCAACTCTGAATCGTAGCGGTAAACCTTTTCGTAGGCTCTTGAGTCAAAATATTCTCCTTCCAGTAGATCTTTTCCCTACAATTTTTCCCTAAATTACGAACTTAAGATCTCATATTTTGAACATCCCATGATGTGGCCAAAAGCTTTCTTTCAAGCTCCTCGTCAGTTTGTTCAAGAAACTCTAAAGCTGCACCTATTCGGCGAGTTTCGTGGGGACCCAGCAAGCACCAACTTTTGCATACCGCTGGTCTGTAACAATTTAGTACAGGGCAGATCTTGAAACTTCCGGGAATTGCAACGATAATTCATTTATGGCGAACCTTCGAGTTTCTCTAACCGCTTGGTCAGATCCTTGAACAATGTCTATAGCAAAAGACTTGCGTCCTTGACGGGAGGAAGGAACATTAGTTCGACCATCTGTAAATTTTCGATACGACTAGATGAATATTTAGAATTACTCTAAAATAAAATTATGCCAATATCGACAAATTATATTCTAATCCTACAAACCCACAAGTTTCTGTGAATATAGTGTCAGCCAGACGGAGCACTGCCCTTTTACCAAATCTCTGCAGTACCTGAACCATATCGGTGGATAAGAAGACGCGGATCGGATCGATAGAATAGCTGATATGACTCTACTAGACTTAGTTTTGTGGGGAGATGTCAACAGTATTGTAAATAAAAGTAAACCCTTCAAATTAGAAGACTTAAGATAAATCATGCTTGCTATTAGATCAGTCATGTCTGAGATTTTTATATCAGGTTAATTAGAATGTTTACGGCGAGCAGTTTGATCATCTCCATCTTAGTAAGAAATAATCTACTGATTAGTATTTAAGTGTAATGTGAAATTTTTTTTTCTTTTTTAATAAATCTAGATATTTTTAATATTTCGAAACAGTTGATCATTGACAATGGGAAATTCTACATAAATTATGTCTAGAATTTCCGGAAGATTCCAAAACATGATTATATATACAGGGAGTTGCATTTGAAATGAGAAAGTTGGTAGTAATCACTGTCATTTGCTAGGCTCTGTATAATTTTCTTAATATTTTTAATAAAATAATTATATGATTGTTGAATAAACATTTTTATTTAATTATTATTATTTCAGACTCTGCTGCCACGTGGTCATTACCCGAACCAATACAGAGAACGGAACGATCACGTGAATACATTTCTTCTAGATAAATTTTGCAATGAAGCTAATGCTGATGAAGTCACCGAAAATTGTCACGTTGTTGTCATAGATCACCATATAGTCGGCAATGACCAAACGATTTCCCATCATATTATGCATGATTATTTGCATTTAACTAACAGTGGATATTCTAAAGTATTTTCCAAAGTTTACGAGAAATTGTGCGATCTATTGAATACACCGGTAAAAAAGTGATAATAGATAGTTAATATATACTTTTAAAATGTTATATTCGATTATTAAATGATATTTTGGCTTATTTCTTACTTTTTATTCACTAATTCACTCATACACGCTATCCTATGAGGTTTTGCCCAGTATAAGTCGTGTGACAGACGCACAGATGACGCTGTCATTGTCAAATTCATATGACGTTTATGAAGCACCAACTTTGAAATAACTATATGTCAAATTTCATGACATTTCGAATTGTCAGAAAAAAGTGACAGCCATTTAAGTGGAGCTACTTTTGTTATTTTCAGAACAGTTTCTTGTGTTAATTTATTATTGCTTCTTCATACAAAAAAATACCGTACGAGTTAAGTAATGGCTTCAAAAGTGTTATAGGGACCCTACTCCATCGAAAAGAACTATTTGTTATAGGTTTGCTGAATTTAAACGTAGTCGTAAAGACACCGATGATGGTAAACGTTATGGTCGTCCAAATGAAGTGGTTACTCCAGAAAACATCAAAAAAGTCCACGAATTGGTTATATCTAATCGTAAATTGAAATTGCTATTGATAACTGAGGCCGTAAAGATATCAGAAGGCAGTGTCTTTACAATTATTGACCATGAGAAAGCTTTTTTCAAAATGAGTGTCGCGTTTACTCACTGTCGATCAAAAACAACAACGTTTTGATGATTCAGAGAATTGTTTGGTCATGTCTATACATAATATAAATAAGATTTTTTGCATCGATATGTGAAAAAGGATGAAACATGGATCAATCACTTCACTCCGGAATCAAAACGATCATCATCTGAGTGAACTGCAACCGTCTGAAGCGTCTAAAGACACAACAGTCAGCTAGGAAATTTATGGCTTCAGTATTTTGGAATGTGCATGGAATATTCTTCATCGACTACCCCCAAAAGGGAGAGACAATCAATAGCGAAGGGTATATAGAGTTGTTGGATCGTTTGAATACAAAATTCAAGGGAAAACTGCTTTATATGGCATTGTTTCACCAAGGCAATGCACTGATTCATAAGTCGATGGTTAAATTGAACGAATTACATTTCGAATTGCTTCCTCGTTCTCTGTATAGCCCAGATCTGACTACTGATCTCAAAAAAATGCTCGCTGGTAAGAGATTCTGCTCAAATGAAACCAATTTTTGAGGCAAAAGAAAAATCCTTCTACAAGTACGGAATTTAAAAGCGTTTGAATGTATTTTTGGCAGAAAAATGTTTTTCTTAGTTATTCACACGACTTTGGGCGTAAGGTTAATAGAATGAGTCCGTCCTATTCCTTGTGGAAGAGTCCTTGTTATCTATCTGCATTTATTGAATTGATTTTCTATATTCCAAATAATTGGTTAATTAATTGTTAACAATGTTATTTACGATTTTCGAACACATTGGTAAAGAAACTACAAAATCAAAAAAACAATTTATACACATTAGACACAGTAAAAAACATTTACAACTAAATAATATCAGTAAATATCAATAAGATGCTTCCCAAACTGTATTTTCCACGGAATTCTTTTTTCGACTTATTATTTCTACGTGTGCATCTAACCCATCAGAAAGTCGGCTCAATCTTCTCGCCCATGAGCCTCTAAGACCTATATACAAATAATGTGAATAAAAGTTTTTCTTTATTAAAATGATAATTTCGAAATTTTAAATAAGAACCAACGCCAAATAAGGTTAATTTCTGATACATTAGTTAATGTTACATATTTCTAGCAGATGGCACTATTTACCTTTAACTTGTCTCTTTAGAATAAGAACGTATCAGTTATTATCTTGATAGTTCATGAGCCGGTTGAAAAAATTATAATATCAGGTAATGTTGGATTTTTAAGACTCTATAATTATATCTCAAAAAACTCGTTATTTTTTCATCCTTCGTAGATATTTATTGATAAGTTTAATATCATTTAGAGGTTGGGGGCTTTTAATATATTATTTACGATTTATAGACTTCTAGGTTGGTGCCTAATAATGATCGATGGGGCTTTAATAGAAGCCAAACTTCATTAGATACCTGGTGCTATGAAAACATGCTTAGCTTACAAAGACGGGCACAGTTTTAGGAAGGAGATCTAGTAGCTGTAATCAATGCTATGAGGAATGGCCACATTCAGGGTTTCAGGATTATACAAGATGCCCAGGCAAACTCTAGAAAGAAGTAGCTTGTATGTCTATGCCTATTATGATACCATAAACTTCTCTTAGAAAGCTCAGAATGTGGGATGATTCTACCTGCAAGAGATCTTCGTCTTTCATTTCATACGCTCCCAGGTGTTCTGCTCCAAAGTTTCTTGGGATCTAACTCTTCGAGAAAATTTGGATAGAAGTTCCGTATTCTACTAAGCAGAATCTGCAGGTGGCATTCTCTGCTACGTCTAGTGTCTTCAGGTCAATTATCTCTGTAACTGATTTTATCCCTATCGACTTTCCGATGATTTTCCTATAGTTATATAGCTGATACCACAGTTCAGATCCTGTCAAGGGTTTGCTGCCCCTAATTTAGTGAATCTGTCAGCTATTTCGTTACCATCCATACAAAATTCAAGTTAATTTTATTTATCTTGTTCAATTTATCCAGGAATTCTCTAGTTTAGATTTTATGATCTTGGAGCTTAAAGCTCTTGTGGATGCTTGGCTATCGGATTCTAGATGAATACATTTTTTAGTTGCATATATTTCTTGAACAATGCTTGGTGTGTTGTACATGCTTTTATAGTACTTAGTTTTAAGTTCGTACATATTTATTCCAGTTCTATCTGCTGTTTTGGAACCATCCGTGTACCATTTTGATGACATTTCAGTTCATTTCTCTTATAGAGTTTTCATACCAATTACATCTATAGTTTAGTATTGAGGTGAAATTTTTTTCAAATTAAAACTTGTTTTAGCTTCGATCAATTTTTGAGGACGGTTTTTCCTTGTTAATTCCTTGACAGCCTCATGTGGAGTAATCTCAAAGGCGCTTTCTATGTCTAAGAAAACACATACTACTTTTCCGAATTCCGTTTGTCAATTGTACTAGTATCAGTAGATTTACCAGTTTGGTATATAAATTGACATCGTTTTAAGTGAATACGATGTACTTATATTGGTCTGAAGAATTTTTTTCTTCATTGAAAAGAAGCCAACATGACATCTAATTTGATCTGAATAGTAGAAAGCAGTACTTTTTAGAAGAATTTGTGATGTAGGATTGTTTTCATCTCATATCTGTTGAAACGAGTATTAATATAAGCTGATGATGATCATTTTATGAAATGGAGTTCATATAAATCGCAAAACTTCAGGTTTGACGTCTGTTTTTAGTGAAAATTTGATGAATTTATAAATTATATGAATATACGAGTACCTACCAGCTTTATTTTCATTTCGAGAAGTATTGTTGTTATCTCTGAATGTTTGCATCAGTTCCTCATAATCGTATTCACTCTTTTTTAAACCGTGCTCATATTTGGCTTCTTTAGCTAACAGAGCCTCTCTTTGTATTTGCGTTTTGAGCTACGACATCATTTAATGAATACATTTAATGAACACAAAAACTATATATGTGAGATAATCTTACTTCAGAAGGAATATCTGGTATTACGTATTGCATTATTCCGACCAAAGCAAAAACCACGTGCTGAAAAAAAGATCGAGCAATTAATTAAACAGCCATCTGGTACAAAAAAATTGTTGCTGTTATGAAAATTTGGAAAGAATTTTACAGCTTTCACAAAAAAATGTGGCGGTCAATTTTTATCATGGTTTTGAAAAGAGAGTTCAAAATGCTGTAAGGACACATAAAAACTGTACACAATTCATACAGCATATCTTTCAAGTTTGAAGACGTTGTTTAGTATTTGTTTGGTAGCCATTAATAGTGAACGTTTCTAATGACATACAGTAAACATGTAAAAACTTTGTCATCGTTTTGTGATACAATACTTTTATTTGAAGGGCTTTAGCCTAAATAATATAAAATCTACTTTGGGAGAGACCTTCGTTATTAACTGTAAATTCTTTGGGTTTAAACAAGGTCGTACGACCTGCGAAGACCAGTATCGCAGTGGTCGACCAAATGAGGTGACGATTCCAGAAATGTTGAAGTAAATCCACTGGATGATCGTCGACGGAAAGGGCACGAGCTAGTAGACATTCCAAAAGGTGCGCTACATCGAATATTAACTGAAAATATGGACATGAGAAACCTGCGTGCTGCGTTTGCTCAAATGGAACAAATACAGAATCGTGAAGATGTTTCCATCGTGTATTTGCAATATTGCATAGAAATAAAGCCGTTTCATAACCATGGATGAAACGTGGTTCCATCACAAACAATCGACTGAAAAGGAAGAACCGGTTCCGAAGAAGACAAAAACCGTTCCATCTACAGACAAGGTTATGGCATCGGTTTTGTGTGATGCGCATGGGATAATATTCGTTGATTATCTTAAAAAAGCAACAACTATTAACGACGATTATTATGCGAGCAAATTGCAACGTTTGGGCAAAAAAACAAAGCAAAAACGGTGTTGTTTCATCGAGACAAAGCACCAGCTCACAAATCCGTTATTGCAATGACCAAAATTAATGAATTGAAGTTCAAATTGCTATCTCATGTATCCTATTCACCGGATTTAACCCCCTCAAATTATTTCCCGTTCTCAGGCTTGTAGGTCAAAGATTTTCCAATAAGAAGAGGTGATGTTGGAAGTTAATGGTTTATTTATAATATTGAAAAGTTTAACGATTCTTATTATAAAATGGGAATTCACGGAACTAAAAGAAGATAACGTTGAAATATATCTTTTTCCAAAATTTTTGTATTTTCTTTGTTGGGCCATTGCACTCTTGGAACCATCCTGCAGAAAAGAAATTTTCAACAGGAACTTACCCTCATAATTTTACACAGACACGAATATGGGTTACCCAATACCCGTCCCACCAACAGCAACGCCATAAGGGTACTTTTTGTTAATTATACAAGATGAAAAAAAATTTCAACGTTAGGTATACGAGGTTTAGTCACGTAACACTAAACGCCTTCAAAACGTTAAGTAAGTACAAATAGTTAGGTTAGGTTAGGTAAGAGAAGCGCCATAAGGACATTGTTATTTAACTATACGAGGGCTCAGAAAGATTTTACAACGTTCGCTCATTATACAAGGTATATAATAGATGTAATTAAGTGGCCGTTCGTTGAGAAAACTGCCGACAAAGAACTCCATACAGAAATTACTGAAAAAGTTTAATCAAAATTGACTATTAATGGGTTGTCCAATCTACCACAATGTCCCCAAAAAATGTTTTGTCCTTTCCGAAAGTTACACAGAACAAGCAAAAAGCGTACAAAAGAAAATGAAAAACAGCAATTACCATATATCGATGAGTAAAAGAAGTTAAAGAGGCCAAGAAAGTAGAGTGCACAAAATATCATTGAAGAATGAAAAATAAATCATTAAAAAAATCCAAAAAAAAAACAGAGAATGAGAGACATTGTCAAAAAGAAAATATGTATGTTCAAGAAACAATCTGATTGTCCAGATGAAAATAATGAAGAGGATGTTTGGACTTCTATTCTAAATAATTAATCATCTCAATCATTAAATAACCAATTCATCATGTCATAATTAGGCACATCAATTCTGTTGATAGTGATGACGATGAGGCCGTTTATGTGTGCCCCCTAATTGAACTAGACAGAAATATTTGAAAAGTTGATCATTGCTATAATTTCCAATTAATTAGGTCCTTATTATAATTCTAAAATTACTTTAGAAACTTATTAAAAATGATATTTTTTCACAGTTGACATTTTTTGTAAATGTGAATTTTCATTTTTACCAAACGAGTTTGAAGCTAGCCATCTCGTTCGGCCCTTCGTCTTCCACTAACAGAAAACTTAAATTTTGAATTTGATTCTAGGTATTAAAAAAATTGTTTTGTTACTGTAGCCATACAAATTTTAATTTTGCTATTACCTCTAATATATTCTCACCTCAAAAACTACCACAAACGCTAATCTTGCAGCAAATACGTGCCAATACTGAGGACTTAAACCATAAGGATCTGCTTCGTCCGGACCATTTCTATAACCTAAATATTATTGGGTTATTATGAAATAATCAGTAAAAATCTCTATAATTGAAAGGTTGTAAGTTCGAACAGCCAAGTGCCAAAAAACCAGTTTCACTAATATACTGTTTGATGTGTGTTTCGATAACCAAGTTATCGTCTTCAGAGACTAAAAAGTTTTTAGTCTCTGTCTCTGAAGACGACAACTTGGTTAGTGGTAGTATAAACAGTGTATTCTTTATTAATATCATCAACTATTTTAGAAATTCTAGCTTACTAAATTTTTTAAACTATTTCAAAAAGCACTTAAAACCTTTTGGAATAGTGAATGTTTATTTTGTAGCACTAAGAGTCGTGTTTAATTCACATAAGTACAACTAATTATTTTTCCCGTTTTTTTGTTATATATCTGATAATAAAATTGACACTTTCAACTATAAATAAAATTATCTACAAGTCAAATTCCGTTCCAAATTAAGCATAGTCGCTTATTGAGGCGTACACCCAAACGAATTCGTAATTTATGAATTGATTTCGAAGTTAAATCAGTGAATCAGTGAATCCATTGTTATTACTTATTATTTCAAGAAGAAATAATTATTTTGAAGAGAGTAATGTTGGATAATTGTTTTTGGATGCAGTGAATAATACGATTAAAGAAGAAAATAAAATCTGGAAGTTGGATAGTATTATTGATAAAATAATCGAGTCACTCATTGTAATAAGTATTATAATTTTATCTTTAGCTATTTAAAAGTTATAAACAGTTTAATTAGGTGAAAACATAGGTAAATATACACCTGATTTTCATTCCTTAAACGAGTGTTGCTATTTAAGTCAAATGAAAACAAATCAGATCAATATACTTTTGCATACGTTTGAACGTATTTTTTCTTTCGATTAAGGTACCTTCATCGATGTTTCCTGGCACAACATCCGATTTTGTACCACGTTCACGAAACTAATCCTGGGGCGAAGTGTGACCATGTTTGAATATGGAAAATCAGCGGAATACGGTGGCTCAAGATGTTGCTTCATCACCAAAACTCGAAGCAAGTTAATCGGCACATTGCTGTTGGTTTGATCCACGTCGAGAAAGTCATAGAAAATCATCTTACGATTCATTTCCATTTTTGATCAAGATGATTGTTTCAAGTATCTGTAAACAACTCAAATAGCCCTCGTATGACAACACGCTCTGCGTACGTTTACCATTGAAAATGTCAAACTTTATGTCAGATTTGACAAAACTTAAGTAGCAGCCTTCGATTTTATAGAAATATTGTTTCATTCGAAAATAAAGTATTTTACTAGAAGAAGTGAAATAAATTTATGTTCCTTACCTCTATATTGGCACGTTTCCGGGGGATGCTTTTCGTCACCTTTCATATCTTCTCTATAGTGAGTGGTATTGAAAACTGGAACAAAATATAGGCAATAAAAGCATTAAAGACAAATCAGGAAAATTTAACGAGAAAAGGAAATGGATCAATATGATAAATGTAATTGGTGATAAACTGTGTTCCTTGGGTATTAGGAAAAATGCACTTAGTGATCTATAATGAAACAAAGAAGGTAAAACGATCAAGTCTGTTATCACCAAACGGAACTACAGAATGGTAACATTCAAATAAATCGATTCATACTAAAACAGCTTGCTATCTGGTCTAATTTCAATAAATAACCCGGTAACGATTTGGCGGATAGTTCCGATAGATCTTATACTGGAAGGCTTGAGATAGCATCCCACTTGTTATATCACAGGCCGAGTCATAATTGAGTCGAGTTGAATCTTGCAGCAATTCTCCAGCTCCAGGCCTATCGATACCCATCCAAGCTCCAAAATTCACTGAAAATTTTCCTGACTAATCAATATTTGCTTTTAAAATTTTGGATTCTGAAGTTGGCTGCCGGCTGGAGTATGAGCGTTTTCTTATTGGGAACGTGGCAAAGAAACACCAAAGTGTACTAACTTCAATATATTCCGAGTTTTCAAATATTAATCGTCTGGGGAAAAAAACTGTCGATACCAGAGAAGTCGTAGTATTAAAGCGATTAATTTTATATATTTAATATAAATTGGAAAATAGAAATGTATTTTTGAATTATTCATATCGATCCGGAGTGGAAGATCAGCCGACGGCGGACGAGAGGGGCCTGGGAGGGGACTGTAATATTTTTTTAGCTAATTTGTTAAAAAATTTTTGTCATACAAAACATTGGTTAGGTTCGGTTAGATTAGGTTAGGTTGGGTTAGGTTAGGTTGAGTTAGGTTAGGTTAGGTTAAGTTAGGTTAGGTTAGGTTAGGTTACAAGTTCGTAATTCCTATTAGCGAACTGCAATTCGCTGAAAGTTTATTCTAAACTCATCATAGACTGGTGTTTCTTATATTAATATAATTTAAAACTTAGAAAACTTACTAACCTGAAAGGGAAGCATCTATGTAACCAGTTAAATTGAATGATTCCGAATATTTATATTGATAAACCATCCTTGGAATAAAATCACTAGTATAGGCGATTACAAATCCCTAAAAATAAATAATTTTCCCACCCTATAATTCGCGAGATACACAACTTATGAAATAAAACTATAACTTAAAATCCACGTTTCATTTGAAAATATTTTTTATTGTCAAATTTCTTTCTCGAAACCAGACAAAAAAAATCAATACCATAATTCATAACTTTTCTAATAAATTGAATGGAAAACAGTAAAGATGTAAAATGTAATAAGATTCATAGTAAATGCTGGAAATAACCCGTGAATAGTCTTTTTCTAGTGGACGAATTACAAAAATATTTATCCTGAATTTTGAAACAACCTGTAGGACACTGCTTTCTGAACTCTCTGTACAATTTGTTCCACAACAACTCAATCAGATTGAGGCGCCGATGTTTTTTAAAACCTTCCTTCTTCAAAGTCCCTACAATTTTTACCAGGCCTCCAAACCATCAGCGAGCATGAGCTGTATTTGACAGCCGGGATTACACATGGATTCAGCATCCGTTCTATTTTTGACCTGCGCACAAACACTGTTCTCTCGGACCCCAAATTCTCAAACTTTGACTCATCACTCCATAAAGCTCTCACACTGTAGCTTTGATGTGTTAAAAAAGGTCGCTTTGAACGTTTCTTATCGCCAAAGCTCCTAGTGAATTCTGAATCTTTTTTCACGTGGTAGTCCACGGTATTTTTAATTCGACGTCAATGGTACAGTTAATTTCGATTGATTGATGGGGTGAACTGGGAAGAACATTAAACATCCCTTCTCCCCGTCAGTAAAATACTCTTAGAAGGTAATAATGAAAAAATATTTATGGTATTACGACGTTTGTAGTGAACGCGTCATCGGTTTAGGATATCCCAAATTTGCACTCGCATGTATAGAACGGCCCCCGTATTCAACGTACTTAAACCTGTGTGATTTCTTCTTAAGGGGCTCCTTGAAATATTACTATTATACAGAAAACCCCATGACCAAAGATCATTGGAGAGAAACTATCAGAAAAGGAATTTCTAATATTTCTTCATCTACGATTGAAAGACTTGATTATTATGCAATCACCTCGTAAATATTTACGTATACGAACTTAACAAAAAGATTTCTTGGTTCACATAGTATAAATTACAGCACGTTTTTGCGTGGCTAACTGGGACTAAACTACAATCATACGTGTGATAGCTGCTTTAAAGAGCGGAGTGCTTATGGGCTCCTGCATGATCTGGGATGGGAGTAAACAATGTAAAAACTTCGTTTTCAAAAGTATAGAGGGTGAAAATCGGATAATAAAATGAGGCATATTACGTTTGAAACTACTGCTGCGTATGTAATCGCTCGTAATATCCCGTACCAGGCACCAATATCCTCTACCCTTTCAGCTAAAGGTCTTCTAGCTTGAGTAACCATTTTATAAGCGTCCAATCGTATTTCCGCTATGTTATTTAACAAGGCACATAATGGAGCGAGAGGAAAGGCTGCTACAAACAAAGTGACGAAACCATATTGAAGAACTGGAAATGAAATTATCAATTTAGGTTGTATCAACGAATTTTTATTTGAATTGAAATAACGCCTTAACGTGAGATTAAGAAACGTTTTACATTTAATATGCAATCAATTGGTAATTCTGTCAACTTCACAGTAGTACCGTTAAAGACTAGTTGTAACATGATAAACATCAAAAGTCATACGCTCGTGCTCGCGTTGGCGCTCGCGTTTTAGCGTCCTAGTTAACATGAAGTCGAACGTTGCACGAACGTAAGAGTTTATAAATCCATCTCGAGTGAACAACTTAACCTTGGAAAAGTAGTTACGCTTCTTTTTTCTTCCTAAAATTTATGATATAATACAATAATCAATATCTCGTTATAGTATATTAACCTTCTATATGGTCTGAAGCTGTATTATATTTCTTCAATAATTATTAGTCTTGATTTTGCACACAGTTCAACGATTGTGATTAGTAGAGCAATTTCTTTATAATTTTTAGATACCTTTGTGTCTCTTTTTTTGTATATTTGAACAATTTGTCTATATTCCTTTATCATTCATTATACTTCTTAAGAAGTCTATCATCAAGTGGTTTCCTGCTTTTAGCATGTTCATCGTTATGCTGTTTTTTTCCTGGTGCTTTTCCTGTTTATGTTTTTTTAATTATATTTTATCCACTTTCTCGTATTTTGGGTTAACCAGTATTGTTTCCTGTTCACTTTCTTTTCCTGTTTTATTTTCTTTTTCAGCAACAACTATTTGAATTATTATCTTCATTTTTCTTTCATTATAATTCGTCTATATTCGTCTTTTTTATACTCCAAAGTAGTTACACACCTTTTTCTTGTATTTCGTATTATTCCTATAAATAACTTTCTTATTTTTCACTCAAATTTAGTCCAAAATATATTTTTCTTCATTGATCATTTTCTTGACTTCTGATGTTTGTTTTTTCTGTTCGTTTTGAGCTTCGTCTAAAGGTATATCGTGTGTTTTCTCCTTCAATGTTCTACCAAAGCGTTCTTTTAAAGCTTTTCTTCGTAATTTTTATTGTCAAACGTCCTTTTTCTCAAGTTTTAATCACGATATTTCTACTATCTCGTCTTTTTGGCTGCCAGTTATGTTTGTATTTAATTTTTCTTGATAACTTTGTTTATTTCTCCTTCGAACTGTAAAAACTTTACGCTTTATTTATGATTCTTTTTCCACAATTTTCTAAATTTTGTCTTCTTCTATTCCATTACCAGTAGGAAATTAACACTTCCGATCTTCAGGTATGAGCATAGATAGCTCTTACAAAATTTATATTAGTCCACGTTTCTTTGTTTACAAAGAAGTAACCTGTTACTAATTTTTCTTAGGTATTTGTGTATATTTATTTAATTTGCTATTCCTAAATGTTAAGTGCAAAGTTTATAACGTGTGTGGCTGTGAAAAATAAGAAAAAACCTCACTCATTTCCAAATATTCATCGAATAGGGCCAACCTTCCTGGATCTTGTAAATGATAATCTTCTTCCCACCTGGTATGTTTTCTTGTTAAGTCTTTAGTATTAGATTTATGAGTTCTCATTCGCCACCAGTTATAAAATGCACTGAAAAATTATAAATTTATATAAATATAACCGAAAACCCTTGTTTTAAACGGCCAAAATGTGTTTTGAGATTTAACATTTGTCAGAATCCTTGCAGCTATTTATTATCTCCCTAACCTAACCTAACCTAAGTTCACATAACCTCACCTAACCTAACCTAACCTGATTCGATCTGACTTAACCTAACATAACCTATAAAATTTTAGGCTTAGGTTAGGTAGGGGTTATTATTTTACGACGTGGTCGTTCACGGATGTCCTGAAAGATCTAGGATCGTTTTTTGATGGAGCTTGATGTTATTTATATAAATGTGATATAACTTACGGATTGAAAAGCTCAACGAAATTATTAAAAATTTGTTTGCCTATCATAATAATTGATAGCTGAATGCAGAGTTCGCTTAAACAACCGGCTGGATCACAGATGTCGCCTTTGACTCTTAAAAACACGGATTGCCTGGTTACAGTGTCACCAGGATAATCGTAAAATCTACCCTGAAATAGAATTCATCAATAATATGTGACAATTTATAATTGGAGCATGATTACCTTAAAAAATGCGATGTAAATCAACGATGAATAAAAGTTCATGAACTCGAAAAAGAATATTTTGAAGGTATAAGAGTTTTCGTATTCGGTTTGAGTTCGAGGACTTTCTAAATTTGTTAAATATATTGCTAGCCTATGGTAAAACTGAAAAATGATATTTTTCTATTATAATTATAACTTGAAAATTTAGAAAAAAGCTTGTAAAAACTAAAAAAATCTAAATAAAGATGAAACGATTAAAATAAAATTTTAATAAACAGAAAAAACCACAATGTATTTGTATACTTCAATTTTAAAAACGTTGAATTACAGATAATTAGAATCGCATCATGATTTAAGGGTGATTAGGTCACTAGATATGGTCCTATGAAGTGCCGTGAGATCAGGGATGCTCCAAGAGAAACTAGTATCGTCTGTCTAGATAGACAATGTCGTTGATGAATAGAAGAAACCAAAGGGTCTAGTACTGAGCCTTGGGGCACTCCACATTCTATTGGCTTGCAAGAAGACATAGTTATATCAACCCCTACAAGCTAACTTCTGTTGGTAAGATATGACTTAAACCATGCGAAAGGTGTTTTCCTCAAACTGTAGTACTACAATTTGTTAATTAAAATATTATGATTGACATAGATAACGTGGGATGGAGTCCATCACTTCCAGATGAGTATTTATTTTTGATGTCATTAATTGTAGTGGGAAATTCTGCTAAAACTACGGGCATAAAGAAGTAACTGTGTAAGTGAGAATTAGCATTAGCACCAGGAAGATACGAAATAAATAACGATTTGATAATTTACTTTATTTAATAAAAATTCGTGCAAAAAAAGTATGAAATTAGTGTGAATTGGTACAGGAAACCTCATAGAAATAGAAAATGAATCATTTTTATTTATTATTCCTAATTTCCCAATTCTTCATTATTCATTTAGTTTAAATTATCTGAATGGAGTAAATTTTTGTACATACCCTCGTTAAACACATGATAATTATAAGGTTTATAACGGCGGCGGATACTGATGTTACGATTTTGGCATGTTTTTTCATAAAAAAATTTTTACTTCCATATATCACCGAAACAAGCGACAGTCTATAAATTATTGTTCCCAATACGGCACATAAAATTACAGCAATCTAAAAAAAACGAATTGATGTTATTAAATTTTGTTGTAATAACTTGGAAAATACTCACCATAAAAAATACAACTGATCCAGTGATTGCTAATCTCATTACTCTTGTCCATGCTGGTAAATACGGCTCTTTATCTCTAGTTACAGGGTTAGTTCTAAAAGTTTTGACACTTGTTTCGAAT
The DNA here is from genome assembly GCF_026250575.1 of Diorhabda carinulata. Lineage (NCBI taxonomy): Eukaryota > Metazoa > Arthropoda > Insecta > Coleoptera > Chrysomelidae > Diorhabda > Diorhabda carinulata. The sequence goes on from NC_079463.1 coordinate 25,128,212, forward strand.
TCTAAAACAAAACGATATTCCTCTATAGGAAAGTTATTTTTTCAGTACCTCCTACAGCTGACTGAGGCTGGGGATGTAAATTTATCCAAATTAATAACCCCCTACAGTTTCACAAGGGTTGTTTTAAATTCACTATGTGGTATGTTATGTATGTATGTTATGTTGAATGTAATTAATATAAAGAAATAATTATCCCAATACATTACATCTATATTTATGACTAATAATTATCTATATTCATATATAGGCTTTACGAAAAAAAAGGCTTTTGGTGACAAAATTAATCGTAGAAAAAAACAACGCCATCGTGTTCTACGAGTTAAATAAAAGTTATGTGCATAAAATTCAACATTTTTTGTCTATGAGTTATTTTTTAAACAATAAAAACACCAAAAAATCGGTACAAATTTTGTTTTTTGCGTTTTGCACTGAACCTATGGAAGACTCGAACTGGTTACCATAGGCCATATTGTAGAGAATTGAAAAATCTTCAAAATAAGCTTTTATAAATTAAATTTTGATAATTTGTTATGCCCCTGGTAACCAATACCAGTCTTGCATAGGTTCAGCGCAAAACGCAAAAAACACAATTTGTACCGATTTTTAGGTGTTTTTATTGTTTAAAAAAATAACGCATAGACAAAAAATGTTGAATTTTATGCACAAAACTTTTATCTAACCCCTAGAACACGATGGCGTTGTTTTTTTCTACTAGTAATTTCGTAAATGCCCTGGCCTAATATATTTTCATTCATGGTATCTGTTTTTGATTAGATATCTAAGTCTATAATCTGGCCGGTCGGTAGTGAGAGCAATAAAAAACGCGTGATCGGCTCATGTGATGCTAGTGGTACCTTTTATAACGATTCGTATTGGCTGAAGCAATGTCTGAGAAAGTCAAGTTCACACAGCTGCACGTTACATTAATTGATTATTATTATATTCTAAAAATTTTATATTAATAATTATTTTAAGCTTTTGTTTTATTATGTTATTTATTTACTTTGATAAAAATTAAAAATTAAACTACATTTCTAAAATGCGCTTTTACAGTAAGAATTATGTGACTGTATAATAGCGCATGTTAAACATGTACTTTAATTTTTATTATTCTTTAATACGTGGTATTATAGTTATGTTATACATTGACTATCCTCTATTTTAAAATAAATTTTATTGTTAAAAGTGGCTGTGATATTCATGGAACTAAATTTAAACTGTCTATTTACGTTATTCAATCTGAAGAACAATCATTTCTAAACGCGTCATTGATTTAATACTTTTAGAATTTTGACAAAATGCATCTGAGGATACAAAGCATAATAAATATTTATTATTTATAAAAACTGGAGCGATTTTCCTCATTGCAACCAAGTTATTGTTTTTATTGTAGTTGCAATCTTTTGGTTAGTGTGGGTAAAAAAATATTCCAAGACTATAATGTTTACATATTGGATAAAAGTGGCACTGTTTTTAAATTCCACCAATGAAACGCTAAGATAACAAGAGTCACAATGACAATGGAATGTGATCATCCGGTGGTCAACAATTACGGTTAGGTCATTTCCATCCCTAAAAATACCGATAAGTTCCTTCACATATAATATAAATGACGAACAGAAGGCGGCGATTAGAAGAATCGTACATTCCTTTTTCTTAATCAACGAATTGCCAACTGTCCAAAAAATAATGATGGCTATTGAACAGCATGAAGATTTGCCGAACTTAAAGAAAATAGTAGTAAACTATTCGAGCTTTGTTTAATCGTAGACATTGTTTAGTAAATTCCGAAATTACCATAAGTAACTTTTGGTTGTCATCGCCTCAGTTCAACTTAGTTCATATTGGTCTTTTCGACCTTCGGGGTTAATAACTACCACAATTGATGAATTTACCCAAAAAGTGTTACGGATACCTGAGACAGGAGACAGGTAAGTATCAGAAAACCTCTCTAAATTAGATTTTATATATTAGATAAACGACGGGGATTACCTAAGTATAGAGGCAACATAAGAATGAAATTCTCAGAAAATCGTAGAGCTCTTAACACTTTTGGGGTACATGGAATATTGTTTTTTCAGTTATTGGAATATTTTCACACTGCTGACATCTTGATAGTGAAGGTGAAAGAAATTTATAGTGAACGAGATTAACCCTTCGTTGTATTTGTATGAATTTGCGCATTTTTCAAAATATGAGTTTACGTATACCTATCTGACAGTTGTATACCGCAATTTTCCTACCTCACTCAATTGAAACCATTATACAGAATACCAGAAATTAAATATTATTATTATTAGGATAGTAGTTTTCAGTAAATATGCCCTCAAATTATTACGAAATGCGTAAAAAGATTTCAATTAGCAAGTGATTGTGCATTTTTTTCGCATTGTAAAATATTGAGCCTTTAATTAATTCTGAACGTGGTGTTGGTAGGTAAAGATTATGCTCCACGTTCCTAAGTGGATAGCCGTGCAACTATCATTCTGAAATTGGAGAAGCGATGAAAAATATATTCAAACTATACCTGGTCTAGGCTCTTCATCCTGATCGGTTGCTTGAAGATCCCATTCCCATTGTATTACACTTTGTTTTCTTCTCCACATTTCCAAAAAAACTGTAGCTGAAAAATTGATGATTTGTTGAAACATCAAGCGCCACCATGTTAAAAAAAATAATAGCCGGGAGCGTTCGTTTTGATAAAAAATTGGATAAAAGTATTTTAATAATGGGACTCGTCAGTTCTGTAGAAAATGACAAAGCCTAGTGTTTGTTTACTTTATACGAGCGCATGCAACAAGTTTATTTGTTTTATTTCTTCGGTGTTGATTCTAGTTTAGTCCCAGTTAGCTCTGTGATAACTTTTTGCGAAGAATTGTTTTCGTTCTCGCAAATTGAGAGTTTTAAAATGGGTTAAATCGAGGTACTATCGGTTGAAACTCGTGCATAAATAGTAAATCTTCATGGGTCTTCAAGACAAAAGACACCGTACCATTACCGCTGAATTAAAAATACTTAATCGTATCATGGAGTATACATGAAAAAATATGCATCCACCAGAAGCTTTGGCGTTAAAAAACTTTCAGAACGACGAATTTAGGGTCCAGAAAGAGCAGCTGAGATCAGTGAATCTAGGGATTTGCCTTTTAGTACTCTTACAGTGAGAAGGAGATAGGTTGAAGTTGACTTTTTTGGGCTAAAGAGGGCCAAAGAACATAAAAATTAGACACATGAATGGTAAGAAAGAGTTTTATTGAGTCAGAAGTTAATGTTTGAGGTTTTGAGGTCAAAGGAAAAACGCATGTTAAATTTGTGTGTAATCCCGACTGGCAAACACGGCGAAAGCTCGGTTATGGTTTGGGGATATTTTGGAGAAAGATCAAAATAAAATTAAGAGGTTACAGTGAGCTAAAGAACATGTTAGGTGTTAGATCCATGGATAATCCCGACTGGCAAACACGGCGAAAGCTCGGTTATGGTTTGGGGATATTTTGGAGAAAGATCAAAATAAAATTAAGAGGTTACAGTGAGCTAAAGAACATGTTAGGTGTTAGATCCATGGATAATCCCGACTGGCAAACACGGCGAAAGCTCGATGATGGTTTGGTGGAGAGGCGACTGGAGACCTGGTGAAGAATAAAGACTATAAAAATTATCAAAGGAAAATGAAGTACGTTCTGATCAGCGCCTGATCAGCAGAAATTTTATCTTCCAGTATGACAACAATCCCGAGCATCTCTCGCTGTTGTGCAGTAATTTGGCCCTCATAGTCACCCGACCTCAACCCGTTTAAGTTATTGTGAAACAAATTATCAAATAGAACCAAAAAGACAACGATTATCGATCGTATTGTTTGTTTTTGTTGCGTTTCATACAAATTATAGGGCGGACAAAAACTTTTGTGTATATCGTATTCCGTAAACTCAAGCTTGTTCCAGAAAAACGTACAAATATGAAAAAATTGATAGTAGTTATAAAAAGGTTATCTTACCCCATAGACTCATGAAAATAGCAAAGAAGACAGTAGCAGGGTTGTCGAATAAATAAGTCAATCTAGCAAATTTACAGCTGTCTATTAATTTTTGATATTTACAAGCTTTATCACACATTGGACATAATGTTATGTTGCCAGGTCCATTTATATCACAAATTTCTTTACTAAAAATAATGAATAAATAAAAACTGACACTTTTTTTTTGGGAGTATGTTGAAATCTTGGTAACTTACGTGGGTATATTGTCATCGCCGTCTATGGTGAATATACCGTATAAAAAACATAGTGTCCCTACTATTGCAGGAGCGTACAACATTTTAGTATAATAACCTAACCAACAAAAATAGAGACCTATTTTATCTCCAAAATATTTTCTAACTAAATTTAGTGGCTGTCTTTTCATCCATTTGGCTGGTCTAGCCCATTCCAAATATAATAACTGAAATTAAAAAAATTGTATTTCAAAGAGTGAAGAAAAAGTCGAATCAACAACTCCTTTTTAAGATAAAACTTTTTCCTCTTCTCCTAAAAATATCGTTGGAGTGTTATTCGATTTGGAATCGCACGCAGAAAGTTTTTGGAAAGGGCAAAATTGCAAATTCATGAACAATTCACTTAAAAAAGGGGTTTGGTTTTTTGTTTATTTCTCAAAAACGAAATGTGATTATTTAAATTCTGAAAAATATTTAAATAAAAACGTTGGGGTGTCATTCAATTTAGAATGGCACGTAGAAAGTTTTTGAAAAGGGCAAAATTGCAAATTCATGAACAATTCACTTAAAAAAGGGGTTTGGTTTTTTGTTTATTTCTCAAAAACGAATTGCGATTATTTAAATTCTGAAAAAATATTTAAATAAAAACGTTGGGGTGTCATTCAATTTGGAATGGCACGTAGAAAGTTTTTGAAAAGGGCAAAATTGCAAATTCATGAACAATTCACTTAAAAAAGGGGTTTGGTTTTTTGCTTATTTCTCAAAAACGAATTGCGATTATTTAAATCAGAAAAAATATTTAAAAAAAACAAGAAATTTCCTAAAAAATATTCTTCAACAAAAAATATTATTTAAGTATGTTAGATTTGAATAAATATAAACACTCATAGGAGAGATCAACAAATAAGTCGAAGGCAAAAAATATTTATGGCGATTTTTCAAGAAGTTATTAGTTAATCAACAATATCATGTAGCCTGAAGTTGACCATTGTAATAATTAAACTGCAAATCTCAGATTTTTTTCCTTTCGTTGAGCCCTTGATCCCTCGGTATTCATTTTTATTAACAGAATGTTTTTTTTTTATTTCTCGTAAATTTATAAATCCATTACGTAACTATGAAGTGTTTTAATTGCGCTAATCTGTTTATGAATAGCAACTAAAATTGGACGAAGAAAATCCAGGCGATATCAAAAATAACACTTTTTGATTTCATAAGTGAACATTTTGTACTTGGAGTTTTGAGTCTAAATCGAAGATCAGGTTCAGCTTAACTCCTCAGAAGTTTTAGATAAGGCAAAAACCGTCGCATTTATAAGGCTTCTGAAAAACAAATCGCGTTGAGCACAGCTTAGAAGTACCAAAGGTCGACGTGCTTTGAAAAACTGTTCAGGCAGCTTGGTTTGAAACGTTCAACGCCACTTAGTGGACTGTAAGATTTGTCAATGTCGTTGATCATCACATGTCTGAGCGTGGAGATGGCGTTTTATATAATGTTCGCTTATAAAACCAATCACCAGTCGTGATTCATGTCTGTTTCAAGGGAAAAGATGATTAGTAAAACTGGCAAAAGCCCCATCTATGTGCTCCTCAGACAGCTGTTTATATTTATCTCCGCAGAATTTGTTTTGCGAGAAGACTACACTGGTGATTTTGCTGTAAACAAACGGCTACCCGAACCAACTAGACCTTGAACTCCATGAACTCACTAGTTCATGTACGACTTTCTTCCCCTGCAGAAGGCACCTAGAGCATAATATTTCGCCGTTTTGGCTTTTATAGCTGTCTGAGTTTCTATGGTGTCCATTAAGTACGCCTATCCATATTCCATCACAGTGGAAAGTTGGACTTGGACTTGCAGTCTCCGAACCTTTCTATAGGGTTCATACAACATAATTTTTTTTGGTATTTGCTATTTAATTGAAGAACGCCTATTTTGTCTTTGTGGCATTCCTTTCGGGAGGTCTATGTCCATCAATGGACATCTGACTTTTGAAATGATGAGTGAAAATATAATTTGTATCATCCATTAAAACAATTTTGAATTCGGTCAGTTTAAACAAAGTTATTGAGCGAACATGTCAGTTCAAATACAAATATGAAGATCCTGGAATCCTGATTGGGTTTTATTAATATGGAACCATAATTTCTCACCCTCCTATCTAGGATTTTTCCATCACTGGTATCTTTATCCCATCGTCCTTCGTGTAATGGAAAACAAGCGTAGTACGTATAATCATTCAAAAGCCTTCTGATACCTACCTACAAAAAAATAAAAAAGGATATTTTAATATGACTTACATGAATTTATTATTATTTCGAAATATAAACTTACTTTATCTGTATCATCAAATTTGACCCTCAATAAAATTTGCATAACAATTAGACTCCTTTGAGCGCTAGAATATTCTGTTACTCGATCCTTTACTACAAACCTAGAATTAAACTGAGTCAAAGACTTGGTATAGTGAATTATTGTATGTAATTAATTTTGTGAAAGTATTTTAAATTAAATTTTTTTAAGCTTCAAACCAAGAGCTTCGTCTATATCGTTTTTAAAGGATATAAACATCGTTGTCTTCACAATTAATGTTCATTCAAATAAAAAAAGAATTTAAGGTTGGGTTTCAAATCGGGCTTACAAAGTGCATTACCGATCATTACGCCTTTCCGTAAAAACTACATTAAATGCCATTTCTACTAAGATGAAATTTCTGACACCGTTGGTGATATTCATTATGAACACACTGTTTATACTACCACTACACCAACACTCACAATTTCATTGTCTGAACCGCGTTTGATAACCAAGTTATCGTCTTCAGAGACTGAGCAATTTACCTTCAATCTCTGAAGACGATAACTTGGTTATCGAAACTAGCGTCACACAGTGTAATTGTGATAAACAGTGTGTTCAGAATGCTATTTCTGCTAATAAAAAATAAATTCGTACTGGTAAAAATAGTAGTCAGTAGATAAACCCAGGGCACAAAGCGTTTATGGAAATTAATTCTCCATTTACACCAAATGTTGCCTATATATTTAGACTGCTGATGTTGCAGCTGGTAAATCATGGACAATCCCAAGTTACTGAACGTCTATAAAAGTCAATTCTTCTTCTTCATTACACGTACATGTAGATTTAAACAGCAAGTCTCTTCTGTAGTATTTATCTCTTTATCTACCTGGTAGTATTCGACTCCATGGACAAACTCCTGCTACTGACAGTGTATAAAAGTAGATTTATTCTTTTCATCACAAGTTGCCTGTACATTTAAGCTGTACCAATTTCTTCTCTTGTGTAAAAAGTAAGCGAAATAAAGTAAATCCTATTAAACTGGAGTAATTTGAATGGTACCTACTGTATGGAGATACTTATGGATATTGATCTTAATCCCGAAAAATCTGGTTGTCTACAGGCGGGCTCGGTGCTATGAGCCACGTCTGCCTGTCGAGTGAGTCTTAGAGATACTACTCTAGGTTGGATTATATTAAACAGAGCATCTGCTGTGGTAGTATCAGTAAAACAAAGTCAGATCAGTGACTTTTCTACTATGCTCTAAACTGTCCAAGTTTCTGGTCAACTCTGGATCGATGGATGTATTGACTCGAGTGTCTTCACGGCGCCGAGCTCCAAATATGCGAGCAATACTCATGGATGATCGAATATGGACTTTGTTTATTGATCATTTGGGTCAGTCAGTGACTATTGGAAAAAACTTCCAAAGTCCAAAGTTACACCGTTATACCTGAATCGAGTCGTTTCCAGTTTATACAAGGTGAACCTCGGATTTTGTTGAGTACCTCCTGGTGTACAGAGTTTATTTATACTACCTTGAAGATATTTGTGCATAATGGGCCCTCTAGATCAGCTTTCACTTGGAGCTCCGAACGGAAGGCTATTTTAATTCCAGAATATTTTTTTCCCGCCTGGACGTATCGGCACAGCGACGAAACTTGGGCCTATTTATGTCCCCTAGGTCTGATCTACCACGTACAATATATTTGTCTTGTGATTCTTATGGTAGATTAAGTATTCGATATCATGGACAGACCCAGATCTCCAAGTGTCTATAAAAGTAAATGTTTCTTCTTTATTTCATGTCACTTGTACATTTAAACTTCAAGAACGTCTTCTCAATTGTTTGCTAGCATAGAAAGACCTAGGCTACTATAGAAATTATTTTTTTCCTCATTACATGTTGCAGTTATTGTTGAAAGTACTTTGAACGCGTTTATATTTAACTAATTTGATGATTGTCCGACATGCACCTCAACTAATTAACCTCAAAATGAAAAAGAAGAAGCTATAAGCAAAAAGCTTAACCTCAACAGGTAAATCTGAAGCTAATTATTGCTCACAGAAGCTTTAGTGTTTGTATGTTAGTAAATACTACGAAATATTATTTTTTGATTATGTGAATAAACAAATAAATCCTGAATATACTCACTGCTCTTCTCTATCTCCCCCTTCTGTAGCATCATAAAAAGACGGTTCTTTATTGATTAAATCGTGATTAAATTCAAAAAATTGTTTCCATTTTTTCTGCCATTTCGAATACATTGTCTCGGCTTTCCCCATTTCCCTTTTGTCGTCCTATAAATATACTTAATTTTGATCTTTTTAAACAGTTAACTAGGAAAACGATGTCTTAAGATTGATTTACTTCGTACACGTTGAATAATTATTAAATTTTCATATGAAGACATCACGTAATTTATATCACTCTGTGTGAAATTCTGTTAAGCTCCAACTAAACTAGGAGTAAATTTCTTGCTACTCTCTTTACTTTAAAGTGAACATTTCAATCAAATGTTTTATTTGTTAGTATTATCACTGATAACGTATGTAACAAAAATTTTTGGAAAACAATCGTTGGTTTCAATTCAATTCTAAATAACTTATTGCCATAGGAAACATAGATTTTATAACGTTTATACGTCACTTCAATTTTTGTCAAATTGTGAATATATTTAGAGAATATTGCACTTTCGACAAGGAATATCATGACAAAACCTTCCAAAAAGTAGACGGCTTGAAGCTTTGACTAACGTCCAATCAACTATATTAGTGGAATGTGCAAAAGACAAATTAGAAACATCAACTCGATGGTCGAGGACAGGACTAAAAGGACAGGAAGTTAAACATCGGAATAGGAAGAAATGTCAAAGAATATTCCGAAGATTAGTTGCGCAGAATTTTGATATGCTGTCGTGCATCAAGGAGATGATTTAAAAAAGAAATTTGAAGATAAAGTATTAGATCTGACGTGCCATATCTGAAGCAGGCATTTCACGTACTTACGTCAGGGTTGAATGTCCCCAAAAATTGCTTGATTTTATTAATGCATTTCTTCCCAGATAGATAATCCCTAGGCTCGCCCTATTGAAGAGTTTTGGGCGATATTGAGTATAAAAATATATGTTATGAATCAAAATTGCTACAGACATTTTTTCCGAAAACTCTTGTTACATTAATAATTCGAAAAGTTACTACCAAACATATAGAAGAAAAAAGAGATTAAGAAGAAGAAAAAGAAGAAGGGGATATAGATAGAATAAGCAGAATACGAGAAGAGGTAGGAGCAGATATGAAACACGATTAAAAAACAGGAAATTTGAAAAGATAAAATGAAGCACACAAAATATTACTAGTAGTATGGAGTTCAAAAACAATTCCAAAGGAGTTTCGAATAGCAATAATAACACCCATTCCCAATAAAGTTTCATGAACGCCCCAGGAAGACGCTTACACAACGTCTGATCCCAAAATCTTCTGAATCAGCTCTCGGATTGGCACAAGAAATGAAAGGTGACTCTCAATTCTTCAAAAACCCAAACTATCGTCTTCAAGCATCTGGACCGTACGATATCTACCTAAAAAATTTCCACTTAAAGCATTGGAGAGAAAGTCTCGAGGTCAGCAAAGAAACTTTGTAGTTTCAAGTGAAATTACCTCTCAATTGGACGATTGATCTGAACGATCCTCTTGACAGAGTATTGAGGCTAACTCATCTTATCTTGCAGGAAAATTCGACTCAGCTCCAGTAATATCGATTATGTCATTATTGACATTATAACACACCTTTTAATCCTTCTAAGTGACCTCCAAGTCTGATACGTGATTCGCATCATAGAATCAAACGATTCCTTCCCAACCCCTGGATCACTACTAGATTAGCCATTTCTTTAAAGCACGAGAGGAAACTTCCCTGTACCTCCTGCGACGACATACAAGACTTTCTACTTTGTATTCCTTGATAATAACCCCATCGTCATTAGATGAAACTCTCTACTAATCTCATCTCGTCGATGATTGGTGTTGCAGGTTTTCTGCGAGTTTCCTGATCAATTAGTTCACTAGCCGACGATAGGAAGTAGGTCTAAAGAAAAACTGGTTGTTTCTTTTTTTTGCTCTTTCTTCCATTGCAGTACACTCTACCATCCTCAATCCACCACACCCCCAGCTTAACAGAAGAATCTATCCTATATCAAAGCGCAGCTTAATGAAGCTCCCCGTCCACGTGAATCATGTGGTCATCCAAATCATAAACAAACCAACGAACCTCTCTTTCTCTCAAACGTAGTGAGTCTGGTGCAAAAATCGAACAATCAAAGTTGAGATGGTTTGAAGATGTGTGAAAATGGAGGGGACAGAAAAGATATGGGAAACGGAAATGGACAAAAAGAAGAGAAGCGGCAAATACGAAAATAACAAACAGTCTGGTAAAAAGAAGACTAAACTGGAGACGGATTAAAGGTAGTTAGCAGCAGATAGAGCCAATATATATTATATAACCTCTATATCTATTGTAGAAGATATAATATAGTTTACCCATGCTTTCACTGATATTGTTATAAATCTTTTGATAGGCAATTTCATTCCCATTAGAGCTGCATATCGTGTCTTCGTTTTCCAAGGTAAATGGATTTTCAAAAACCAAGTTTTTCCATCGAATGATAAATCCTTATGTTCTAATTCTAATTCTAGACCTTCTTTAACTAGATTTTCCTAAAAAATTATGGAAACGTTTAACGTAATATTGTAAGTAAGACTAAATTCAGTTTTAGATATTTATTATGTGATTTTTTAGATTTATGAGAAGGATTTTTCTATCATAGAAAAAAAGAAATGGGTATATGCACCTGAAACGTTTTTCTTCTATCTCTTCTTTTTGCTTCAGCTTCAGTCATCACACCTAATTCTTCTTCCTCATAAACTAGTACCATATCTATTTTTCTACGGCCGTCGCGGAAATATAAACTTTCTGGATCCAGAATCTGAAATAAAATTATTACTGGGATCACCGGATTTCCGAAGAAAAATATTAAGAATCTTAAAGCTAAATGGAATTTTCATAAAGAACAGACTATTTTGGTAAAAGGCACCTGGCTAATTGAGAGGCCTTTCATCTCAAAGTATCATATACAGGCAATGTTTTTGTTTCAATTGACCAAATAATATTATATAAACGATATTCTGCATGACGGTACCGCCAGCATACTGCCGCTCGTGATGACCATTTTATTGTGTCAACAACAAACAGCTCAGTGAGGTGCGAGGATTGATTATTAACCAGTGGACAGTAAGACCAAGACTTGGTCCAAAACCTCCAGCCCATCAGCAATCATGCCTGCGCTTCGCATAGTATCATCTGAATTGGACATTAGAACAATGGAGATCTGTTCTGCTTTGAAGAGCGGAATGCTCTTCAATGGAAGTGGTTCCTGTATGATCTGGGGTGCAATTTCTATGGAGCACGAACCGACCATGTGTTCATTCGCAGGGACGACCGGATTCGCGAAAGAAGAAAGTCAGTTTTCGGATTATGAAGTGGCTAGCTTACAGTCCTGATCTAAATCCGATAAAACCCTCTAGACTAATAATTCTGAAAGGCTATGGAAAAAAGGGGACTAAGATCTATATGAATTGGTGAACCGACCTATAGGTCAACTGATAGGAATAAAATTCGTTATCCTTCGGAGTCTCCAAGGACATTCCAGAGGTGTGTCCATCGATAGCGACCTGAATGTATCAGTCTTTGATAAAGCAAATAAGTCAGTCGATAAGTGAGGACGACAAACCGTATGATCTTGATTTATTTAGAAGTATGTATATATCCAGTGCGATTGCTCTAGATTTCCCATATTTCTCTATAGCTTCAGCCCATACTTTGGTGATGTATGCTAGGAGGTCCTCGGGTTAGGTTAGGTTAGTTTTGTTGACGGAAACCACATTCATGATGTTAGCGGACTCAAGATATCTGGTTAACGCCTTCCTCCACGACTTTGACCATTACTGGGACTAGTTCTCTTTTCGTCTTGCGATCACTGCGAATCACTTCGAATCAGTTTATTATTTTCTGTACAAGATAACACACGACAACTAATCAACAACGACAATTTGTCAACCCTATGCTTGTGTGACCATCAATTTATTTGTAATAATTTGTATAATGGGCTTGACATTAAGGATCGCTTAGCATATCCATTACCAATTTATCGATTATTTCATTTCACATCGCTAATCCATTAGATATTCACTTTGGGAGATATGGAGATAGAATAAATACATACGAGGAGGCTTAAATGAAACACTATCAATAATAATTGAAGCCACTACTAAGTTGGAATTTTTGGAACCGTTGGTGATATTCATTATGAACACACTGTTTATACTATAGCAACACTCAAAATTGCACTGTCTGACGTACGTTTCTATAGCCAAGTTGTCGTCTTCAGTCATCGATAAAAGCCTGTGTTAAGATCTACGATTAAGATCAGACATCACATGGCTGAAGACTGGTACTCTCTCAAGAAATATAAAGGAATGCCGCCAGAACAACCTTTCCTTCACCCAACGTACTCTCCACCCTTCTCGGCAAAATCGGTTTATGTATAATACAAGCTTTGAAAGATTGAATGGCGAGCGTATTTGAATTATTTAAATTGGGATATTGGTTCATTCTGTTTGTTTTTGTTTTTCTTTCTTGTTGTGCTTTTGTCCTTATCCATTGCCTGTTTCGTCAACCATAATCCTTCCAGTGTTTTGTCTATCGTTATTAGTTTTTTGGATCTTTTGGCACCCTAACTAATTTGTTTTGTTTTATATCCCTCTTCCAGTCATGTATACGACTTTTACCTACAGGATTGTTCACTTCTAGTATCTTCTCGTATCACCTTGTACCATATCGTATCATCTTGTATCATCTTGTATCATCTTGTACCATCTTGTACCATCTTGTACCATCTTGTACCATCTTGTACCATCTTGTACCATCTTTTACCATCTCGTATCATCTAATTTCATCTCGTATCATCTAGTTTCATCTCGTATCATCTTGTATTATCTAGTTTCATCTCGTATCATCTTGTATCATCTCGTATTATCTTGTATAATCTTATATCATCTTGTATCATCTTGTATCATCTCGTATGATCTCGTATGATCTCGTACCATCTCGTATGATCTCGTATGATCTCGTATGATCTCGTATGATCTCGTATCATCTCGTATCATCTGTTATCATCTCCTATCATCTCCTATCATCTGCTATCATCTCCTATCATCTCCTATCATCTCCTATCATCTCCTATCATCTCCTATCATCTCCTATCATCTCCTATCATCTCCTATCATCTCCTATCATCTCCTATCATCTCCTATCATCTCCTATCATCTCCTATCATCTCCTATCATCTCCTATCATCTCCTATCATCTCCTATCATCTCCTATCATCTCCTATCATCTCCTATCATCTCCTATCATCTCCTATCATCTCCTATCATCTCCTATCATCTCCTATCATCTCCTATCATCTCCTATCATCTTCTATCATCTCCTATCATCTCCTATCATCTTCTATCATCTCGTATCATCTAGTATCATCTAGTATCATGTCATGTTTCAGAAATAAATATGATTCTCATTCTACTAGCTTCTTCATCATGTCTCTCAAAGCATTATAGTTCTGTGCCAGGATAGTCTACACAAAGAGTAATTTTTGCCATCAACAATGTTTTTGAATTGTTTTGCAGGTTGTTATATCTTTGTTTCAATCGGGTCTTGATGTAGGACTATAAATTTTGAGAAAAATGTAGTTTTATCTTCGATCTAGATATCGTTGCTGTAATAAATCCTACATTATATAAAATTCAAACTTACTTGTTCTTTTTCGACTGGAGTTGCAGGTGTGGAAATATCTAAAAAGTCGTCGCTGTCTTGAACTAGAGATGGCAGTGGTGTACCAGGTAGATTCATTTGAGAGTCATCATTTAGTTGTGGTCCAAATGCATCTTTCACTGTCGCACTATTGGTTCTAGACTGAAAAAATATATTGGCATAATTATAACAAAGGAAAGCTCACCAAAACACACGTATCACTAGAATATAACAATATAACAACCTTGTATCTATAACATTCACCTTGTGAATCATAACTTAATATTTTGTATAAACTAAGAATTGGCAAATTGTTGACAGTGACTTGTTATCAATGTACTGTTAAGAACTCGTACACGACATCGACCGTCAAGCGGGTCCTGTTCAGTATTGAGTCTAAAATTTGGCAAATACGCCGGTTTGGGGAATTTGCTTGATGTTTGTTTTTACATATGTTTTTATCATAATGGTGAATTGTTTATATTGTTTTGTATTATTTTCAATCAGGCCTTTTTATTTATTTGTTTGTTTACTTTCTAGAATTCTAGAAATTCCCTTCTGATATATAATCGAACTTGTTTGGCAGCAAGAATTAGTTAGTTTATGATAGAAAGTCATAGGAAACGGAACGAAATAAAAAAGTAACCGTTAAATATAAATAAATTAAAAAAGTTAGTTGATTTGAAAATATGGTTTTATTTAGTTGAGAGTAAAGACATATGAATGAGATTTAATAGAGATTCTTGAACCCTATTTATTATGTAATCGCAAGTGATTATAGTTAACCAAATCACATGGTTAGCTAAGGACCCTTCCAGGTCAAATTATAAGATTAGAAGTAGGGAAAAAAGTAACGCAAAACACAGTCGTGGTGGATTCGAACCTCATAGTTGGACAAGAGTTAATTTCAGTACAGCATGATATCCGTGATATTTCATTTTTGTTAGTTATAGTGTTTTGAAAGTTTAGGGAAACCTCTAGTAGGAAATAAAAGGAAAATATTTCCAGAAGAATCAGTTTTTTTTGTAAGGTGTGAAAATACTTTTTACGTACAATCTATGGGACTCGCGACTCTCTTAAGGGGGTACTCTACCCAATAAAACCACATCTCTTTCTGCTTATACCCTTCTAAACCTTTAACGAAGTGAAAACAATAAAATTTTTGTATATCCACATCTAGATAAGATGTAAGATAGAAATTTATTTCACTGTGTTTCCTAACTATCAAATCCCACTGTTGTTGTTATTAAGCATGAGGCTATTTCGAGCCGTAGCTTTGTTGGTTACAAAGTTCGTGACTAGCAAGGTAATGCGGTATGCACTGCAGACTCGAATTACCAACTTTCTGCAGTTTTTGCTACTTCTATTATTTCTCTTCATACTGCAGCTTCCTAGGGGATGGTCGAGTAGGCAGCTGAACACATTACTCTTCATCTGCTTGCTTTTATTCCTTCCACATTTGGCATCAGTCTTGATAATAACTTGGTGATCTATAACAAGAGTTGGTGATAATAGCCTCCTCGTAGGCTCTTGAAAATCCGGGCGATCGTCTTCTTCATGGGAAAGTTCAAGTTTATACGTTTGAACCTTTTCTAACGTTTGAACCTAAGTTTTATGTTGAGTACAAGTATTTGATATCAGTACTTGACGTCCATTCTATCTACAAACCGTGGAAATAGAAAAAACTCATCAGTAAGAGCCCAATATAATTTTTATATCTCTTCTTTGCGTGATGAACTGCAATTTATAATAGCCGACGAAGCTATGGTTTCTGATTAATTGAAAAAATTATTTTTAATATCATTTGTAATTGGAATAATGATTTTTTCAATATCGAATGAATAGTATTCGTGCAGTACTATTAGGCGTATTCGTGATATCAATAGAAAATATTTTGATGCATGACGTCTAACCACCGTAATCAATTGATCGACCTATAAATATGTATCTATCATCGTCAAAAACAAACAATTTATTTCTATTTTTGTACACGGAAAGAAACGCCAACAATTCCACTGAATATTGTAAAAAGTTTATAATACGTGGACACGTGGATCAATCGCATACAAGTCGGATGCGATTGGCAAGTACTGCAACGTTATTTTTAATTATTTAAACATTTTTCACTCGTAAAACGTTGAGATGAATTCATACGAACAATTTATATTACTAACATTTTTATATTTTAAGTCGAATTTCGCGCTCTAGAAAAGGAATTTTGAGAGGTTAAATTCTTAACACCGATCGAGACTTGCTTCAGAAGTGGAATGACTACAGCTGTAAACTTTTTTCTTGGATGGCCAGAATGATCTTTATTTTTATTGTGTTAACATCTATCTGACACAAGTCTCGATCGGTGTTACCAACCTAACCCCTCAAGATTCCCTTTCTAGACCGCGAAATTCGAACTAAAATATAAAAAGCTTCGTAACGTAATTTATTTATTTACAAACTATTCACTTGTTAGGGAAGCTCAACTATTTACTAACACTTAACACACTAACACTTAATCTATTTTATTTAAACGAACCGTTCAGTTTAGTTGTCACTATGAAATCAAATTATTTGCTATTTGAGACTCGTTTCTTATACTATTATCATTTTCAAAAATCTTCGTTTTCTGAAAATATCCAATTTGCCGTTCACAAACAAAAAAAACTTTTTCAACATTGTCTCCATAACAACGTAGCGCTAGTTTTGGTACGAAGAACTTAAATATAAAATGAATCGACTACTGCCAAAACAGTTTTTGATTTGAATTTAAAGTTGCAAGGCTTTAGTTGCAGACCTCCTTCGTAATTTTCTCTTTTCGTCATACCTGTGTCAAAAGCTGTCATATTCTTTCAGTTAATTGTACACCTCCGTATTTTGAAACTGTTTTTAATATTGTCGTCTCTTGCATCGTTATTAGTTTCATATGATCTTTTTTTGAGGTTAGATCTTCCTCTTGACTCCCAAGTCATTTTCTTCTTTGCTCAGTTCTGATTGAGAAGGAATTAGCATTATAAGAATATGTTAAGAAGAATGTGTTGATCAGTGAAATTGGAAAATGAATTTTCCTCTTCAAATGAGGGTAGAGTAGTTGATGAAATATATTATTTCAATGTAAAAAGGTTCATAATTATGTGATAATTTTATAATCATAACTTTCCTTTTACAACTGATTCATTTATTTAGAATTGAGCTGATATTAACTTAACTGTTCTCACTTTGATATAATATTTATTCAATTCATTGTTTTTTTAATCCAAAATGTACTTGTAAATACGAAAATAGAATAAAAATAAATTCGCAAACCATAAAGAAAGGATGTCGTCATTTCCAGTACGTATGGCCTTTACAATCACCATAAATAGATCCCAAGGCCAGTCGTTGGAAGTTTACGGAATTAACTTGGAGTTTTCTTATCTACTTACCATTAAACAAAACAAAAAACCCTTTCCATCGAAGTATCGCACGACTATTTGAAAAATCTGAGTGTGTAGCTGTCAACGGTAGAGGGTAAAAGCGCTAACAATGTTTTATATGTCATTAGACACCTTGATTAAAATAAAAATTGACTAGTTCGAGGATTTTTCAACTTTATCTTAAATAACTGAGATTCGAAGGGTCGGTAGAACTTAATATCCTCACGGTATATTGAGGAATTCTCTTACTTGATCTGTTGGCAAAGATCCTCTTCTATAACTTTTCTCTCTGGGGTTTTCTTCGATTCCATTCAAATGAGTTTCGTCTAACATAGATATAGTTTTATGGAATTTATTTATATTGAATAGAGATTGTGATCTGAATTTAGCGGTTGGTGCATATAAGTTATTAGTTGTTTTAGGTGTTGATTCTCTTTCTTGAAGTGTGCTTTGAGAACCATTCGAATTATCACCGTTTTCGCGACTGGAACGCCTGGAACTTCCTAAAAACATCACCACACTTTAATCAATACACTCTATTAGTGTGTTTTTTCTAATCAAACTTTCAATCAACTTCAAATTTCTCATAGTTTCTCGTCTATTATGAGAAGTTTTTAGATTAATTGCAATTACTACCTCATAGTTTGCAGTTAAAAGTCAATGGACTGGCTGTGAAAAAGGTGATGAATAACGCCAATCATAAAGGGAAAATACAAAGGAGAGGATGTCTTTATTCCAACGGATTTACCAATCGATTTTAAACGCTTACAATTTCCGGTACGTCTTGCCTTTTCGATAACCATAAATAAATCGCAAGGCCAGTCATTGGGAATTTACGAAATCGACTTGGAGTTAACTCTCAATTAACTTATTGACCTCAAATTTCTCATACTTTCTCGTCTATTATGAAAAGTTTTTAAATTCATTGGAATTAGCTGGATTACCACCTCACAGTTTGCAGTTAAAAGACAACCTCGACTGTACAATGGGCTGGCTGTGAAAAAGGTGATGAATAACGCCAATCATAAAGGGAAAATACAAAGGAGAGGATGTCTTTATTCCAACGGATTTACCATTCGATTTTAAACGTTCACAATTTCCGGTACGTCTTGCCTTTTTGATAACCATAAATAAATCGCAAGGCCAGTCATTGGGAATTTACGAAATCGACTTGGAATTAACTCTCAATCAACTTATTGACCTCAAATTTCTCATACTTTCTCGTCTATTATGAAAAGTTTTTAAATTCATTGGAATTAGCTGGATTACCACCTCACAGTTTGCAGTTAAAAGACAACCTCGACTGTACAATGGGCTGGCTGTGAAAAAGGTGATGAATAACGCCAATCATAAAGGGAAAATACAAAGGAGAGGATGTCTTTATTCCAACGGATTTACCATTCGATTTTAAACGTTCACAATTTCCGGTACGTCTTGCCTTTACGATAACTATAAATAAATCGCAAGGACACTCGTTGAAAGTTTACGGAATCGACTCAATTTAATAAAAAAAAATTGGTGAGACATTCAATAATATTGCGTGAATTAATTAACTTAATAACTATATGAGTATGATTTTAAGTATTGGGTAAGCACTATACGGGGGCGGGAAGGTTCTGCTTCGATTATTTTGCCAACACAGGAACGTGAAGTCACATAAAACAACCCACACGTTGACTAAGCTTGAAAACCAAATGCATTTTCAGGTATTCTCCTTTATAAAAATCAAAAGAGAATGAAGCTATATAGAGCATGACAATGGGATTTTAGTAAACGAGGAATGTCCCAGAAATACCTGGCCTGACCTAGATATGACGATGGTTGCTTGGAAAATACTACTAAATTAGAAAGTAAACAATCTATGCAGTATATGTTTCATGTTTGAAGACACTACGTTGCTTAGTAGTTGTTTGGTAGTCATCAATGGTGAATGTTTTTAGGAATTTGTAACCAAATGAGGTTACTACGCCAGAAATGTTAAAGCGGTTCTGGGTGATGGTCGACTGAAAGTGCGCGAGCTAGCAGACCTAATAGATATTTCAAAAAGTATATTAGCTAAAAATTTGGTCATCAGAAAGCTGTGCGCAAGATGTCTGCTCACCAAGGAACAAAGATAGCATCGTGGCAATGTTTCACAGAGTTAAAAATAACAATCAAAACAATGGACTGAAAAAGGAGAACCGGCTCCAAAGAAGGCAAAGACCGTTCCATTTGGAAGTAAGGTCTTGGCATCGGTTTTTTATCAAATATAAATGTATTAATCATCAACACTAATTAGAGGTTACTGCAACTTCATTCAAGAAACTAATAGGTTATTACATTCTACATGAAAATTGAAATGGTGGTGGTCAAATGAGTAAAAAATTACTCATTTGAGATATTAGAAGATTTGATATTAAATGAGCGAAGATCTGTACTTATTATGCATGATTTAGGGCTCCCACATTTTGATAAAAAGTATGGTAATTGGTTGAGTAACCAACTTTCAAATCGATTTCTTGGTAAAGGTGTAGAAGCTCCGATTTATAAGCCTCATCGGCGATGTGATTTTAATCCTTTGGGGAGAAATAAACTTTTTCTTTTGATAAATATCCTGATTCGACTATGTTTTTTTGTTAAATAAATGTTATTAAAAACTTACCAGCCGATCCAATTCTTTCAGATTCAATAGAAAGCGAATTGGATTCTTTCCCATTCTGCTGTTCCATTTTATGCCGTTCCGAATTGATATATGAAAAAACCATGAGTGTATTCAAATTATTTGAAAGAACCCACAACTGAAATGAAAGAAAATAAATATAAACAAAACGTTAAAAAAGAAAGATATGATATCCACAAGTTTTTGCCCATCCTATAATCCATCGATTAAATTTCAAAATAATGCACAAAAAAAGGTCACAGGAAACAGTTTCCGTTATTTGAGGATCCTAAATGATGCAAATAACAAACCTGATTTGGTGCCCATTCCACCCCAGGGCTGGATGCCACCCTTACTCGGGGGTGTAAATTTCAAATTAACACCAGGATTCGATAGGAATTGAATTTTATGAAGAAAATGTTGAATAAAGTTTTTTATTTAACTCAATAACTTCTGAGTTATTCGCGATTGAAAATTAAAAAAAAAACACGTTTTTCAACATTTTTTCACGAAAAACTCGATTACGCATTTTCAGGAAAAAATTATTCTTATCAAAATTGAAGCTTATAAAAAAACAAAGAAATTACTAGTTCTAAATTGAATTTTTTAAATAATATTCAGCAACTTATAAATCACTGAAAGCCAATTTTTTCTTTTTCGTAAATGTATGCAGAGGTTTGGGCTGAAATAACTGAAAAACGATCGATTTTTCATAAAAAATTGTGATAATCATCTTTAAAATACTTTTTAAGACCTTCAAAATGATCTTTTATAAAACCGTCTAGCATGAAAATTAAGCGAGTTATGTAGTAGCCCATGTGAAATTATCTTTGTTTAAGCCCTAACAGCACGTTCCAAAAGTTTGAATGGTTTGGAACTCGTATATTTTGAAAAAAAGTTGTTTAATTTGAAATTTTTTTTTTCGATTAATTTTCGGTTATTTTTTCAAAATATCTCAAAAACTATTGAATCGATGAAAGAATATTTTTGTAACTGACATTTAGCTTTTATTTTACTGAACATTGTGCTTGTTTTAAACTCACGTAGTTTGAAAATTAAACGAGATATAAGCGTTTAAAGTATTGATTTCAATGCTAAGGGAGAGTCTTTTTCACACTTTAACATCAAAATTCTCTGAAGAAAAGAGCCTAGAAGGATTGCAACTCTCATGGTTTTGTAGTTTATGAAATTCCCTACAAAATGATGTATGGATGAATGCAAAAAGCTTAAAGGGAAGCAGAGTTATTATTAAAAAACCGAATACATTTTTCTAGAGATAATGCTGGAAAATCACCAAACGTCTAAGTTTTGATCTTTTTGGAGTATTTATTCTTTTATACATGCATATTTATTTAGTACTCAATTGTAGTTAAGGACCAGTTAGACCTTTAGCACGCAAGAACGTGCAGTAAAACATCTTTTTGTGAAGTTCGCATACGAAACGAAAAAATATGCAGCCACCAGGAGCTTTGGCTAAAGTAAACACGCTTAGTAAACGTGCCCAGAGATAACAGCTCAGATCAATGAATCTAGTAATTTGCCTTCGAGTACTTCTACAGTGAAAAAAAGATTGAGAGAAGCTGGTCTTTTAGGAAGAAGGGCAGTGATGAAACCTCTTTTAAGAAGTCAAATTAAAATTAATAGGTTGCATTGAACTTAACAACATAAAAATTGATTGTATGAAAACTGGGAGAGAGTTTTATGGAATGATGTGTCAAGAATGATGGGTCTAAGCAAAGAGTTTTTGTACACAGGTCAATGGAAGAATGGATGTTAGATCCATGTATCATCCTAACTGTAAAATCCGGCTGAAACAGCGGATGTTTTGGTGCAATAACATATTTTTATTCAAATTAGCTAAACTTATTCAAAATTCAAATTGCTTCTATAATATTCTGAAGTGGAAATACTCATTTTGTAAGAATTAATTTGGAACATTATCGAATTAAATGAAAATGAAGCAAGACTGCAAAAGTCTTGCACAACTAGTTATTGGTCTTGGTCTTGTACATTTGGTCTTGGTCTTGGTCTTGCGAGTCTTTAGCTGGTCTTGCATTGCTACAAGACAAAGACCAAGACAGCAAAACCAAGACCAATCTCTTTTGCCATCTTATGAAGCAAAAAAAGTCAGAAGGTATAAAAATCTCATAATGGTGAGATTCCGACGTATCGGTTTTTGTCATCTAACTACAAATATCAGAGTGTTAATAAATACTCACGTGTATAACAAATCACCCACTATCGATGGTGTTTAACATTAAAATAAAGTTAACGTGTTCCTAATCAATAAATTTTTAATTAATCAATATAATCACAATAATATTAAAAACACTTTGAATTAAAAATGTTCCCATAGAAACTATAATTGAATAAACGGAAACTCCCGAACTCCTTTATATAATTTTTTAGAAGGAAATGCGAAGTTGATGTGCTTGTACAAAACAATTGAATATCTGTTCAGAAGTTTAATACCATCCGGCGAGTTTAATATTTAATAAAGGATAGCCATAGAAACCACAAATATATACAGAGGTTAAAATCAATTTTAACCTATATTTTTCTATTATCTTGTTAGCTTAAAGCGATCATTTAATGTCGTTAAATGTATTATCATAGGAATCTCTTAAAACCAATAGTTGATTAATAAATAAATGGATTTTATACGTTCGCGAATCATTATTTATTTATTCGCTTAAATACTTGACATGTAACAATTCTAATTTGTAAAAGAAATTAGCTGTGGTAATTGTGTACGGAAAATATATTGGGCAGACTAGGAGATCCGTTATTGTTCGGCTTAAAGATCACATAGCTCATTTGAAATATAGACGAAGAGAAGTTTAGCAATCAAGAAATGAATGTGAAAATTCCCGCCAAGGAGATTTCTCCCGCTGGAACTAATTTTCACGAGAGAAGGTTTATTGGTAGGAAAAATTTTTTGGTTTACCTTCAGTCTCTGAAGAAGATAACTTGGTTATCGAAACGGGCGTCAGAAAGTGTTATCGTGAGTGTTGGTGTATTCAGTATATAGAGTAAGAGGATTTTGAAAAATTACTTCGTAAATTAAAAATAGTTATTTAGTAAACAAAATTTATAAGACACTATTTCGAGGCACGCGTTTTTCAGAACTAACCATTTTTTTCAATGAAAACTAAAACTAGAAAAATAACAATAATTTCATTTATTCAAACTTTTACCTCATTATTTTAAATGAAAACAGAATGTAGTCGAAACGTCAATATTATATGTTTTATAACCTCAATTTCCTCGGCAGGAGACTCTATTTCAGAAAGTGTTATTCGGCCTCAGTTAAAGTACAAAATATAAGAATTAGTGACAGACAACAAGTGTTCCTCAGCTCTGACGGAAATACGGTGATTTGTTTGGCCCATATAGGAACGGGAGTCAAAGAAAACTTGTTGTCTGTCACTAATTCCGATATTTTCTACATTCCTGCATACTTGCCCAAAAACGTGTCCATACCAAAGACAGAATCTATTCCAATAGAACCAAAACCATCGCCCAATTCCGCTCCTTCAAGTCCAGGATTCTTCGAGAAACTATCGGAATAGAGAAGCGCCAGATATTGCTGGCAAATTGAAAACGCCTTCTAAATCCAATTCGTTCCAATAATAACAATATAAAACTTCAAAAACCACTAGCGGAGCTAATATTTACACATTTAACACCCCTCGTCAATAATATACTTACCACGTGCGCCAATAAGTCCACGACTAGCCCACCAGTTAGCTCAATAACAGCAGTGATTGTGTTAGTGTCAATGGTGTTATTTTTATTTTCTATTTTAATCATTTTATAATTTTTTTGTTTCACCTTTTCATCTCCTCGTTGAAATTCTATGGAATAGCACATTGAGGCCTGTACTTTTTGTTAACATCCCGTATAAGTTTGTGTAAACATTTAGCGGAATTAGAAGCTGGATAAGCGAGTGTTTGATAATAATTCAACACACTTCGATGTAATAAAATGAATTTCGGTGGTTTACTTTATACGTGAATGGAGTTCAGTTCAACAGATCACTTTGTTAGGAAATGTATATGGCGCGCAGTTATTTTTTTTTTCGAATAACGAGAATAAAAAGATATTAGGAGATCGCGTGTCGATGTACTTTTTGCTAAATTGATGAGAGGTTGAGTTGATTTAGACCGAAAACGAAATTCCATTAATAAAAAACAGAAAAGGAATGTAGGCGTAGTGAAACGAGTTAATTAATACTTTTTTTGTCCCTCGAATGTCATTCGAGTCAATTTTCTATTGGCTATATTGGAATTTTGAATTCCGGAAAATTTTTATGCATTTAGGACAAAAACGTAGTACTAAATTGGAGATTTTAAGGATACGCTATTTTAATTTTTTATTTCCCTCGTATAGTATTGACACGAATTTTGGGTTCGAATTATGAGAATTAATGATTTTAATCATACTACGGAAAAATTTCATTAATGTGAATTCAGAAATA
Source organism: Diorhabda carinulata (assembly GCF_026250575.1). Classification (NCBI taxonomy): domain Eukaryota; kingdom Metazoa; phylum Arthropoda; class Insecta; order Coleoptera; family Chrysomelidae; genus Diorhabda; species Diorhabda carinulata. Next base: position 25,153,105 of record NC_079463.1, read on the forward strand.
ACATTAAAAAAACAATAAGAAGTTGGGATGTTTTAGAAATCTATTAAGTACATTTTTTTCATCTATCGTATAAATTTAATGGAAATTTTGAGTACTAATTTTGAAAATTCACGATATAATTTATATATTTTTCTAAAATTTCAACAATTTAAATAGAAAAATATGAAAAAAAAATCAAGAAGAAGTTGAGGGGACTTAACAATCAATTTAGTACAATTTTTTCTCCCCTCTTATTAATTTAATAGATATTTTGAGTACTAATTATGAAAATTCACGATATAATTTATATATTTTTATAAATTTCATCAATTTAAATACGAAAATATGAAAAAAAAATCAAGAAGAAGTTGAGGGGACTTAACGATCAATTTAGTACAATTTTTTCTTCCCTCGTATTAATTTAATAGAAATTTTGAGTACTAATTATGGAAATTCACGATATAATTTATATATTTTTATAAATTTCATCAATTTAAATGGGAAAATATGAAAAAAAAATCAAGAAGGAGTTGAGGGGTCTTAACGATCATTTAAGTACACTTTTTTCTCCCCTCTTATTAATTTAATAGATATTTTGAGTACTAATTATGAAAATTCACGATATAATTTATATATTTTTATAAATTTCATCAATTTAAATACGAAAATATGAAAAAAAAATCAAGAAGAAGTTGAGGGGACTTAACGATCAATTTAGTACAATTTTTTCTTCCCTTGTATTAATTTAATAGAAATTTTGAGTACTAATTATGGAAATTCACGATATAATTTATATATTTTTATAAATTTTAACAATTTAAATGGGAAAATATGAAAAAAAACCAAGAAGGAGTTGGGGGGTCTTAACGATCATTTAAGTACACTTTTTTCTCCCCTCTTATTAATTTAATAGATATTTTGAGTACTAATTATGAAAATTCACGATATAATTTATATATTTTTATAAATTTCATCAATTTAAATACGAAAATATGAAAAAAAAATCAAGAAGAAGTTGAGGGGACTTAACGATCAATTTAGTACAATTTTTCCTTCCCTCGTATTAATTTAATAGAAATTTTGAGTACTAATTATGGAAATTCACGATATAATTTATATATTTTTATAAATTTCATCAATTTAAATGGGAAAATATGAAAAAAAAATCAAGAAGGAGTTGAGGGGTCTTAACGATCATTTAAGTACACTTTTTTCTCCCCTCTTATTAATTTAATAGATATTTTGAGTACTAATTATGAAAATTCACGATATAATTTATATATTTTTATAAATTTCATCAATTTAAATACGAAAATATGAAAAAAAAATCAAGAAGAAGTTGAGGGGACTTAACGATCAATTTAGTACAATTTTTTCTTCCCTTGTATTAATTTAATAGAAATTTTGAGTACTAATTATGGAAATTCACGATATAATTTATATATTTTTATAAATTTTAACAATTTAAATGGGAAAATATGAAAAAAAACCAAGAAGGAGTTGGGGGGTCTTAACGATCATTTAAGTACACTTTTTTCTCCCCTCTTATTAATTTAATAGATATTTTGAGTACTAATTATGAAAATTCACGATATAATTTATATATTTTTATAAATTTCATCAATTTAAATACGAAAATATGAAAAAAAAATCAAGAAGAAATTGAGGGGACTTAAAAATCAATTTAGTACAATTTTTTCTTCCTCGTATTAATTTAATAGAAATTTTGAGTACTAATTATGGAAATTCACGATATAATTTATATATTTTTATAAATTTTAACAATTTAAATGGGAAAATATGAAAAAAAAACCAAGAAGGAGTTGGGGGGTCTTAACGATCATTTAAGTACACTTTTTTCTCCCTTCGTATTAATTTAATACGAAATTCACGATCTTATTCACATTTTTGATACATTTTATCAATACAAATAAGAAAATAACAAAAAATGAACAAATAAAAGTTGGAGGGTTTTCAAAAATCGTTTAAATTCAATTCTTTCACCCCTCGTATAGATTTAAAAAACTTTGACTAGTATTTATGAGAATTGAGGATATAATCCACATTTTAAAAAAATTTTATAGAAATAGATATAAAATTACTTGTTATTGCCAGCGTGCTTTAAGTCGACTCCTTGGCTGGCTTCCACTCTGTTACCTTCAGGACTTTCGGATCTTATCTACGTATATATCCAAACCTTTCAAGACTTTTTTGGGATCTTTTTCTACATTATTCGAAGATCCCCCTCATCCTTCCCTAACAGGCACATGGTGTCCTGCTCCATATGCAATAACAGATTCATGTAAAAATTTGGATTTAAGGTATAGCAATTATACACAACATAATTATAACAAATAATTTATTTCTCACAAAGAACAAGAGTTTAGAAAAATGTGATGATTGAAAAAGAAAGTACAATGATTATTCCAGAAAATCATGATTAAATATATTCTTAAAACTCAACTTTTACACTTTTTATGTAACATTCAAGAATTTTCATTGAGATTTATCAATCCAAAAACTAACTACTTTTGTTGTGACAGCGATTGTCGATATTTCTATCAGCATCGATTCTGGGTATAGAATAAACGGAATCCGTATCCAGCATCTGCTTCATTTGTCCTGACTGAAATCACAATAGGACCTGCACTGTTATCTGTAAACAAATCTGTAGTCAGTGCATACTATAGTTTTATCTAGCAGATGTTTTTGGTAATACTAAAAGATTAAGAAATTGCTTTGAATATTGTGTGCATGTTCGCAAGTTTACAAACCAGCTAGAAAAGTGTCGTTTTCAAGATATAAAGAAAAAGTTTTAGATATTACTGAGTAATTTCTGAAGCAATGGAAAATAACGTCATAACCTCCTGTGTGTTAACATAAATAGCTATCATAGTTTGTCAGGTATCTAAGAATAAAAAAATTAGTGTTTGTGCTAAAGAAGAATGAAAAAAAATTGAAGTATTTGTAGATACAGGTAACACTAAATTGATTTTTGGCCTGGTATTTATCTGATGCTTATTTTCGGATTCTCAACTAAACCCAACACAAAGAATACATTGATTGTCTCCATCTAAATGGGCTAAGGATGAAAAACCAACTTCAAGGAGGAGCTTTTCCTTTCTAAGAATCCAAAAAATATTGCATTGACTTTTGTATACCTGTCTGGCAATTTTTCTGGAGCTTGCGTTCCGATTCTCAATTACACATCTCAACATCAAAAATTCATCGATGATCTTCATTGATAGTAACAAGAAATCTGGCCAGCATCGTTTCGAAACTTGTTGTTGTTTGGCCTATCAATATTTGAACGCTCTATTTTAGAATAAAAAACACGATTGATATTTCAAGATAATCTAAACCACTGTAGTAAACTTCATCTGTCTGAACTGAATGGATTGAACTTCCCGACCAACTCTGCATTTCCTCAAAAATGAATATCTTAAGGGCAAAACCTACATACATGAAAAGTTGGTCTAATTTTCCATGTATGATTCAGAACTCAGATCAAATATAAGGTTTTTCCATAGAAAATATTGTATGTTGAATATGGCGACTCAATATTCAATCGGCAAAACTCATTTAAAAAAATCACGAACATCTAGTTGAAAATATTGAATGTCTTTTGTCTTTAAGTACTCCCGCAAGGCAAAATCACACGGCGTTAAATCTGGCGACCTCTCGGACTACTAAATTCTACCTCTTCTTAATATTCAATCGCCAAACTCATCGTTTAAAAAAATCACATCATCACATCACATCTAGTTGAGTTAGCTAAGGGTTCCCCTATGACCAGTGCACACAATTCTGATGGTTAATTCGCCCAAGCTCAGCTGACCAATGATTGATCGGTCATAGGAATATTTATACCACAATGGAGTTCCATAAACTGTTTGTAAATTATATTGTTGTCGATAAGATGTCATTTTAGAGCATGTTTTCGATGGTAATAAGTAGTGTTCTATATTTTTTTCGTTAGAATTTACCTGTAACAACTGAATTTATAGATAAATTCGAAATAGTTGATCCGTCGTTAAATTTGTAACCGCATAAACGTACCCCATCGATAACTATGTAATCATCGGGACAGTCGATAACATCAATTCCTGCAACACCTGAGGGTACTGTAGAAACACCATCTGCAACAAAATATTTATAGTAGGAATCTACTAGATACTATGTAGAAATTGCGCTCACAATTTAAGGCTCGTTTTGCAATAGACAAATATTGGAGCTTCATTGTTTCTCAAAATATCTCAATTAAGATCAATACTCAACCTAACCTAATCAAATCATTGGGTGCCAAAAGAGGACTGTACGGAGTATGATCCATCAATTTGATGTTTTCACTGTTCAAAAACGTTTTTGTTTGAACTGATGTGTGAGAGCTCGCTTTGTCGTAGAACAGAATTAGTCGTCTTCTGCGATTTTTTCGGAACACTTCTGGCTGATGTACTATCCAGAATTGACCATTCTATGTTGCACTAATGGAATGCTCTAGTAGATCCATGATTCGTCGTCTATGACGATCCTATAGACTCTTTTGAAGCACCGCGATTTAATATTTTCCCAACATTTCTCTGCACCAATCGACACGAGATTTTTTTGAGAGATTGACAAATTGAATGTATCGATGTGGATTTAATGCCCAAGGATGCATCAATCTTACGGTATGTCAGATGACGATCTTGCAAAATCAGTTTACCCACTGCATTGATGATTTTTGGCACAAAACTCGAAACACAGTCTCTCAAGATGCTGCTCCATCACCAAAAGTCGAGGCGAGTTGATCTAGCACAATGTTGTTGGTTTAAACCACATCCACGTCATAGAAAATCATTTATTTAATTCCATTTTTGGACTCAACCAAGATGAATTTTCTATCGTTATTTTCACAATTTTAAATGAATTTTTTTTCATACCAATTTGTTATGATGATATAATGACTGTTTTACTTTTACTTACTCACAAAATTCGCTAAAGAAAATGGATATTCAACTCCATTATTTTCGTTCGTGTAAGTGATTGAGCAGTAACCAGCTTCTTTCTGTATGCAAATAGCATAATTCAAGTTATTCTGGAAAGAACAGAAAAATCAATGTAGGACCATATAAGTTGTTTGCAAAATTTTCGACTTAACAGAGAAACAAAACATTCTTTTCTATAATTATCTGTATTTTTTAACGTATTCACTTCTAAAATGTGAATTTCAACCATATGAAAATCTCTAGTTTACAATCTCGATTACTAATTTGGTATTTATCGAACCGTTAATGATATTCATACCAAATACACTGTTTACACTACCACTACACTAACACTCACAATTACATTGTCTTTCTGGCGTTTCGATAATCAAGTTATCGTCTTCAGAGACTGTTAAACAGTTATCGAAATGCGTATCAGTTTTGTAATTTGTAATTGTTGGTGTGATGCAAAATAGAAAAAAAGTAGTTACGTTACAATTTATAAGTCACTAAATTATTTAGTGAAGTGTTCAACTAATTCACATCAAAGATATTAGGTGATGCGTCAAAACCAAGTACTGAAAACACTTGCCGTATAAAATGATGAAATAGATATAAGAATCTGCAATTTTTGTTGTTTTGAGTTTTGAAATTTTTGTCACTTCTTTTAACGCTAACCTCGATCCATCTCTGGAGATGGATCTTCGTCAGCGGTAGTACTGATGTCATTAAAGACGTTTTCGCCATGACTACAACTGTAGTCGCCATGTGAAAAACCCAAAAGAATACTTGAGACGCTGTAAATGGTTAGTTTTCTATTTTTAGAAAATTATTCACAACGACTTCGTGGATATTGTCATTGTTGAATAAATTATAACGAATATAATTGGTACTTACAAAATATCCAGGAACGCTTCTGTTGAACATACTGACTTGGTCGTAATTAAACGATGAGATAGTACCAGTAACGCCTGTGTACGCTTGCAGACAATTATCCAAAGAAGATAAATCTGAATACTGACATATCATAATTCTAAACCTTTTCCTATACTGCATACTGGCCAAAATCATCAATTTGAGAGGACCGGTTGATTGAGAAACATCCACATAAACTGAAAATTATTATTTTAAGTAATTAACATATTTTTAATCTTCAGGTTAGGTTAGGTAGTTCTAGCAGGTTAGGCGGTCCACAAGCCTCTGTAGCGTTCTTTAAAACTTTATTGAATATCTCATCAGAAGACAAATTATTGGGTAATGGAGATATGATGGATCCTTGTCTTAATCTTCTTCTTCATACACGGAGGATCTTCGCTGATCTACGCGAGCACTCAATGTTGCTTTTGTAAAGAAATGCAGTCCAGTTTGTTTTTACTTTAGCTTCACTATATCTCCGAAGCTTTGATGCTAATGATGCAGATATGAAGGTTCTTCAAATTTAGGTTAAAACTTGATTGTACAATAAGCTAAGAATACTCATTTCTATGAATATACTCACTGGATTGTCCTGTATTGTAACCACATATTGGAGGTACGATACTGTTGGCACTCTGTCCCGTAATCACTAGTCTTTCCGTTTCACATGTTCCATCCGTAGGCCCTGCCAACTGAAAACAAGAACCGTTTATCTCGAATCAAATATATCATTAAAGCTATGCGAAAACAAAGGAAAACGAAGTGTCATGTATTGATTGATATCTAGCATCATTTCCTTTGTAGCACGATCCTTTTGTAGTATCACTATAATACGCAGTTATCACTTCGAATACTGCGAATTTGATTCCGTAAGTGTTCGATTGCTAATATCGAAAGTAACTATAAATTTCCTTGTTGTTATTCATCAGTTTTCATCACTTAACATTTCAAAATTCAAAACCTTATTTTTCAGTGGAAAACTCAGTATTTTTAATTATCGCACACTGCGTTTAAAAAGACTGCGATAATCAAAGATCTTCGTCTTAGAATTGATAGTAAATTAAACTTTGCTGAGCATATTAATATCATCCTTGGTGGAGAATTTAAAAACCTGGGCTTCATACTGAGAAACTCAAGGCTCAACATTGGTTAACCTTATGAATATCATTCATGGTAGAGCCTTTAGGATCCTGGGATTCATACTGAGAAACTCTAGGCTCAACATTTGTTAACCATACGAATATCATTCTTGATAGAGACTTTGGAAACTTTGGGGTTTCGTACTGAGAAACTCTAGACTTAAACTTTGGTAAACAAATTAATATCATTCTTGGTAGAGACTTTAGAAACCTTGGGGTTTCGTACTGAGAAACTCTAGACTTAAACTTTGATAAACAAATTAATATCATCCTTGGTGAAGACTTTAGAAACGGGGGTTTTGTACTGAGAAACTCTAGACTTAAACTTTGGTAAACAAATTAATATAATCCTTGGTGAAGACTTTAGAAACGGGGGTTTTGTACTGAGAAACTCTAGACTTAAACTTTGGTAAACAAATTAATATAATCCTTGGTGAAGACTTTAGAAACCTTGGGGTTTCGTACTGAGAAACTCTAGACTTAAACTTTGGTAAACAAATTAATATAATCCTTGGTGAAGACTTTAGAAACGGGGGTTTCGTACTGAGAAACTCTAGACTTAAACTTTGATAAACAAATTAATATCATCCTTGGTGAAGACTTTAGAAACGGGGGTTTTGTACTGAGAAACTCTAGACTTAAACTTTGATAAACAAATTAATATAATCCTTGGTGAAGACTTTAGAAACGGGGGTTTTGTACTGAGAAACTCTAGACTTAAACTTTGGTAAACAAATTAATATAATCCTTGGTGAAGACTTTAGAAACCTTGGGGTTTCGTACTGAGAAACTCTAGACTTAAACTTTGGTAAACAAATTAATATAATCCTTGGTGAAGACTTTAGAAACGGGGGTTTCGTACTGAGAAACTCTAGACTTAAACTTTGATAAACAAATTAATATCATCCTTGGTGAAGACTTTAGAAACGGGGGTTTTGTACTGAGAAACTCTAGACTTAAACTTTGGTAAACAAATTAATATAATCCTTGGTGAAGACTTTAGAAACCTTGGGGTTTCGTACTGAGAAACTCTAGACTTAAACTTTGGTAAACAAATTAATATAATCCTTGGTGAAGACTTTAGAAACCTTGGAGTTTCGTACTGAGAAACTCTAGACTTAAACTTTGGTAAACAAATTAATATAATCCTTGGTGAAGACTTTAGAAACGGGGGTTTCCTACTGAGAAACTCTAGACTTAAACTTTGATAAACAAATTAATATCATCCTTGGTGAAGACTTTAGAAACGGGGGTTTTGTACTGAGAAACTCTAGACTTAAACTTTGGTAAACAAATTAATATAATCCTTGGTGAAGACTTTAGAAACCTTGGGGTTTCGTACTGAGAAACTCTAGACTTAAACTTTGGTAAACAAATTAATATAATCCTTGGTGAAGACTTTAGAAACCTTGATTTCTTACTTTGAAACTCCTGGATCAAACATTGTTAACCATATTAATATCATTTAGAAACATTGGGTCTCTTATGTTGGTTTTTCAATGTGTGTATCAATAAATATATAAGGTATTATATGAATAAATAAATTAATGTGTCTTCATAACCAAATTCCAGAATATTTAGAAGTACGATTGGTAACTTTTATTCAAGCAATATTCAAGCAGACGTAAAAACTGTTGGAAATATAATAAACAGTTAGGTCAGTTCGTGATGAAATAAGTTCTACGTATAAATGAACGTAATGTTTTTGGTGAATAATGTAATTTCGAATTTTGTGTCACATCAATAATTTATATGTTGAGTACAAATGACGTGTGACTATCTTTATCTATGAAATAGGAATATTGAGCGTGTGACTTTATCGAACTGACGCAAATTGCTATTGAAAGTCTTATTTCTCCGCCTTAGAATATCAATGAGAATGAAACTTTTTCCGTGTAACTATAAGTGAAAAAAAAACTTTTGATTTGGTAGATATTTGTTGAGGGAATTACTTCAAAGACATACAATTTCTATCGATCTTTTTAACACTATTTTTACTTGAAGGACTATGAGTAGTATCAAAGATTTTCGACCGTAAAACTGCAAATTTAAAAAAAAATGTATTCTTGAGGACTTTCCTGAAACTATGATCGGGTTAATCTGATCATGATCTGAATATTCGGAAACTAACCCGGATCACGTTCATTGTTGTACGGAAACTGATCGAGTCGATCGAGTCATTGCATTTACGGCAACTTTTCTCAACGAAAAGGCAATCCGACGAAGTTTGTCAAGCTGTTGGTGAAGAATTTACAAAGTCTCCTGCAATTGCAGTTCCGAGATCGCGAAAACGCGATGTCTGAAAAGGCCCCATTGGAAGAAATCATAGAGTGTCAGGTCGTGACCGTGTGGGCCAGTCAACGAATCTATTCTCCAAAATGAATATTAAGGTACTCCCGCACAACATAACGCGTATTGAGGCATCGTCCATTTGTCCGCTTAAATCTTCGGGCATTCCCAAATAACTTTGACTTATCACGTGATTCTTAGAAAAATACGGAACCACGAGACCTCCTGTATGGATACCTGCACAAAGACACGCCCCAGGCAGGTTTAATTCTTCTTCAATATAAATTCTGTTCGTTCCAGTATACGCAGTTATACAGTTCAGCTTGCAGGCTGCTCTATCCGACAACTATATGCTGCAGATTGGTTCAGTTGCTCAACTAACCCCAGCCACTCCCAAATTTTCGTTAGTTATTATAGATACTGGGGGTCCAGAACGCACCGCGTCGACAACAGAGCCCGTTTTTAAGAATTTCTGATACTTATTTCACACTCTTGAACGATGTGGTAGCGGCGAGTTAAGAAATTGTTGTTGAAATTCGGTAAACATAGTTTCGTAATCCGCAGATACGATGTAACAAAAAAAAACTTTTTTGACAGCGTTGCCAGACTTATAAGCGTTGCCAGACTTATGCCGATTTCTTGTAGATCACGTTTTAGATTTGAAATTTTCACCGAAAATTGATCGAGACGTTTGGAAACTGTGATCTAAATCTCGTTCTAGGTTAGGATCCGCAATCAATTAATAAATGATCTACCTGAATCTGTGTTATAGTTTCCGAAAAGTTCTCTAATGAACCAGGTAGGAAGTCAAAGTTTCACTAAAGAACACGTGCACCTATAAACATAAAAAATCGGCTGATTATTCAGGAATAGCTGTCCAGTTATTTGCATTATAAAGAATGTGAACCGAAAAGTTTTGATTAAAAGTGATGGCGGATACAGTTTTGATATTTTTCATTTCATTTTCGAATTCTACATGAAATGTTAGGTACAATTTGAGTACAATGTCCAACGAGGATGGTTCCAGAAGTAACTAGCCTGAGCCAGAGCTGGCGGTAGCTGCTTATAAAAAAGAATGGACTGAGAAAAGAGAACAGGCTCTAAAGAAGGCAAAGACCGTTCCATCTGCAGGCAAGGTCATCTCCTCATAATTTGGACGTAGTGCTAAGCATATTTACGACATATTTGATAAGAGATGGGCTGCCAATCAGAATCCGTTTCGTTGCCCAGCTAGCTGTTCTGACTTCAGGTATTCTCCAAATCTATTACAATATGATGAAGAGAATTTAATTTAATTTTGAACATTCATTATCAAACTTTGTGTGCTCAATATTTCAAAAGTTATTCAAATGCAGCAGCTAATTTTCTTACTATTTCGATTGAAGGTGAATGATCCTTGTATTATCAATCGTTTCTGAATTTGTTTTGGAGCTACACCTTCCATAAGGATCTACTGGAGGTTTTTTTAATTGTAACGCGTTAAATTTCCTACAAATTTTCATTTAGTACTTACCTCCAAATCCAAAAAATCAATCTTCATTTTTCTTATATTATCATTTAATTTGTATACGCTGAAGATACATGATAAAGTTGGATCGTCACTTTGTCGAGCTTTATTGTAATTTACAAAGCTCCAATACAATCTGGGATCCGGTGTAGGTGAAGGATTTTCAGTCGTGTCTGGAGGTGCTACAGTCGAAGGTATAATCACATCTCCTCCAGCTGGATAATAATCTGGATAATTCGGACTCTCAAAATAACTACAGTTTTGCTTAGCTGATTCCCCGCAGGATCCTTTGACTGAAAGTAAATATAGATTGGATCATTGGAAAAGTAGATGCTTTAAAAAATTTTCCTCTGTATTAATAGAAATCTCACAGAGTTGATTTCTTCCGAATACATAGATGTCGTTATGTAGGGTGCTTAAAAAAGGTGATTCCTTTTCTAAACCGAAAATAAATTGAAATTGAAAAGTTTTTATTCATAATTTTCACGATTTTATCGAAATTAGTGACAAAATTGTAACGAAATTTTATAATTTTATATTTTGGAAACTGATACATTCAATGAATTTGTTTTTATAATTCCCTTTCATAGAAGGCGCTAGTTAAATGGTTCGCACAAAGTAGTAAATAAAAAATAATTAATCAAAAGCTCAAAGAACTTGAACATCATTTATTTGTTTATTAAAAAGGTATTTGATACTGTGTACCGTTTTTCAAATATTTTTGTTTCAAAATTATGAACGTTTAATCGATCCTGGTATAAAGTAATGATGAAATTATTAACAAAACAAAAAATCATAGTGAGAAAATAAATAAAATTCTAAACAACATACTAACATAAAAACGACTTTCAATTATGTTTTCCAAAATACTTGACGTGAATTTCCCTCTACAGTATTGACTTGTTCCTTAAGATACGACAAATCTATGTAATAAAATTTGTTTTCATCCAATTTGACACGACATCTATCAGTTCAGGTGTTAATCAAGTCTGTGGATATTTGTTAGTTCATAATAGCTTCTTCGTGGTCTTTTCCAATGTTCAAAGTTGACTTTTAGATCACGTTTGTGATTCTATAAACCTTGTAGATGACCGAGAGTTTTTTCACTCTCTACATATTTGTAGAGAAGGCTTTTACCTTGAGCTACGACCAAACTGTGTCAGTGTCAAGTGTCGCTTCCAAATACTTGATATTGTTAGTAAAGTTTGTAAAGTTAACATGAGCAAACTTGTTTTCCTTCAACTTGATTCGCCATCTATCAGTCCAGGTGTTAATTAGGTATGTGGATATTTGTTACTTCATAATAGCTTGTTCGTGGTCTTTTCCAATGTTCAAAGTTGACTTTTAGATCACGTTTGTGATTCTATAAACCTTGTAGATGACCGAGAGTTTTTTCACTCTCTCCATATTTGCAGAGAAGGCTTTTACCTTGAGCTACGACCAAACTGTGTCAGTGTCAAGTGTCGCTTCCAAATACTTGATATTGTTAGTAAAGTTTGTAAAGTTAACATGAGCAAACTTGTTTTCCTTCAACTTGATTCGCCATCTATCAGTCCAGGTATTAATTAGGTATGTGGATATTTGTTAGTTCATAATAGCTTGTTCGTGGTCTTTTCCAATGTTCAAAGTTGACTTTTAGATCACGTTTGTGATTCTATAAACCTTGTAGATGACCGAGAGTTTTTTCACTCTCTCCATATTTGCAGAGAAGGCTTTTACCTTGAGCTACGACCAAACTGTGTCAGTGTCAAGTGTCGCTTCCAAATACTTGATATTGTTAGTAAAGTTCGTAAAGTTAACATGAGCAAACTTGTTTTCCTTCAACTTAATTCGCCATCTATCAGTCCAGGTATTAATTAGGTATGTGGATATTTGTTAGTTCATAATAGCTTGTTCGTGGTCTTTTCCAATGTTCAAAGTTGACTTTTAGATCACGTTTGTGATTCTATAAACCTTGTAGATGACCGAGAGTTTTTTCACTCTCTACATATTTCTAGAGAAGGCTTTTACCTTGAGCTACGACCAAACTGTGTCAGTGTCAAGTGTCGCTTCCAAATACTTGATATTGTTAGTAAAGTTCGTAAAGTTAACATGAGCAAACTTGTTTTCCTTCAACTTGATTCGCCATCTATCAGTCCAGGTGTTAATTAGGTATGTGGATATTTGTTACTTCATAATAGCTTGTTCGTGGTCTTTTCCAATGTTCAAAGTTGACTTTTAGATCACGTTTGTGATTCTATAAACCTTGTAGATGACCGAGAGTTTTTTCACTCTCTCCATATTTGCAGAGAAGGCTTTTACCTTGAGCTACGACCAAACTGTGTCAGTGTCAAGTGTCGCTTCCAAATACTTGATATTGTTAGTAAAGTTTGTAAAGTTAACATGAGCAAACTTGTTTTCCTTCAACTTGATTCGCCATCTATCAGTCCAGGTGTTAATTAGGTATGTGGATATTTGTTACTTCATAATAGCTTGTTCGTGGTCTTTTCCAATATTCAAAGTTGACTTTTAGATCACGTTTGTGATTCTATAAACCTTGTAGATGACCGAGAGTTTTTTCACTCTCTACATATTTGTAGAGAAGGCTTTTACCTTGAGCTACGACCAAACTGTGTCAGTGTCAAGTGTCGCTTCCAAATACTTGATATTGTTAGTAAAGTTTGTAAAGTTAACATGAGCAAACTTGTTTTCCTTCAACTTAATTCGCCATCTATCAGTCCAGGTGTTAATTAGGTATGTGGATATTTGTTAGTTCATAATAGCTTCTTTGTGGTCTTTTCCAATGTTCAAAGTTGACTTTTAGATCACGTTTGTGATTCTATAAACCTTGTAGATGACCGAGAGTTTTTTCACTCTCTACATATTTGTAGAGAAGGCTTTTACCTTGAGCTACGACCAAACTGTGTCAGTGTCAAGTGTCGCTTCCAAATACTTGATATTGTTAGTAAAGTTTGTAAAGTTAACATGAGCAAACTTGTTTTCCTTCAACTTAATTCGTCATCTATCAGTCCAGGTGTTAATTAGGTATGTGGATATTTGTTACTTCATAATAACTTCTTCGTGGTCTTTTCCAATGTTCAAAATTGCCGTTTCTTGAGCAAATTTGGTATACAATAAGTAGAGTACAGGACCTAGTACACTAATCTGAGGTAAGTCTGTCTTAACATCCTGTTTTACTCTAAAAATCTCTATAAGATAGATAGAAGTATTAAAAATAACGGCGGAGAATAAGAAAGCGACGATAGGGAACAGTTTGACAGCGATGGAAGCGATTCCAGTGACGAATAATGAGTTGTTGTTGATATCAGTGAAGTACAAAAAAGTTGTAGTAGCTTTTAATTACGAGAATGGTCCTAGGAGTAGCTGACCTGACTTAGACTCAATATTTGTTTGGCAGTCACCAATAGTAAAAGTTTTCAGTGAATTTGGATAAAATCGGTTATCGTTAAGTGATAGAACACTTTTATTTGAATGGCTTTAGCCTAACTAATATAAAAGCTGGACTAGAGAACTACTCTGGGTGAGATTAATCATTCGTTATCAACAGTAAAATATTGAGTAGATGAGTTTAAATGAGTTCGAACCAGCATCGAAGCTGTCGACCAAATGAGGTGAAGACTCTAGAAATGTTAAAGTAAATCCACTGGATGATCGTCGACTGAAAGTGCGTAAGCTAGCACACATAGTAGACATTTCAATAAGTATATTAGCTGAAAATTTGGACATTAGCAAGCTGTGCACGAGATGTCTTCTCACCAAGGAACAAAGATAACGTCGTGAAGATGTTTCCATCGAGTATTTGGCATTGTTTTACTGAAATAAATCCAAATTTTCGAACTTATTGAACATCGCTAGGAAAAGTGTGGATCTAAAAGGTGATTACGTTGAAAAATAAATATATTTTTCTTTTGTTAATACATACGATGTGTACTTCGAAATTATATAATGGAGTTGTTTCTTTTAACAAAATTTGAAGCAAACTCTGAAAGCAGATGAAAATTTCGATTTTTTTTACCAAACCAATAGATAATTTTCTTCAGTGACTGGTTTTTTTTATCTTGTTATTTTTATTTGATCATGTAATTTGTTCAATTTAAACAAGTTTTAAATTTGTGGTATAACTTTGTGAACAAAATTAAGAAACCCACATAAAATATTGGGAAAAAAGGCTGTTAACCAAAGTTTAAATTAATTTAAATCAAAATTTTACTTACATACACAACAAACTCCATAACCATTAGCACAGTTTCCCACTGAAGTTCCTCCCAGCTTCGTACATTCAGCTTCAGTATAACACAATCCCAAATATGATAATGAATCGCCGGTGGCATTACACTCAGTATTATTGAATTGGACTATTGTAAATAAGCTGAATAATTTTTTAATATTGTTAATTTTCTCCTTTTTTCCGTTTAATCCTAAACTATTGATCGGAAACAATTTTGTTTCGGGAGAATCTTCTTTTATTGAACTATTTTTGTCATCACTGTATTTTTTCGAATAAAGTTTATCGAGATAGTTTTTTAATAAATCATTTATCGATTTGCTTTGTTCCGAAATTTCGGTTGATATTTCGGCGTACTTAGATAACTCATTTTCTTCAGGTTTCGATATTTTTTCGACATAAGGAATTGGTTCATAGTAAATCGTTAAATTTCGTTCGGGTTGTTTTAGCTTAGAAAATTTTCTAGGACGTCTCACGTGTCCCTGGAAGGATAATCCGCTATGCATTGGAATCATTTCTCCGTACTCAGATTCCAAACTGGATCTTTTTGTTAGAAACTCAACTTGTGGATAATGGAAATTCATTTTATCCAAATTAGAGTCTTCTTCTGAATCCAACGACGGAATTTTTTCAAGTTTTAATCTTTTTAAAATCCTCAATGGTCTACTATAAACTCGTTTATTACTCACCGAAAAATCGTCGTCGTTTTTATGAAAATTAACGTTTTTATTGAAAAAATTATCACTTTTCACATTGGCTAACAATAAAATAAATACGAATGTTAGTAGAGACATATTTACACAACGGTTTTTTTTCTACTTCAAAATTGTAACTGGTTCGAATGAATTTAAGAAAATTGTCATTGTTTTCATTAAATTATGAAATTTACTAGAGCTTGAAATTCGTCTTGTTAGTTGAAAATGGGTTAAAACTATTAGAGATAAAAGGTGAAAATTATTGGACAATTAAATATTATTCACTTAAGAATAGTTCGTGATTGTTCACTATATCGAAAGTTCGGATTTAAGATCATAACGGTTCATTAAGGCCCATATACAGTGTGAGAAAAATCCTTCGATATAAGAGAGATAGAGACATTTTTATGCAAAATATGGATTGGTATCGAAATTTCAACAATATTTAATTTTACACCAAAAAGGTACAATTGATAGAACTCGATACCGTTTTATAGTACAGTCATTCAAGCTTAAAATCGACCGAAATTTCGCAATTTTAAAGATCGATCTTCTCTGATATTTGTAGTTAGATGACAAAAACCGATACGTCGGAATCTCACCATTATGAGATTTTTATACCTTCTGACTTTTTTTGCTTCATAAGATGGCAAAAGAGATTGGTCTTGGTTTTGCTGTCTTGGTCTTTGTCTTGTAGCAATGCAAGACCAGCTAAAGACTCGCAAGACCAAGACCAAGACCAAATGTACAAGACCAAGACCAATAACTAGTTGTGCAAGACTTTTGCAGTCTTGCTTCATTTTCATTTAATTCGATAATGTTCCAAATTAATTCTTACAAAATGAGTATTTCCACTTCAGAATATTATAGAAGCAATTTGAATTTTGAAAAAGTTTAGCTAATTTGAATAAAAATATGTTATTGCACCAAAACATCCGCTGTTTCAGCCGGATTTTACAGTTAGGATGATACATGGATCTAACATCCATTCTTCCTTTGACCTGTGTACAAAAACTCTTTGCTTAGACCCATCATTCTTGACACATCATTCCATAAAACTCTCTCCCAGTTTTCATACAATCAATTTTTATGTTGTTAAGTTCAATGCAACCTATTAATTTTAATTTGACTTCTTAAAAGAGGTTTCATCACTGCCCTTCTTCCTAAAAGACCAGCTTCTCTCAATCTTTTTTTCACTGTAGAAGTACTCGAAGGCAAATTACTAGATTCATTGATCTGAGCTGTTATCTCTGGGCACGTTTACTAAGCGTGTTTACTTTAGCCAAAGCTCCTGGTGGCTGCATATTTTTTCGTTTCGTATGCGAACTTCACAAAAAGATGTTTTACTGCACGTTCTTGCGTGCTAAAGGTCTAACTGGTCCTTAACTACAATTGAGTACTAAATAAATATGCATGTATAAAAGAATAAATACTCCAAAAAGATCAAAACTTAGACGTTTGGTGATTTTCCAGCATTATCTCTAGAAAAATGTATTCGGTTTTTTAATAATAACTCTGCTTCCCTTTAAGCTTTTTGCATTCATCCATACATCATTTTGTAGGGAATTTCATAAACTACAAAACCATGAGAGTTGCAATCCTTCTAGGCTCTTTTCTTCAGAGAATTTTGATGTTAAAGTGTGAAAAAGACTCTCCCTTAGCATTGAAATCAATACTTTAAACGCTTATATCTCGTTTAATTTTCAAACTACGTGAGTTTAAAACAAGCACAATGTTCAGTAAAATAAAAGCTAAATGTCAGTTACAAAAATATTCTTTCATCGATTCAATAGTTTTTGAGATATTTTGAAAAAATAACCGAAAATTAATCGAAAAAAAAATTTCAAATTAAACAACTTTTTTTCAAAATATACGAGTTCCAAACCATTCAAACTTTTGGAACGTGCTGTTAGGGCTTAAACAAAGATAATTTCACATGGGCTACGATTAATTTTGCCGCACATGGTATCAAATTTGCCGACATTTTTTTTTTAATTTGAGTAACTTTACTTATTTTAGTCATAACTCGCTTAATTTTCATGCTAGACGGTTTTATAAAAGATCATTTTGAAGGTCTTAAAAAGTACTTTAAAGATGATTATCACAATTTTTTATGAAAAATCGATCGTTTTTCAGTTATTTCAGCCCAAACCTCTGCATACATTTACGAAAAAGAAAAAATTGGCTTTCAGTGATTTATAAGTTGCTGAATATTATTTAAAAAATTCAATTTAGAACTAGTAATTTCTTTGTTTTTTTATAAGCTTCAATTTTGATAAGAATAATTTTTTCCTGAAAATGCGTAATTTTCGAGTTTTTCGTGAAAAAATGTTGAAAAACGTGTTTTTTTTTTAATTTTCAATCGCGAATAACTCAGAAGTTATTGAGTTAAATAAAAAACTTTATTCAACATTTTCTTCATAAAATTCAATTCCTATCGAATCCTGGTGTTAATTTGAAATTTACACCCCCGAGTAAGGGTGGCATCCAGCCCTGGGGTGGAATGGGCACCAAATCAGGTTTGTTATTTGCATCATTTAAGATCCTCAAATAACGGAAACTGTTTCCTGTGACCTTTTTTTGTGCATTATTTTGAAATTTAATCGATGGATTATATATTTTGCAGTCTTGCTTCATTTTCATTTAATTCGATAATGTTCCAAATTAATTCTTACAAAATGAGTATTTCCACTTCAGAATATTATAGAAGCAATTTGAATTTTGAAAAAGTTTAGCTAATTTGAATAAAAATATGTTATTGCACCAAAACATCCGCTGTTTCAGCCGGATTTTACAGTTAGGATGATACATGGATCTAACATCCATTCTTCCTTTGACCTGTGTACAAAAACTCTTTGCTTAGACCCATCATTCTTGACACATCATTCCATAAAACTCTCTCCCAGTTTTCATACAATCAATTTTTATGTTGTTAAGTTCAATGCAACCTATTAATTTTAATTTGACTTCTTAAAAGAGGTTTCATCACTGCCCTTCTTCCTAAAAGACCAGCTTCTCTCAATCTTTTTTTCACTGTAGAAGTACTCGAAGGCAAATTACTAGATTCATTGATCTGAGCTGTTATCTCTGGGCACGTTTACTAAGCGTGTTTACTTTAGCCAAAGCTCCTGGTGGCTGCATATTTTTTCGTTTCGTATGCGAACTTCACAAAAAGATGTTTTACTGCACGTTCTTGCGTGCTAAAGGTCTAACTGGTCCTTAACTACAATTGAGTACTAAATAAATATGCATGTATAAAAGAATAAATACTCCAAAAAGATCAAAACTTAGACGTTTGGTGATTTTCCAGCATTATCTCTAGAAAAATGTATTCGGTTTTGTAGGGAATTTCATAAACTACAAAACCATGAGAATTGAAATCCTTCTAGGCTCTTTTCCTTAGAGAATTTTGATGTTAAAGGGTAAAAAAGACTCTCCCTTAGTATTGAAATCATTATTTTAAACGCTTATATCTCGTTTAATTTTCAAGTTACGTGAGTTTAAAACAAGCAAAATGTTCAGTAAAATAAAAACTAAATTTGAATTACAAAAATATTCTTTCATTGATCTAATAGTTTTTGAGATATTTTGAAAAAATAACGTTTTTTTTTAAATCGAAAAAAAAAATTCACATTAAACAAATTTTTATCAAAATATACGTGTTCCAAACCATTCAAACTTTTGGAACGTGCTGTTAGGGCTTAAACAAAGATAATTTCACATGGGCTACGATTCATTTTAATTTTGCCGCACATGGTGTCAAATTTGCCGACATTTTTTTTTTTTAATGTGAGTTACTTTACTTATTTTAGTCATAGCTCGCTTAATTTTCATGCTAGACAGTTTTATAAAAGATCATTTTGAAGGTCTAAAAAAGTACTTTAAAGATGATTACAATTTCTTATGAAAAATCGATCGTTTTTCCGTTATTTCAGCTCAAACCTCTTCATAAACTTGCGAAAAAGAAAAAAATGGCTTCCAGTGACTTATAAGTTGCTGTATATCATTTAAAAAATTTAATTTAAAATGACCGATTTCTTTGTTTTTTTATAAGCTTCAATTTTGATGGGAATACTTTTTCCTGAAAATGCGTAATTTTCGAGTTTTTCGTGAAAAAATGTTGAAAAACGTGTTTTTTTTTAATTTTCAATCGCGAATAACTCAGAAATTATTGAGTTAAATAAAAAAAACTTTATTTAACATTTTCTTCATAAAATTCAATTCTCTATCGAGTCCCGATGTTATTTTAAAATTTCAAATTCCACCCCCGAGTAAGGGCGGCATTCACCACTGGGGTATAAGCATACATTGGCACCAAATCAGTTTTGTTATTTGTATCATTTTTGAGCTTCTGTCAAAATTTCAAACGAATCCATGAAAGTCTATAAAGTTGCGAGGTGATTTGCTTGGTTCAGTTGTTAAAAATCCGAAAGAAGATAATAAAATTTAGAGCAAAGTAAATAGCAACATTGTTAATATAGTATATAGAAACTATACAAATGTATTAAAACATTAATTTTAATATAAAGAAACGGTTAGACATATTCACTGAACGAAGTTGGCGCTGTCAATACTACAAGCGCATAGTTCCGCGAAGCAATTTACGACAAGTTTAAACTTGCATCGCTCTTCTCGTTATAGTACCTACAACGTTGTTTCGATCAGTTCATCTTCTTTTGTGAATGGAGCAGCCGATCCCGAAACAAACATAACGGAGCTGGCAACTGCGAGAAAACTTTACCCCCGATCGCTCACGATCCTTTGGTACCGAAGGAAAATATTTACTTGAAAATACAGGTGACGGATTTCGATTGTTGGAAACAAAATTTTCTCGTTTTCTAATTACGATGCCGTCTCCCTACGGAGGTTGGCGATCCAAATGGCTATTTTCGCCCGAGAAACCGCAGCTCTGGCAATTTCTCGTCTCAGAAAGGTAAAATCAAGGAAGGAATTTTTGTGGGTTCCAAAATTAAACAACTTTCCAAAGATTCGACCTGGACTACTTCCTTGAAAATTTCGAAGCAAACTTCGGGGAATAGTTCTATCAAGACATCGCTCAGATGGCCAAGATGGAGAAGAGATTTTCAACAGGAATGCAAGGAAAGCAAGTACCAAATGATGGTACATATCTTTATTATTTATGATTGCTTCTAGTTAAAATAGTTCTTTCCACCCCTCAAAATCAAATGTCCATAACTTTATTATTATTATAAAAAATTGGTGAAAATAGAAATGTGGGGCTTCCCCTAAAATGGTGGATGATGAAATAAAGCGGCAGTAATCTGAGTATTTGGATTCAGGATGTCATTTTACATAAGAATCACCACTAATAGGGCCGAGGCTTGATTAATTTTCTTTCTGTAGACCAGTTCATTGTGATTTATTAAATGAAACAATCATATTTATTTTACAGTTTAATTCATTTATTCGTATTTTTCACATTACATTGTTACGTATGTAGCTTGGGTCATAACTCCGCAGTTATTATCTCTGGCAGACATTAGAATGTACCCATCATTGCCCCAATAAGTGGACCAACTATTTTTTATCAACCAATAATCTTCTCCATTCATTGTACCATATCCAACAGCGAGTACTGCGTGGTTCATATCGTCCGCACCGTTGGCACTAAAAATGAAAAATCGAATTATTCATAAAGATTAACGTTGAAAACAAAGCTCAACATTTAAGGTTAAGGTTATTTTTTACGCGAAATAAACATTGTAATGGTAAAAATGTCGTATCTGCATTCGTTTTCAAGATATAATGGCAATAATAATCGTGTATGTACTAAATTGTGATTTTTACTAAAAAAACTATAGTACGAACTAGATACTAGGCTGAAGAGTAGTATCTACAATGTATTTACGACTTTCTTGCTTAGCAAACATAACAAGAGACAATTTTACTCAGATAGTTAGTCACGTCAGTTGTAACATGCCATTCTACAGATTCCTGGTTCTATTTGAAACAAATACGAATTCAGTTTTATTATATGTTACAGCATGAGCTCCTTTTTATTCAAATCTGTTCTACCTACTCGTTCCTTCTTTAGTAATTTTCATTTATATCCCGTTTCCTTTCTATTTTTTTTTTCGCAGTTTTGCCAGGTTGGGAGCTCAACCAAAGATTAAGCCGATACTCCACAAAAAAAAGACACCAACCAATGCAACTCCAACTACTGGGTTTCCAGATTTTCCATCTTTTTTGTATTAATTTTTAATGTCGATCGTTAAAAAGCTAGTGGCGTCCAATTTAACATTAATTATTCACCTCATCTGATTACCACTTATTTAAATACTTTAACTAAAGCCGAATACCACTTCCTGAAAAAGAATCTCCAGCCGAGGAAGTGAGGTTATATAATGTTACGTAAGATATTTGAGTTTATCTACGTTTATCTCACAAAGAATCGAGATATTTTATTTCATAATTATTAATATTTTTTAATAGTATCTCGCTTAAATTCTATACACTTTTTTGCAAGAAAAACTTTGAGGTTAAGAAACAAGAAAAAATCGCTGGGAGCCGGATCTTGTGAATATGGTGGGCGATCAACCTATTCGTGAATTTTAGCCATGATGATCAAAAAAGTATGAGAAGATCCGTTTTCTAAATAGAAAAGCACTCAGCGGTCGCTTTGTTGCAATTTCTTCTTTACATCTGACGATTTATATACGAGGATTGTTACAGAAGTACCTGGCTTGGTCTAGAGATAGCAGTAATTGCTGATTGGAGATGCCACGTTACTTAGTATTTGTTTGGCAGTTATTAATAGTGAACGTTTCCATTGAGTGTTTGACAATGTTTCACAGAGATAAAACCATATTTTTGCGTCGTTTGATAACCATGAATATAACGCGACTGATACCTCAATTTCGTTCAAGTTGAGTACGTTTTGATAAACATGTAATTTATACATACCAATTTTCGTCGTAATATACTCCGTTAGAATAGAAACGGAACGTTTTTTGACTTGCATCTATGGCGACGCTTATTGGTCCTTCCTTGAAAATTGCTAATCTAAGTGCATTTACATCGTTAACTGTAACGTTCACCCATCCAGTGATGGATGCCGTTTTATTTAAACCATCAGCGTGGCAATACCCATCCTACAAAAACCATAATGACCAATAATTATAAAAAAAACTTTTTTCCGATGAACCAATAAATAAAAATTCCAACAACTTTAATCATACCGAACAAATGAATCACATAACAAGGGTTATCTGACAAGTTCTCGACTTTAATCTAAAGATGTCACCAATTATCAATATACGCGGATTTATTAATATCTAGTTGGCCTAGACCAGTTCCATGCATAAACAAAATATTGCGTTACTATAGCAACGAACAATAACTTATTAGAAGTGTCAGTGTAAAGTTTGACGTCAAAAAAGTAAACCAGAGTTACGTAATAAACTAAAAGAAAAAATATGTCCACAGAAATTGTGAAAATCGAAAAATTGGAGTATCGAACCATCAACAAGTACCTGTATTTAAAAGTTTTAAGAGGTAAGCAGATTTACGAAGATATGCTTAATACCCTTGGTGATCAATGTCCTTCGTATGCGACCGTGAAAAATTGGACTGCAAGCTTCAAAAGAGGTAAATTTTCCATTGAAGATTATGACCGATCGGGAAGATGGCCAGTTTCTGTGTCAGTCCCCAAAAATATCGATGCAGCTCATGACATGATTTTATCAGACCGTTGAATTGGACTAAAACGGATATCTGAAGAACTGAATATTTCATACGAACGTGTTTATCATATAGTTCACGTCAATTTAGACATGAGAAAAATTGCTGCAAAATGGAGAATCTCCAAATGTTTAAGTGTTGACCAAAAGCGTGTTAGGGTAGAAGCATCGCGTTCGATTTGTGCTCGATTTGAAAACGATGTAGACTTCTTAAGCTGAATTGTAACTATGGATGAGACTTGGGTACATTTCTACGATCCAGAAACAAAGCAACAATCGATGGAATGGCGACACTCTGGTTCTCCAATACCTAAGAAGTTTCGTGTCCAAAAATCTGCTGCAAAAGTTCTTGCTTCAGTTTTTTGGGATTGCCATGGAGTAATCATGATTGATTTTTTAGATAAGGATAGAAAAATATCTGAGAAATAACTCTTCTATGAATGCAAAGAAAGTAGAAAATGTGAAGGTGCTCACAGGATTTGAGAAAATCCATTAGAACAACGCAAGTTCTCGCGTTTCTACGATCATCTTGACTAAAACTCGCCCAAATACACTTCTCTTGTAAACAAAAAAATGTCATACGATAAATGTCTTGTTTATACTGACAGAGGAGTTAAAGAGCACGTTTTAAACCTGTTTTTGTTCGTATTGATCACGGATAAAATAGCTGAGAAAGTCAACATAAAAAGGAAGAAGACAACGCGGACGACGCATCAATATTCACTAACAGAAAGAAAGAACTAGAAAACAGAATAGAGAAGTTGTCTAATGAAACATATAGAAGATAGAACTAATGAAAATATCAAACATACCAGAAGAAATAACTGTGCCAATACAAGGCACAGGTTAATAAGAGGTGTAATAAGATAAGTTGGAAGACCAGAAGAAAAAATTGACGATAAGGTATCTAGTAATTAACACAGTATCCACGTATGTTCTACGGACTAGGGGAGGGATAACGAAATGTATAAAAAAGAAGTTAAGGGTGTGGGGTACTTTTTTATACAGCTCAGACTGAGAATATTGTTAATTACTTCTCGTAATTTAGCAGTTCTTAAATGTCCCAACTATAAATCTTAAAGAAAACCTACTGCGTAAAATAATTAACAAGATTTGTGTACAAAATCAAAATTTGAAGAAATAATTTACGGTTAATGACTTTATAAGAATGGGAATAGAATTTACGATATCTGTCGGCGTGTCGAGAAAGGTATTTCGATTGAAAGAAAGTCAGAATCACGTAGAAAAGCGAAACGAATGCCAAACAAAAAGAGAGAAGTTTGCTTAAAGCTGCTCACAAACAACTGGGAGTTAGTTTACGAAAATTGGACGTAAAATTCGAAATCGATAAGAAATATGTAAGCAAAATTCTAAAGGAACAGAATGTGGTTAGGTCATAAATCAAAAAAATCGACACTCAAATGTTTTAAGAAAGCAACAAATGGAACAAAAATCAAAAAGTCTCAGTGACAACAAGTTTTCGCCCGCTAGAGACGGTAGTAATTCGGTATACATTCGCCCTTCTGAAAATTCTGCAGCCATCAAAATATTACAAGAAAAAGAGTGTGTCAGATCTAGATCAACACAGTTCGTAATGAAAAATCTTCCTGAAGAAAATTTTATGTTTTGATCGTTGAGGGAGTTTTCACAGAGCTGAATATTCCCTTTTTTTAAGCCAATTAAACGTTTTTGGTAAAATTTGAAACGAAATGTTTATCATGAACAAACTTCGGCAAACGCCACATTTAGTTTTTCATAGTTTAATGCAACATTTGAAAACAACAATTAGGAAAGCCGGGTGCTGATTCATTTATGTAAAACGTGTGTAATTATATTAAGGTGCGAATAATTAGATTAAAACAAACAGTTTGTACGGATTTTTTATCTCAGTATGAATCAGTACACTGCTCTTCTATGGTTGCGAATCGTAGGTGCTAGCCTACGGATTGAAACATTCAAACGTGTGGATTCAAGACACTGCATAATTTGACAATCGCTCAAAAGAATCTCGTGTCGATTGGTGCAAAGAAATGCTGGAGCCAAATCCAACAAAAGCACATCGAAGCCATGGTCCCTGTTTTTTCTAAACAGCTAGAAATGTCGTCACCGTTCCATTAAAACAGCGTATAAAGGTCAATTCTAGATAAAACATCAGCATTTGTTTTCCAGAGTGCAGGGGAACCTATCGTGGAAGACGAATCAAACAAAAACGTTTTCGAACATTGAAAACATTTGAGATATTCGTGAACAAGAAGATATTGAGAAAGATATCCGAGAAGAAGGTTGGTATACTTGATTATGTTGCGCAGAATAGGTAGGAACCTAGTCATACTCTTGGAGTTATTAGAAAAGTGGTTACTTGTGGAAATAGTATATTCTTATATTAAAAATATTTATAATAAATTCACCATTTCTTATTGTTGTGCTAATTCATCATTTTTTGCAACTCTACTGTATATTATAGTTGTTTGAATAAATTATTATCATTCTATTTTATATTTTATATATTTTATATATTTTATACATTTTTATTAGTGTATAATAGTGGTTTCATCATTTATTTCATAATTACCTGGCCTATATAAGCTCCATAATCACTATCAAGGGGAATACCTCCATGTTTTAAAATCCATTGGTAGGATCTGAAGTCTTCTCCGCCATCACAACCATTGTTACCGTATCTGAAAATAAGATAAATTGTTATTTAAGCAAATTATATAATAATTTAAAGCTCTGAAATATCTGGATTTATTGGGACAACCAATAAACCGGAGATCATCTTTCAGAATACAGTTTGTCTATTCTTTCGTGGTTTTAACGAATTTATAATTCAGTTTTTATAAATAAAGTTTTTCAAAAAAAAACTATTTTTATATACAGTAAAATGTCTTTTATGTGGCAAATCGGACAAAAAGCTATAGAGAGAGTTGTTCATAATCAACGTCTCGATAATTCCAAGAACAAACTTGACAAACAAAGTTTATCATTGAAAAACTAAGAAAAAATACACAAAAGCATTTGATGAAACTGATGCAAGAATTTAAAATTTAATAGGTACATATCCCAAAATGCAAAACACACTTATAGATATTTATACAAGAAACCAAATTTGTCAGTAAAAAATAATTTTTTTTGTAGCTTGCCCACAAAAAAAGCCTGCGTTCGATACATTCAATAAGAACGTATGTTCAACAGAGTTAACCCCTAAGCATAATATTCCCTAAGATTTTGTACTGACATTGGAGATACTTGAAAAATATTTCTGATCCTTCGTCGTAATCAAATTATTTTATACATGATACCATGTTGTTTTTTGGATACTTTCTCATTACTGATTTGAGTCGATAGCTGTTCTAAAAAATATCAGATTTCAATATAATTGAATATAAATTTTTAGTCTCACCCTTAAGGAGTGGCAACCAATCATACATTTTATAGTAGAACTGGTTGTCGAATTACATGAAGATTACTATTTATAGTTTCCGGCATCGCTCGGTAGACGGCGATAAAATCGTAAAATCATAGAATAAGTACAAGTATTGAGGTTTCATTTTAAAAAATGGATAGTTTATTTCAGGTATGCGAGTCGTATAACGGGTTGCGGATATGACAGGCGCTACTAAAACACGTTCAGAGGAAATCAAACAACAAAATTGAGTTTTCTGGGGAGCCGTACTTCATATTAGAAAATTGATATGCATCCATATATTTCTTATTTTTCTTTTCAATTGTTCAGATGATACGAAATACAAATAAAACATACAAATTCAGAATTAGAAAAATATAAAGTGGTAGTCCTAGTAGAATAATTCTACTATGTCAGAATGTCTAAACTACATTTTAAATTCTACACGGCTCTCACTACATAGTAGAATAGAAAGTACGAGGGTAAATCAAATATAAACAAGACTTATTTTTTAAAATATTTATTTTGATTTTAAACGCACAAACAATCATAGTTTATTTTTCTACATAATCTCCTGATTTAATTTTTTAATTCCTTCCAGGTAAAAAGAGTCAGGTCGTGTTTGTAGCCAATTGCGCACATATGCTTCAACCTCATTATCGCTGTGGAATTTTTGCCCTCCCAAAGCTTCCTGGAGAGGACCAAAGACATGGAAGTCGCAGGGAGACAGGTCTGGACTGTATGGAGGGTGTTCCAGTGTCTCCCAACCCAGTTGCTCCAATTTTTGTACTGTCAGGGCTGCCGTATGGGGGCGAGCATTGTCATGGAGGAGAATCACTTTTCTCATTGGAAGGTGTCGTCTTTTGCGGCGATATGCAAGTCTGACCTCAGTCAAAATTTTGCAGTAGTACGCCGCATTAATTGTTCTGCGCTCATGCAAAAAATCAAGGTGCAGCAGGCCACACTGGTCAAAAAAAACAGTAGCCAAAACCTTGCCAGCCGATAATCGTGACTTGGCTTTCACTGGTCCGGTTTCTCCTTTCTTCCTCCACTCGATACTCGCTTGTTTCGACTCAGGGGTGTAGTGATGCACCCACGTTTCATCACAGGTGACAATGTGAGAAAGAAATGGGTCTCCTTCTTCCCGAAATCGAGCAAGAAGACGCTCACACACTTGAAAACGATTCAGTTTCTGGTCAACTGTCAGAAGACGAGGAACCCACCTGGCACACACCTTGCGATACCCTAGCTCCTCTGAGAGTATAGAGTAAGTGCTCCCATAACTTATTCCAACCTTAATTGCAATATCCGAAGTTGTTAGACGCCTATCACCTTCAACAAGTTGACGAACACTGTCGATGTTGCCCGCTGTAATGCTGGTGCGGGGTCTGCGGTCATGGCTCTCATTTTCAACACGTTCACGGCCCTCCACGAACTGTTTATGCCAAGCAAACACTCTAGCTCGCGACAGCGTCTTTTCCCCGAACTGTGCAGTCAATCTTCTCAAGATTTCAGCCGGTTTTACACCTTCTGCAGCTAAAAACTTTATAACAATACGTTGCGCAATAGAGGAAAGTACCTCCTGCTCGGACATCGTAACGATGGACACTGAGCGAGTCTATGATGATGAGTCACGTGCTTCCCCCACTCCTGACAAACCAACCTAACAGCCAATAACAGCGGAACGTTCTTCCATCACTATTGCGCGCGCAGGTCCAAAAGTCTCGTTTATATTTGATTCACCCTCGTAAAATTTGTGTCTTGTCGAACAGATGGCTCTGGGTGAATCAAGAGAAAAAAATTGAATTTTCACGAAAACCATAGTTATATTAAACGGGGATGAAATAAACAGCCTTTACTTAAATTTCTATATATTAACTTTTCTCAAGATGAAGTTTTATAGAATAAATAAAATCCTTTTTTGATTTATGAATATTTTTTA
This sequence comes from Diorhabda carinulata, assembly GCF_026250575.1. Taxonomy (NCBI): domain Eukaryota; kingdom Metazoa; phylum Arthropoda; class Insecta; order Coleoptera; family Chrysomelidae; genus Diorhabda; species Diorhabda carinulata. The sequence continues at coordinate 25,181,869 of NC_079463.1, forward strand.
TTCTAAAATTTTTTTATCCAATCCAATAGCTGTACAGAGGGAATAGAATATCGGAAAATTAATTTTTTATGAATTTTCCCTTCGTTTCTAATTTTTTTATAAAAAAGCGGATACCTTTTTTTGGAATCCGCAAAACACTTTTATGTGGAATTTTATCGGATTCAAAAAATTGAATTTTGCTTAAAAAGTTCAAATTTGATGTTTTATAATTCGCCTCGTATAATTACAAAAAAGCAGGTATATTTTTTTATGTTCTTCTTTCGATTTTTCTATATAACTAAGTTCACAGTCCAAAACTATGAACTGTTTGTTATGATGTCATATTTAAGAAAAAGTTTCGCTTTACACTGTATAATTCCTTTAATAATGGAATGCAGCCGATTGCTCTCAAAGTATTGGAGTTATTGGATTTTTTACACCAGTATGTCTGAAATTTGAAAATTTTCCAATTTTCTACAAAAAAATTTGTAAATACGTAGATTTCGAAAATCGTATGAGTTTTTAAATCAGAGTAATGATTTTCCTGATAATCTAAGTTTTTCGAATTTTTCCTTGTTATAAATTTTTCTGCTAAAAACACTGAATATCTTTTTTGGAATCCCATTATCCATGTTTGATCATGAAAAATCAAATTTTTTGTATTATATTCTTTTATACAGCACTTCTACCCCTTGGATTATACCTTTTTATTTAATATTTTGATGATTTTTTAGATTTCTCTAAACTACCCAACACCCTTCGAAATTAATCCGTCATAATACCTCAAGATATTCGATAACTGTATACTTGTAAAGTAAAAGACAAGTGAGATGAAAAAGGAGAATGACTTAACCAAACTATGAACCTATCTAATATCAATATATTTCTTTATACTCACCCCCATGAGCAGTCAACTAATGCTTGTTCAGACAATCGAACCAAATTTGTTCTATTATTTTTTTTCAAAAACAGAGCTCCTTCTAAGTGTCCAACGGTAGCAAAAGACCAACAAGAACCACACACCGCTTGGTCTGTAAAATTTTTCAAATAGAGTAATAATTAACCAAAAATAAAATTTGTATAAAATTTGAATGAAACGTAGGTACAGGTAGAGTAGGAATAAATGGTACAAATATATTTTATGGAGCAAGTTTCCCAACTTGGGGCACATGCCTTGCAGGGGAGCAATTTAATTTTTAAGGGTAACAATTCGAAAGATGATTTGCCACCAGTTTAACCATTTCGCTCCAAGTCATTTAAATCAAATGCTAGATTTCGATGTCAATTTTGATTATTAGGTGTAATCTGGCTTGCCGAGACCAAAATGTGTGTGAAAAATCAATAGATAAAATGAAAATTTACTCATTTTTGTAAGGTTAGGTTAGGTAAGGTTAGGTTAAGATAGGTTAGGTTAGGTTAAGTTAGGTTAGGTTAGGTTAGGTTAGGTTAGAGACTGGAATAAAAGCAAAAATAATTTTCTTTAATCAAATATTTTAATTGGACTTAAATCTATAACTTTCACATTTGAAAATATTTTTTGATTTCTTCTATTAATGAAATGAATGGGTCTGTTTTTGGGTCAGAATTACGATATTCTGGTCGCCATGTATATATCCTATGATCCTGTCCTCCCAATCTTCTGAAGGTACATGCCAATCGCGGAAAAATGCTCTCAGAGGTCTCCAACTGGCCTCAATTCTTTGGATATGAACCCCGTTATCAGAAACACATCTTTCTTTGTGATTGATCCACTCATTAGTGTGTTCTTCATTGCTGAGACATCGATAGGCTAATGAGCCATCTGTATGAATTAGGCTACCTGGAGCAACGTGCTTTATTCACACCATGCGTTAATCATCATGAGTTTTCACATACAGATAAATCTTGATGAGATCTATCGAACAAAGTTAACCATGTTTCGATATATGTTAGCCTTCCAGAGATAATAGCCACTTCCGGTATATCCGAAAGTAAATGTTTCCGTATAGAGTTTCGTGATGATCGTTGTTGGGGGGCTCATCATACTCTTACCAAATTTTTTATATGTGTTACACAGAATAAGAATAAGAATTTTAGAAAAACTGAAAAGGGCCATGGCCCAAAAAATGTTGGTGTTGCTGCTATAGAGGTGGTTTGATATAAAAGGTAGTTTCTTCGTAACCCTGTAGATTTTGTTTGTTTCCTATACGTTTCAAGTGAAAATTTGAGGTTAACAAATAGAAACAAGTCACTGGAGACCAGATCTGGTGAATACGGTGAGCGGTCAACCAATTCCAAGTGCAATTCGTGATTGTTAGCTATGCAGAATTAAAGTGTCTTCAAATGTGGTTGTTCTTTGGCGATTCCTATTTTGTTTTATCAAACAATGACTCTACTGTTATTGTTTTATCTTTTTGAAGATATTCAGTAACATAACCTCATAATCATTCTAAAAAACTGTCAGTTTTTGAGTCGTCTTTGGTGTTTTTTAGAGCAAGTTCACCTTTTACAATACATTTAAGGAGTGTCGAAATTGAGTTCGTTTATTGCAAATTGGTTTTTTGATATGCCGAAAACTTTTTCTATCAGTTCAACCTTGATGCGATGGTCGTCCAATATCATTTGGTCAATTTTTCCGATGATATTTTTGGTTTTTGCATTTTTGCTTTACCGATCTCTAATACAATTTCATTTGATTTCAGCTGCCCATTCGCGTAGACGTGATTCTTTCAAAAGCAAATATTTAATGACAACCCTATACTCAATTTTTTCCATTTTCAGAAAAAAAATTTCACAATACGACTATCAAACAAAAATCAAACCTCAAAGTGACTGAAACTTTCAAAGCATACACATAAAGCCTTATAAATACAATGTTTTTATACAAAATATATTAATTTTCCCGTGAAAATTATACTGCTTATTTTAATATGAAAATTATGGCGATTAAAATTACCGCTTTTACTTTCACTAAAATTACCTTTCACTGGTGTAACAGCTCCATACAATCTCCAATCATATTGTTCTGGAAGATCCTCGCTATCAACGTTTTTATAAGGGAAAGGTTTCCCGCCATTGTATCCTCCATTTGGAATTCTACCCCTCAAAATTTTCATCTCTTCGTTAGTTTTATCGGCCAGATGGTTGACAGCCAATGAATATCCTAAAATAACGAATTTTTATTATTAAGAGAAGTTGTTTACTAATTTTAACAATAGTGTTAAGTTTAAATTTTCGCGCCTAAATCACTGAGCGTAACGGCTATTAACACCAGTGGTAACTGTGATAAACGTTCCCCCGCGGGTACGCAGTGGGACAAAAAAACAACCCTTTTGTTGGATAAATCAAAAAGACCCAAATCTAAGATGAAGGTTGTTTTTAAGTGTTGTGGTTTTTTACTTTGGTAGCCCGCCAAAATGTCACTCATTCCAGTGGCTGTGTGGGCAACCAATCGCTCCTGTCCTGTGTTATTGTCTGACACTCAATCCAGTTCAAACAAGTTTTCGATAGATGACTCCTGAAGACAAACCTCATGAAGATCTGAATCTAAATTCTGAGCGATCAATTTCAGAAATCGTGATTAGACCTGAACGTCTTGTTACAAATTAGCACAATTCTATGTAACCATCTCTTTTAAAGCGTCATTTTGAAAACAAACGTAAGAATTTAGTCGCAAATGAGATTGAACGTCTTTTTGAAGATTTCGATTTCTTAAGAAGTTAGTAATTCAATTGGAAAGACTAGTAAAAATCATACTAATGACCTAATCCTCCCTGCTGCAGCAGAAATTCTTTCTTGCATGTTTGGAAAGTAAGAGGCAAAAATAATTAAGTGATAATTCGCTGGAAATGATCATTTCTGTGCGTGACATTTTCCAAGATAAGATATTTGTTGTGTAAGGCACTTAAAACATCGACAAAAGGTAAAGATATTTTCGAATTACCGGAATCTTTTTTTTTTCGAAAACCACCAGAAAAACTGTGTATCAGTGTGTACGGATTATGCTAACGCTATGAAAGGTCACACATAATTTCAACTGTTCACTCACTGTGTCCTTTACCGAGAGGCTTTAGCGGCACCTCCTTTAAAAGGCTTAAAGATACCCTTGATCAGAGTGTGAAAATTGTCAACTTCATAAAATTTCTAGTGATTTTAAAATTAAAATTCTATGCCAGAATATGGAAAGCCTTCACGAGAACTTATTGCTACATAAAAAAGTACAAGAAAATGTTTGGTTCCGTGTATTTGAGCTTATTTAAGGGATATTTTTGAAGAGCACTCAACATCTGGAATTTATCCAAACCATGTAGTGTATCTGATTTGTTTATGCAGAAAATAAAACTGTTGCAATGATAAAATTATTACTTTCTGTTAGAAAAAAAAAACAAATAAAAAATAACAAACACGTACCATTTGAAAGATTACACAAGTTAATAGAAAAAATATATCTGATTTAACTGAGGTCAATACTCGAACGGGTTAGCATTTGAATGTATTCGCATGAAAAAGAACTTTACACCAACTTGATACGTGACCAGTTTAATGTTGATGCTATGAACACAAACTCTTTTTTCTTAAGACTTAATCTTGTTTCTTCCAGTATTCACTATCTTGAGAAGTAGATGTCCATTTTATGAGAAATCGAGAGGTATCCTTGAAGTTGGTTTTTCAACCTTTGACTATTTGACTATTTCTCAAAATGAACAACTCATTGAAATCTCGCGTTGAAAAACAAAAGTTTGATTTCTGGTACTACATTGTTAAATTCCTGGATCCGTATTGGAAAGAAATGAGCTTTCAAGTACTGCTGTTGAATTTCTTGTTAGGTTTTCAACTACTTTTATGTCTCTTAAAACATTTTCCAATCAGTCTAGCGCCTGGCGTATCTCAAAATCTAAACGTGATAAAAATTTATTTCAACTTACCTCTATTTTGTCTGTTGACAGAATTAATGAATCTGAAATTTTGTCTAAAGATATCTTTCCTCATGACATGCTCGTTTACATCGGAATATTGTTTGTTATGTGCTCTAATGAATTCATTGAAATGATGATCCACGTGTTCGGATTTTTCCGGTCGTATAAATTCGCCCATGGGATTTATATTGTGAGAATGTTGGTTACCGGGTCCCGGGAAACTTCTACATTCTAAAATTAAAAATAACATAAAATAAAATTGATGAAATATCATCAACCGCTCTTCAGGTTTAGAAAAACGTTGACATCGCAAATTATTTTTGATCTATTGGAATAAGAAGCAATCATTCAATGCCAAACAAGAACTGTACGCCGAATGACCCATAAACTCGATGTTTTAACTGTTCAAAAACGTTTTTGTTTGAACTAATATTTGAGAGCTCGCGTTGTCGCAACATGTCCAGTTATTTCGGGAAAACATGACACAGGATATGAGCCTAAATTAGACCAGATAAAAAACGTTTATGCGGGCAAATAATAAATACAAGAGGATGAAATAATTACAAGAAAAATACTGGAAGAGAGAATAGTAGACAGAGAAACAGAGGTCCAAGGAAGAACTAGAAGGACGAAATCAACAAAGCTATTAAGAAACAGTTGGAAAAAACTACATAATGTACTACCACAAACAGAACATAGAAAGGAATGGAAAGAATTTTGGAACAAGATTCTATAAAAGAAGAAGCTCTGCCTTACGTCTTACACACTCGTAAGGGTAGATAGACATAAGGAATAAGTCAGATATTTCTTGTAATGCAGCCAATATCAATAGTTACAAGAAACGGTGGCAAATTTGTTGCTAAAGATCTACAAATAATGTTTGAAGGCCTTTCACACAAATGTTTTGGGATTGTGCGCATCTTCCCTCCTGGATATGAGGTTCTACGTTCCAATAATGGAAAACTTTGCTTTATAATGTAGCTTTGTCTATTAACTCCTCCATCATGTTTCTCCACTCTCCAAGACCTTGTTGAATGTAACTAAAGGGCGACCAATTTAAATCAGTTCTTATTTACATTTAATGACGATCTCGAACTTTTTAGAACTTTCGAGATAATATTTACGTAACTTTTCTTCAATTTTCTAATGGTTCACGAATATCACGAATTTTTAGTTTCATAATTGATCAATTAATTTTCATTGAAAAATTTTGTGATTTCGGGTAATAAATAACATAAAACTCACCATAAAGTTTCACATCAAATACACCTAATGGAAATCCTTCTTGGTAAATCAGGTAAGAGTCGTATTCTAAATAATAATGATCGTAGTGACTGCCAAGAAGAGTATTATAACCTTTCATGTCATATCTGAAAAATAGAAATACGTTTCCTTTTGTTTTGAGCAAATTTAGTATGATAGTTTTCATAAAAATTCGTATTTTCTATTTATCTGGGGAACAGAACGAATAGAATAGAACAAATTCCTATTTGGTCATATTTCAAAAAATATAAAATCAGTTTTTTCATATGCTAGAACATAAGCTCCTTTTTATTAAAATCTGTTCTACCTACTCGTTCCTTCTTTAGTAATTTCCAGTTTCCTTTCACATTTAATTTCTTCCCGTAGTTCTACAGCTGCTAGGTTGGAGTTTCAACCGGTACATCACAAACAAACAAATTCAACTCAAGTACAACAACTGGGAATTCAGTTGAGGGCTGCAACCATCCCACTTCATTCGAGAAATTCAATAAAACCTCTGAATGTATTCGAAATCGTTCTCTACCTATCTAGACTTTAAATCGAAGTAAATTTATTCCTTATATTCGCTTTATTTGCTTTTTTTATTGTATTTTTGCATTTCCTTCTGTTTTAACCAAATTTAGTATGATAGTTTTCATAAAAATGCGTATTTTCTATTTATTTAGCGAACAGAACGAATAGAATAGAACAAATTTCTGTATGGTCATATTTCAAAAAATATGAAATCAGTTTTTTCATATGCTAGAGCATAAGCTCCTTTTTATTAAAATCTGTTCTACCTACTCGTTCCATCTTTAGTAATTTCCAGTTTCCTTTCACATTTTATTTCTTCCCGTAGTTCTACATCTGCCAACTCATCTCCAACAACTGGGAATTCCGTTGAGGGCCTCAACCATCCCGGATTTCCATAAATAATTCATAACTGCTTTATTACTTTTTCAATAAATTTATTTGTTGCTGAAACTTTTTCTATTGTTCTTAGCAGTGGAATATATTGATTTGGATTATTGTGTCAGGGGATAGTTTTAGATGTATTTCAAGTTTTATTAATAGCATAATATAATTCCAATGAAATGTACCATATGGTATTCATGTTTCCTGACGTTTCCAAATGACCTGGTAAATATTTAAGTACTTTTCACACATTATAATTATATTTTATAATAATTAAACTCAATTAACAAATATTTATAATGCAAATTACACAACTTGATAGCTGATAAAAATTTCTGTAGAACAATCTGATTTTTCCACCTAATTCAAACTTTAAGTATCTGAAACTACTTCACTGATTGTATTGTTCTATTGATTACGATGTTATCTGTAAGTAACTGAGACAATTTTTTGTGTTTATTTCGGAAAATTGTAATATGAAATATGTAAATGTCTACTGATCAAAATCTACGAAAGTTGCTACTCATGTTTTGAGATTTGACAACACTGATGTGCATATGTCTAATCTGTTGTTAACGGTGAACGTACTTAGTCATAAGATTGCTATTGGGTTGTTAACAGACACTACAGAACGTTCATCCTGGACAAAAATATGAATTTCGACGTAGATTAAACCAACAGCGATGTGCCGATCAAATCGCTTCGACATTTGGTGATGAAGCACCATCCGGTCGTACTTCGCTACTGATTTATTTTCGTGAAGATCGTCCAAAATCAAGGCATACTTACCACATAATTTGACAATCGTTCAAAAAAAGCTCTTGTCAATTGGTACAAAAAATTTATAAAGCGATTTAGTCGCGGAGCTTCTAAAGACATCTGTAAGATCACGACGAGCGATGGATCTATGCATAAAAACTCGAAACTAAACAACAATTGATTGTTTGAGTCTTTCAAGACGAACCAAAACCAACAAAAGCTGTTCGCGCACGAAGAATTTCCAAGCTGTTTTTTTTCGTTCCATTATAGCAACGTAGAATGGTCTATATTCTGAATGGTACACCAGAGGTATTCGAAAACAATTAGAGAAACCAATCGCAAAAGACGAATCGTTCTCCACCACGACAAGACGGGGTCTCACACAGTCAGCGCAATAAATTGATGGGTCATCTGCCTTTCAGGTCCTTGTTTGGCATTCAATGATTACTTCTAAGCGCTTGGTGCATTGATATCTCATATTTTAGAAGTACCTCAATCAGAATGTAAAAAATGCTTCGACAAGACTTCCTGTACTGTTTCGAACTATGATAGATTTGCATGGACCGATGTAGTGATGGAGAAATATACATTGAAGGTGATAATAAATAAATATACGTAATATCAGTATCATTTATAACCAGTCTTGTTATTTAATAGCCCATCCTCGTATATGAAACTTATGTGTCGTAAAAATCTCATACATCTTAATTTACAAATCGATTCGAGCAGAAAATCTTGTGTATTTGGTGGAATATATAGACGATTAGTGATCCAAATTAATGAGGCTTTTTCGTAGTAGTAATTTGATGCCTTAATGAAATTGAAGTGTCCAATGAATGCCCGCAAACAATCATCTATGTTGTTGGTCCCTATTAGGATCGTGTACCGTTAAAAGATGTGGCAATAAATTAAATTGAAAGGAAATATTGAGAATTTAATGTAACAATTTTTAGCATATAAGTCCAAAGAATGGTTTTATTAAGGTTTGAAGAAGCTTACTCACGTTGGATTAGAATAGAATACGATAAAATATACTGATAATACTCACTTTACTGGTATAGGTTGATTATTACTGTCGTAACGAACCCACATTGTGTAAACATTTTTCTTTTCCATTTCTTGTACTGTTAGACTCCATATTTCCATTTCTGATTCACCCTCTCCTTCAGTACCTACATTAGAACCAAAACATTTGACGTTAACCACGAAAAAATATTATTAAATACTTAAAATTATTTTTAATTCGAGACAAATTATTTCCCAAATTTTCATAATAAAGATTTTTTACTGTTGGTAAACACATGGTAGCAGTATTTTCTTGTTAGCCTCGTTGTGTACCACGTTAATAGTAATTTTGGTTAGTCAGATTAAAGTTCAGTGAATGAAGAAAGATTGAACATCAACATTTACGTCGCGACGAACAATTGGGATGGTTGAAACTGGTGTAAACTAGTCCGTAAAGTGCACCTAATATCCTTAACTTCTTAACCAGTCTCGATGCTAGAGGAAGACAAGAGCACAGGATCTGCACCTGGAAATCTGAACCGACTTGTCGTTATACAGTTGGTACAGTTATGTTATAGGGCGGTATTCATACGCAAGTCATCCTGCAACCTATTGTGCATCCATATGTAAATTCATGACAATGTCCATCCACACACAACACGTCTAGCTCCTACCTGGAAAATACGCTGTTCTACCATAACCTCCACACTCCCCCTATCTCAATTCCATCGAACGTTTCTATTGCAAGAAGACTTTCTCTTCAGCCAATAGAGTTATACACGAGACAAAAGCTTCTTGATGGTCTTTCTAATCTCTAGAACACCACCACAAACCAATCGCAGCATTTCCAAAAGATGTAAGGCAGTGGTTACTGCCAGAGGAGTCCATACAACCTATTGAGTTACTTTATTTTATACCATCGTACCAAATTTATAAAAATTATTAACATTAACATAATTTGATAAACTACCACTAATCAAATTTCTGATCTTGTTTCATATTAACTAAGAAGCTCACTTAAGTGATTCTTTTTGGACATACAACGTTGTCATATTCACTAGATAAATGAGGATTATAGGTACAAATTTCGATGTCTCATAATAACTATAAAGAAAAAATCATTTCTTTATTTCCAAATTCATAATGTACGCTAATGAGTTTAAAAATATCTGTCTTCTTATTGATTTCAGATATACTTTAATGTCACAGATATACCTTCAAGCTGGAAATCATCCAACGATGGTAGTATAGATTGAGATTTAACTGGTTCTTCTTCTGTACCATTTACAAGAAAACATGTTATTTCATTCGAAACCTCTTCAGTTGTAAAAGGAACTATCTTAATACCGGTACCGTAGTCATCTGCACCTAATTGGTAAGTTTTTGCCATGCCATCGTAGAAATCAATTCGTGAGTTACCATTTGGACCATTATACCTGAAAATATCACTCATAAACATTAATAGAAACATAACACTATTTTTTTTATAGAATACAGGGTTGATGATTTATTTTTGAATACGTATAGGGGAGAATGGGGGAATTGCGGACGCCGAAGGGAAATAACGCACTACATTCGTACTTTCAGTAATAATCAGTCTGTCTTTATTAATTATTAATCTTTAGTTACACATCTACAAAAACAATTATACTTTAACGAGATCAAACAACAAATAGAATTACCCGTAGCGCTCGGGGTAAATTCGGACTGACCCTGGGTTAATTACGGACAGCATGGGGTATTTACGGACTAGGTCCACATCATAGACAAAAATCACAAGGAAAGCCTTTAGAAAAACTTCCTGCAGTGCAGTTCTCATGAGCCCACTTATTACACTTTGAACACATCTTTGAACAGTCTTCGGCGGGTGGATTACTGTACTTTTCCTGACAATAAATGCAAAAGTAATCAACATTTCCTTCATTTTCAAAATTATTCAGATTTCATACACCCTTTGATCCTTTTCCTGTAGAAAGTTTTGACTTTTTTAGCTTATTAGTTGTAGTTTTATTTCTTTTTCTTAAGCTTTTTTTTCTTGTCTAGTTTCTTTTGTTCCTTTTCTTCTAGATTTTTTTTTACGATGTGCTGGTAAAAATAATGGAATGCTTTTTGTTTACTGCCCGTTTGCTACGACGAATTTGTAGAGTTGGGACCTTTATTAAATCACTAAGCGGTACTGATGAAAATTGACTTGTTTGACTTGTCGTACTTTGGTTTAAATCAGCTTCACTTATATCATTATTCTCATTTATTTCGTCTTGATCAGGTACATTGGGAACGGATTCATCGATAATGTTTATGTTACTAGAGGGCTAGACTCTTGTTGAGATCTTACTTCACTAGGAATGGCGTTATTAGCTGCATCACTAATTTGAGATTCGCTATGATACTCTCTTTGGTTGTTATGATCAGGACCCACATGGCTGGTATCACATAGAGTTTTTGGTGTAATTATATCACCGAAACTTTCGAAAGTGCCCTTGAATTTATCTTGATCAACTGGAAAAATTCCAGCACTCTTGAAGCCATTTATAGCTTTATCAATCGACGAGTATCGGTTAAAATCTTTTGTATAAAGACCAACAATATCAAATGCTGTGATTTTTGCTCCAGGATGGTTAACCAAATAGGTTTCACATTCTCTGTTGTATGCTGTTTTTAGTGGTCCATGAAAGGTCAAGTCTAATGGCTGCATTCTATGCGATGTATGTGGAGGCAATGTCAAAACATGGATAAAATTTTTACGACAAAACTTTCAGACTCTCTACTATACTAAAGATTTATCTATACTAACCAAGCATGAAAAGGCTCTTCAATTTCTGCGTAAGGAAGATAAAGAACTCCCCTGACGGAATAGGATTCACTCCATTGTGGAACGCTGGCCTCGCTTACTGAAAATGAAGAAAAAAATACTGTAAAGAAAAAAGTAGCAAATGATTGTGCCGTTTTCAGCGGCGTCCCATTGTTAAAATCAGAGAGATCCGATTTTCATGATAAAGACAAAATAGTTTCGAAGTTTGAACATTTTTTGGATGGAGTTTAATGAAAATTGTTACTATATAGTGAATAAAACAATTTAGTTTTATATTCAATTTACTTATGTTTCTTTATTGACGCTCACCTGTTGTAACAATGTACGTCAAGGAAATCAGAGTTAGTTTTAAATTTGAAATCATTATCGCAAGTACTCACACTTAAAGTACCATTGTTCGACGTAGCAGCTTCCTTATAAATAGAAATTGATGTAAAATATTTAAATGAAAATTCTGATAGCCCAGATTTATTAGAAAGATATCCATTGTTATCGACAAAGTATGTTATCGAATACAGATTCAATCCTATATTTTCTGAATATTTTTCGTTATCTCTTAAATTTGCATATACAGGCTGTTTCCATATTCCTCCGACAACACAAAGAGATCTCAATAAATAATTCATTTTAGTTTAGGAACACGAACCCTTGTAAGGCCTAGTTGCTGAGATATAAGGTGTTCAAAATTTTAAATCATACATTTGCCTTTTAAATTTACATTACATTTTAAATTCCACACAGTTCTCACTATATAGTAGAATAGAGAGTAAAGTTCGTGCCTCGTGGAACAGATGGCGGTGATTGAATCAAGAGGAGAAAATTTGATTTCCACTAAAACCATTGCTCAAACTTAAAATTTGGAAAAATGGCATACTCCGGAAGTATCGAAAAAAACACGTGGTATCATGTATTTTCTTATGGAGATTCCGAAAATCACATTAATTTTTGAGTTTAAGCAATGGTTCTTGTGAAAATCCAATTTTCATGACTATTCTTCAATTTTCTCATATTGATTCAACCACCGCCATCTGTTCGACAAGGTACAAACTTTACTCTCTATTCTACTATATTGTGAGAACTGTGTAGAATTTAAAATTTAGTTTGGACATTCTGGCATAGAGGACGCAAGTGGAATTATTCTATTAGGACTACCACTTTATATTTTTCTAATGCTGAATTTGTATGTTTTATTTGTGTTTCGTATCATCCGACCAATCGAAAAGAAAATTAAGAAATATATGGATGCATATCAGTTTTCTAATATAAAGTACGGCTTCCAAGAATATTCAATTTTGTTGTTTGATTTCCTCTGAACGTGTTTTAGTATCGCCTGTCATATCTGCAACCCGTTATACGACTCTCGCATACCTAAAATAAAATATCTATTTTTTAAAATGAAACCTCAACACTTATTCTATGATTTAACGTTTTTATCGTCGTCTACCGAGCGATGCCTGAAACTATCAATAGTATTCTCTATGTAATGCGACAACCAGTTCTACTATAAAAAATATGATTGGTTGCCTCTCCTTAAGGGTAAAAATAAAAATTTATAATAAATCGTCGAGTTTTTGTGTGACTTTAAATATTCTCTGCAATAAGGAGAAGTCGTATTGACCAATTTAAGTTGTCTAACAAAATTTTGGACATATTCAGTTTTTTTTTGAAAAACACACATTCGTGTTTTTGCCGTTGAAAGATTTGAAACAAATTTAGTTTCGTTGAACAGAAAAATGAAAGCCATTAAGTTTTTGCAAACTTTTTTAATAAAAGAATTAAGAAAACAAAACGTAACACTCAGGTAATTAAAAAAAAACATTCAGTTGTAAAAAAACTAAAAACTCGTTTAAAATAAAAGAAACAAGGAAATAAAACGTTATACTCTGCTAATTAAAAGTTACAAGAATACATTCATTTGTAACGAAAAGCAAAGGTTTGTAAGTAAATTTAAATGCGACAGTCCTACTTGTTTTTACAACACAAAACAACACGTCATTCACTTGTATTTATTTATCTAGTTTTTTGCAAAGTGGAGAACACGAAAGTGCAATATTCTCGGGCATTTATAAGGTAGTTTACAATTTCAAAAGCACGAAAGTGTTACATTCACGATTATTTGTAAAGTGTATCAAAATAGATAATCACGAAACTGACAAATTCACATGAATCTGAATAATTGAAAGTGGTAAATTCAGATATTTAAAATAATTGTTTGCAACGTCAAAAACGCGAAAATATCAGATTCGTGCAGAGTCCGTGGTGACAGCTGACATAGAACTGATTTTACGTGAATAATCGATTGACGTTCTGGCCAATTAAGACGCGTAAACATATTCGTGAGTTTGACATGGCTAATAAGGGTCATTTTAAGACTTGGGATGCACTTAGGTCAAAACGGTCAATTTTGCACATTCATGGTTTTGGCACAAAACCGAAGAAATTACCATATATTCAAATTTGATATTTTTAAAACAAATTAGTAGTGAGAAAGTATCCAAAAAACAACACGGTATCATGTATTTTCTTACCTAGATCTCGAAAATCACATCAGTTTTTGAGTTTGAGCAATTGTTTTCGAGAAAATCCAATTTTTATGACTTTTCTTCAATTTTCTCATCTTGATTCAACCACCGCCATCTGTTCGACAAGGTACAAACTTTACTTTCTATTCTACTATATAGTGAGAACTGTGTGGAATTTAAAATGTAGTTTGGACATAGAGGACACACCTGAAATTATTCTATAGGATGTTTCTATATTCGACCGACAACGCTCTACCACAGATAAATCTCAATAAATGATTCATATTGATATAGGAGTACGAATCCTTACGGGGCCTAGTTGCTCCTTAATAAAGTAATATTTTGACATAAACTGAAAAATTCAACCAGTGGGGCGCTGTCAGGTTAGTTGTCACTTTTATGTCCCTATTTTTTACGCCACTAGAGCAAATTCTTTTTTAATTCTGTTTTAAATTGCCTGATTATTTTTAGTTAAAAAACTAATAACCGTTTAAGTCTCTAAACAAAAGTCTGCAAGCACATAAGTAATTTACAAATTAATTAATTATTCATTTAATTCCGAATAATGATTAAGCGTAAGTAGTACAAAACAAATAAAAATTATTCATAATCTCAAATATTCAAACTATTGGTCTCTTACTTCAATACACTTATTATACCGTTTTGTCATTGAAAAACGTTTTTTTGAGAATAAATCTGGATGGGATTGAACGATTTCTGCCGCAGCTTGAATTCTAGCTATTAGATCTTGTTCAGGTTGGATTATTATTGCGTACACTAAGGACTTCATATAGCTCCCTATAAAAAAATCGATATGATTCAAGTCAGGCAAATAACCTCAAATACAACTCTGCACTATATCGTTCTTTGTATCCGATCGAACTAATTTCATACATTCATGAACTGGCTTTCACCTTTTTGTGCTTTTTTGCATAAAAAAAGGGTGGCATCAAAATAATTTATTTTCAAATTTTAAGCTACTTTGAAGGCTTTTTTCAGAAATACAACTTGATATAGAGTAAATTGACCCCAATCGTTATATTTTACGCATTCTTATACGCCTTCAGCTTTCAGTTAATTCCTCTGCTAGACGTCCTGTATAAATAACGTAATATACAAACAAGGGTTCGATATATTATCAGATTTGGACTTTCATTGCACTTAATAGCTTATAATTAAAAACGCATTATCAATTCCAATGACCCTGCAAATAAGAAATTGACCCATTTAATTAAATATGCGAAGTAAGTACAATGATTTCTATTCAGAATATACATGACTGATTATAATAATAATACTATATGGACTTCCACATTTCATATCCGCAGTTCATATTCCATTATCATAGAAATATAAAATAAATATTATTATATATATGTTACCGGTCAAACCCGATTTCAGGACAAACTAGTTTTGTCCAGGCGAAACTAGTTAATTCTAGAATAAACTTCTTTGTTAATATGAATGAACCTACGTTAAGTCGACAAGCAGATCAAGGTTAGGTTAGGTTAGGTTAAGTTAAGTTAGGTTAGGTTAGGTTAAGACATAGGACAAGGAAGAACAAGAAAAACGGAAGCAAAAAATAGGAAATAGTGGGAAGGAATCACTTATTGTTTTCAGAAAAGTGATAAATGAATAACTGTCTTTTCTAATACATATTTCAATTTTTTTAATTAGCGCACGTAAAAAAATTGGAGAGAAACAGATGAAAACGGGTGGGGTGTTTTCAGATAAGTATGACAAAAAATATTTTCGAAAATATCCAAAGGCGGACTTGGAATTCTGTATTTATTGAATTCTAATTTGGATTTGAATTTTTGCTGGTATAAATTAATATACACCTCAAAAAAATTATCGCATCACTCATTATTTTTTAAATATTTTAAATGTGTTGCCTGTTTTTCGAATTTTATTATTATTACGAATTAAAACACCAATAGATACGCCTTTTGCAACATTTATTTTATATCAGTTTAATCTACAGAGGACAAAAAGTTTTACCAAAGCATAGAAAATATCAAAAAAATTGTACAAAATATCTATACAAAAAAATGATCGGTGCTTAAACTAAAACCAGCCAATGAATTTGTAATAGAGTGTGTTGCCGCCCCTCGCTCTAATTACAGCTTCCATTCGTCTTGGAAGGTCTCTAAACAGGTTCTGGACGTATCCTTGAGGCATGTTTTCCCAGAAGTTAAAAAGAACATTTTGAAGATCATCTAGTGTTCTTATCGGTGCCGGATGTTGCTGAATTTGCCATCCTAGATGGTCCCAGACATGCTCTATTGGGTTAAGGTCCGGGCTACGTGCAGGCCAATTCAGGGTGGGCATCTCAACCTCTTCTAAGTGCTGCTGAACCACACTAGCAGCGTGTGGACGAACATTATCGTGCATTAGCCCAGAGTTGTCACCGATATGAGGTATATAGGACACTACATGGGATTCTAGGATATTGGTTATGTGCCTGTCAGCATTTAGTCTTCCATCATTCACTGGTACTAACTCCATGCGACCCTCGAAAGAAATTCCTTCCGAATCATTATAGAGCCACCGCCAAAACTTTCAGTTTGACAAAAATTAACCTGATAGTGCCGTTCTCCACGTCGCCTATATACTGGTACACGCCTATCTGATGAATACAGACAACATCTTGATTCATCCGTGAATAAAATATTGGACCAATCTTGAATATTCCAATTTGCGTGTTCTCGAACAAATTCCAATCTTGCTACTCGATGTTCTCTACTAAGACTTGGACCTCTAGCTGGTTCTCTGGCTCATATACCTGCTTCTCTCAGCCTATTTCGAACTGTTTGTAGGCTTATTCGGGCATTACGAGCAGCCAACATATCTGTTTGCAGCCTTCGAGCGGTATGGCTAATTCTTAACGCCTTTACCTCAAATAACGATCATCCACTACCGAAGTTACCCTTCCGCGGCCTTGTTTTCTGGTTAGCTGACCTGTATCTTGGTAACGAATAACAACTCTGGATATGGTGCTTTGTTGAACTCCAATTACCCCGGCGACGTATCTTTGACTGCGGCCATCTTGTATGAGCGCGATGATTCAGAGGCTTCTTCATTCGTCACATGTCTTGTTAAACGTTGAGGCACATCCATTATTAACAAAATGAATTCAAATTTTCACTATACAATAACACAATTTGCTTAGAAAGTTCTCGATCTCAATGCATTCTCCAAGATTTACTCGAGCATTTTTGCTTCCAAAAAAATTTTGATATTTTTTTGCCCATGATAAGAAACCAGAGATATCTATTAAGTTGATAAATATACAGATTGTCCCAAAAAACTTAAATTAATTATTAAAAATATCCTAAACTACCAGTGATGCGATAATTTTTTTGGGGTGCGTAGAAAGGTTTTTTCTTCATAGGTTTCAACAGAGGCGACACTGTGAGGTTCTTCTTACTTCTTGAAATAATTCAGAAATCAAATTTGGCTAGTTTAGCATAACCGTTCAATAGATAAGGAGGGGACTCTCGAAAGAAATGTAGAAATTGAACTTGGCATACGAGTTTCTTCAATCCATATCATTTGAGTTAATAAAATGCTGATGAAAATAATGCATCGATGTTATCTAAAAACATTTCAAATATCTCTCGGTATACATTCATTCATATATGAAGGCCAATTTTAAATATCATTAACAAACATAATAATCAAGAAATGTTAGGAAGTTACCATTTAAATAGCAATTTTGATTACAGTGCTTATCATTGGTTGTATTATTTTTTAATAATTCAACAGGTCTGTTTATTGCGAAGGAAAACAGCGACAATTGTTTGTTTTAACTTGTTATCTGGTTTGTGCCGGAGTGACGTGATAATAAACTGATTTTATAGTGATTACTAACAAGAAAACAAAAAATCATGTAAGTATTACTATCATATTGGTAAAGTAAATTCCACGAAATTTCATTAAATGTTATGGTTTTAGCTGTAAACTTTATATCGTGCAATAAACTGTTTTTCCAAAATAATGTGAAAATTTCAACAATTACGTAACTTTAATGATTATATGGGAACATATTATATTGGGGTGATTAAATAAAAAACAAATTCCATTCATATTAACGTTTTATCTAACCTTTAGTCCACTAATTTCTGATGCAAAATTTGAAAATTATTAAAGAATAATCTAAATATTTCCTAAAAATTTACCTGAGCTAATACACGTTTTCGGTCTTTTCTAATAAAATTTAGATACAGGCTCTGAAGACGATAACTTGGTAATCGAAACGTGTAATCGTGAGTGTTAACAATGTATTCAGTATATAGAACCTTGTGAAGACGTACAAAGAAACGGTCGAATCCAAATAAAAGTAATACGGTAACTTGGAAGGAAAAGGAAAAAAAATGGGAGGAGTCGGCAAGGAAATTTAATGATAAAAATAACCAAAACGGTCATATTTTCACAACAAATTTAAAAATTAAGTTGAAAAATTTAAAGATTTGCTCTCGAACGAATAACTTTTTGTTTTTTCGGCGTGTCGACTGTGTTGATAATTTCTTCATCATCATCATCATCGATTTCATCAAATATAAAGTGTGAATCTTCAGTTTGATGTTAAATTGAAGTTTAAACTACTCCCAGACTGGGGTTTGTAAATTCAGTTGGACCTTAATGAGAAGATCTAAGTTACGTTTTCTTGGCAGTTCAGATTAGTTCCAGCTTGCAAGGTGCAGTGTGCAATCTATTGTGAATTTGATTGGAAGGGCACCCTCAAATTTCGTAAATACACTCGAATGTTTGTAAAATAAGTTTATATGAAAGGAAATGGAAGGGAAGGAGTTAAAAACTAATTATTTAGGAGTCGAATTATATCTTAATTAATGAAATTTTCTCACGCATAGTATTAAGGTTATGATGCCATATTTCAATTCAGTTTGATATAATCATTTTCTTAAAACATTATTTAGCCCGAAATGTTGAGACTTTGGTAACATTAAAGCGTCGTATTTCCAGTCATGGTTTGTTCGATTTACTGTTGAGAAAGTTAGGTTTGGTTACCATTACTTTGTATTTAGTTTCATTCAACTATAAAGTTAACAATCTATAAGTACTAATATACACCCAAATAATCTGAGTTTAAAATGGGTGAGGTTGTTTCGCATCTTCAGATACACTTATTTAACATATTTTTAGTGTCTATGAGGATGGTCCCAACAAAGAAAACACAAAAATTTTGTAAAAACATATATTGATTTTTCAACGTAATCTCTTTTTAGCTCCATACATTAATTTCGATACTCTTTATATAAAAAGCACTGCCGATATCACCTCTTCATTTTTGGAAAATCTTTGACCACCGATACATTTTATCAAACCTTGGAACAGAAAAAAATCATCCGGGGGGGATAAATCTGACGAATAGGGTGCATGAAGTAGCAATTTAAACTTTAATTTATTAATTTTGGCTATTGCAATAACGGATGTGTGATCTGGTGCATTGTCTTGATGAAACAACACCGTTTTTACTTGTTTTCTTCGTTGCAATAAGTTCTCATAATACTCGACGCTGATAGTTTTTCCTTTTTCGAGGTTAGTCAATGAAAAATATCCCACGCGAATCTCGTAAAACCGACACCATGACATCGCCTGCAGATGGAACGGTCTTTGCCTTCTTTGGTACCGGTTCTCCCTTTTCAGTACATTATTTTGATTGTGATGGACCTACGTTTCATCCATAGTTATGAAACGATGCAAAAATTCGTTTTATTTCTGTGAAACATTGCGAAACACTTCATGGAAACATCTTCACGTCGCTGTTTTTGTTCCATTATGAGCAAATGTGGCATCAATCTTGCACGCAGCTTTCTCATGTCCAAATTTTAAGCTGATATACTTGTTAAAATGTCTACTATGTCTGCTAGCTCGCGCACTTTCAGTCGATGATCATCCAGTGGATTTATTTCAACATTTCTGGAATCGTCACCTCATTTAGTCGACCAGTGTGGTGCTGGTCTTCGCAGGTCGTACGGCCTCGTTTACCCAATATTTTATTGTTGATATCGAAGGAGTAGTCTCACTCTTTTATTTTTACAAATTCACTGGAAACTTAATTATTAAACAACGTGGTTTCTGAAGCATATGCTGTATAGATTGTGTACTTTCTAATGCAGTGGTTTTTCTCGAGTAACTACCGCCATCTCTAGGTTAGGCCATGTACTTCTTGAATCATATTCGTATATACGAAATTGCAGGTGATTTTGAGAGTTTACGTTTTCGAAACTCAAGCCAAATCCTTTACAGATAAACGTTTATTATAATTGTTTTTAAATCTTAATTTTTGAGACCTATGCAGCACTGCAATAATAATGCGTTAGCCGCCTCTGTTATTATAATGTAAAATTAGAAATAATAAACAATCTTTTTTTATTATACGTTGCACGATTATATGCGAAGTACTTCCAATATAAATATTTGTAAAAATGCGATTAAAAAAAATTGGAACTTTTTTGCAACATCCTCATCGAGGTGTGTGTACTGCAAGGTCGTGTTTAGACTATAACTCATTATAATACTACCGTGACTAGGAACATTGTTATTATCCCAATTCGTAAACAAATACCGTACAGTTAGTGCGAGAAAAAAAGTGATTATTAAAAAAGAAAAAAAATTTGTACAGTGGTTTCATAAACATTAATTGTTTTAATTTTAGAGGGACAGAAACGTTGCTATGAAAAGGTATTTACAATTTTTGTATTTAACTAAGATCATAAAATGCGCAGAAAAATATTATATCAATCGTAAATTTAAATATATATAACAGAAAAAAATAAGCCCTAAAATACAAATATTGAAATAAATCTCTAAGCAATTCGTTGCTCAATAAATTAGATTTAAGTTTTAGAATGTTGAAAAATTGAACAGAATATTTCTGGTCGTAGTACAAAGAAAATTATGAATCCCTCATCTAAACTAAAATATCAGGTAATAAGTATGCAATTACGTAAAAGTTAATTATTGCTCATTCTATTTTTTTTATTTTATTCTCGAATACTACATAAAATTTTAGTTAAAACAAGATTACAGTTGTTTTTGTCCGTATATTTCACGTCTTTTTTCTGTTTTGTAACATTTTGAGCTGCTAGCTGTATTGTGCTCTAAATAGTTCTGTTGCTTTTTCGATTTCTTCTAGTTTTTTAATCCTCATATTTAAATTTGCCGCTTCATTGATTACGTTACAGTATGCTTCAGTGTTTTAAGTTGCGTAATATTTGTAGGAGGCTCTAATTATGACTGACGCTCTAATAATACATTTTAATAATTAAAGAGGCGGCTTCAGTTTGGTATTAACAAGATGGAACACCTCCTCATACTTCTAGGCGTGTAGTTAAACATCTTTACGGCATTTTTAATGACAATTCAAAAATTACACTTCAAAGTGGTTGAAAATCCACCACTGTAGCTAATATTTGGAAGGGTTAAAAAGCATCGTCGAATTAAGTGTAGAGATTTAAAAAAAGAAATCAAAGCTACCAGAATCTGTTTATTACTTTGTATAGATGTTTTTCTATATGCTATTTACTAACTTTGAAAATATATTATCGTAATTTCACGGTTTGAATGATTAAGTAAATCTTCTTAGAACTTATGAAATGATATATTACTTGCTTTGAAATATTAGTTGTTATCGCCGTTACCCAAACTTCAACCCCTGTCTACCACACAAATACCTCTGTCAGCTTTTCAATGATTTATCAAATATGAAGGGAAGACCCTCGCTCGCAAGACGTTTTCCTCGTTTTTGGTCCTTTTCGTTACAATTTCCGCGGAATTGAGCGCTTGCGCTTAACTTTAGAATGCAGTGGAATTCATTAGTTCCTTGTTTGGCTTTAAAATCGCAGTATTATGATGTAATAACATTGATCGTTGAATTAAAAAAAAGAATGTCAGCAGCAAGTACTCCAAGGTATGTTTCTTTTATATTTAAACCAGATATGCTTTTATTTCTTATCCAAATGAAAATGAATACGTTTTAAGCATATAAATTGTCAGTATAGTTTAGATATTGACGTTCCGTAATTTAAGCCGGTGCATGCGGTTTTATTAAAGTATATGCAAATTAGGTTCAATTTAAACATCTAAATATTTCAATAATTCATTCAGAAAAAAAAATATTTACGTAGAATTCTTTCAATTACAATTGGTATCAATCTATAGTTAGAACATTAACCGTAAAAATAATCCTTATAGATTAATTAGAAATCTTGTTTGATTGTTAATAAATACCATCAGTTTTTACCTCTAATAAAGTAATTGTTTATTAATAATAAAAGAATATTTGATTCTAATGGAATGAATTTGTTTTTATATCTGACATCATCACTTTTTCAAAGTTATAGTTACTACACGCAGATTTTTTAGATCCATTATTTACTATTTTTTGTTTCCATCTTCCTGTCCTGAATTCTTCTCTATCTTAAGTCTTCCATCACCTCTGCATACCACCTTTTTCCTTGGCCTTCCTTATTTTCTTGTTCCTCCTTGTTCGATATCCTTAATATTTTTGTGGCTTTAAAATCTGGCATTCTCAGCCATAATTTCGAACTTGTTCTAAGCTTATTACTTTTTCTCCATTCTGTTGTATCGAAAAACTTCTCATTGGTCGTTTCCTACATCGTCACGGTTCTTGTTTTTAGTATTTCTGTTGAATATATTGAACAACGCAGTGAATAACGGATTTTCTTGTTTTAATTCTGTGTTGGTTTGGATACATTTTGTTTTTCCTTGGTTTTTGTATGTTCGAGTGTCATTTTGATAAGACTTATTAGCATTTTTTGCATACTTGTGTCGTTCATAATGCTGTACAAATAGTTTCTGTTCGCAGTATCGTAAGCTTTTTGTAAATCTATGAAGTCTGAGTATTCATATTAATAACCTATTCTTTGCGTTTACTTAAAAGTGAAAATATGATCTTCCAGATCTGAACCAGCATTGGTTTAAACATTATATTGTAAACTGCATCTAGTAACACGATACTTCAGTAGTTCCCGCATATATATTTTATATATTTCTTATTTGAAGTCATTAAACTCAAGTTAAATTCTGTTTTCCAAATATGGATGTGAATTTATCTCTGTAGAATACATTTTTGTTGTAAAAAGGAATTATGCTTGAGTTCCCTTCAAATATTGATTAATAAATCTTACCTTAAAAAAGTTATGTTCAATACTACTCGGTACGAAGTGTGTAACTAGCGCCCTCTATGAGGCACAGACATTAAAACAAATTCATTGTATGTATCAGCTTCCAAAACATATTCGTGTAAAATTTAATCACAATGTCGCCAGTAGTTTCGGCATAATCGTAAAAATGATGCATGTTGTCGATTTCTGAGTCAGATCACTCGAAATGTTGCAATTTAATTTATTCAACACTGATAAAACCGTGCTCCATCACAACATGAGAATTTTTGCTTCAAAGTAGACCATTTTTTGCATTTTTTTCACATAATTCGTAATATCTATTCAAAAATGTTTAGAACGCATCTCTAAATGTTATAGTAACAACAATTCGATGATGTAATAGACCTTGTGAATACACTCATGTTCTTATCAGTTTTTTTTATTGTTTTTAATTTAAATTAAAAATACTAATAATATATTTTATTACCGGATATTGTTATCAATGTAAAAACATGACACGAAAAATTCTCAATAATATTTACTTTGCTATGAGAAATAAATCAATACGCGCTTTTAATTTGTTCCATAATAAAAATAAAATGAAAAATATAGGAAATCGTGTATTTTCATACAATTTAATCAATGTATGTCAACTATTCAAATTGATATGATCTCATCTTTTGATAAATACTTACGTTTGAAATGATATCATACATTGTTTTTCCAAATTCAGTTTTTATTGACTTTTACTCACAATATATAATGTAGTTTGATGATGTACCAATAAAATTTTGACAGTGAAACATATTTACTGCCCCCGTTATGTTTTTAAAGATAGAAACTTGTACCGGATTGATATTTTCAGTAGAAAATGATGTTGGGTATGTAAAATATGTCATTCGCTACTTAAATCTAGAAAATTTCCATGCTCGTTTTTTTCCTCCTTTTTTAGCCTAGACTGCACAACTCCAACTCTGCACGGGAGCAAGTCCTATATCAGGGTCAACTCCAACACGCCTATCTAAAAAAATTTCTCTAATCTTACCCAAAAATTCAAATCGAATCTCTCCGTCTTTTTTACAACTAGTTGCATGAGCTTTGGTGAGGTTTTTTCCTCTTTTCCTCCTTTCCTAGCTTCGACTGCACAACACAAGCTCTGCACGGGAGCAAGTCCTATATCAGGGTCAACTCCAACACGCCTATCTAAAAAAATTTCTCTAATCTTACCCAAAAATTCAAATCGAATCTCTCCGTCTTTTTCACAACTAGTTGCATGAGCTTTTGTGAGGTTTTTTTCTCCTTTCCTCCTTTCCTAGCTTCGACTGTACAACTCCAGCTCTGCACGGGAGCAAGTCCTATATCAGGGTCAACTCCAACACGCCTATCTAAAAAAATTTCTCTAATCTTACCCAAAAATTCAAATCGAATCTCTCCGTCTTTTTTACAACTAGTTGCATGAGCTTTTGTGAGGTTTTTTTCTCCTTTCCTCCTTTCCTAGCTTCGACTGTACAACTCCAGCTCTGCCCGGGAGCAAGTCCTATATCAGGGTCAACTCCAACACGCCTATCTAAAAAAAATTCTCTAATCTTACCCAAAAATTCAAATCGAATTTCTCCGTCTTTTTTACAACTAGTTGCATGAGCTTTTGTGAGGTTTTTTCCTCTTTTCCTCCTTTCCTAGCTTCGACTGCACATAACAAGCTCTGCACGGGAGCAAGTCCTATATCAGGGTCAACTCCAACACGCCTATCTAAAAAAATTTCTCTAATCTTACCCAAAAATTCAAATCGAATCTCTCCGTCTTTTTCACAACTAGTTGCATGAGCTTTGGTGAGGTTTTTTCCTCTTTTCCTCCTTTCTTAGTTTCGACTGCACAACTCCAGCTCTGCACGGGAGCAAGTCCTATATCAGGGTCAACTCCAACACGCCTATCTAAAAAAATTTCTCTAATCTTACCCAAAAATTCAAATCGAATCTCTCCGTCTTTTTTACAACTAGTTGCATGAGCTTTTGTGAGGTTTTTTCCTCTTTTCCTCCTTTCCTAGCTTCGACTGCACAATACAAGCTCTGCACGGGAGCAAGTCCTATATCAGGGTCAACTCCAACACGCCTATCTAAAAAAAATTCTCTAATCTTACCCAAAAATTCAAATCGAATCTCTCCGTCTTTTTTACAACTAGTTGCATGAGCTTTTGTGAGGTTTTTTTCTCCTTTCCTCCTTTCCTAGCTTCGACTGCACATAACAAGCTCTGCACGGGAGCAAGTCCTATATCAGGGTCAACTCCAACACGCCTATCTAAAAAAAATTCTCTAATCTTACCCAAAAATTCAAATCGAATTTCTCCGTCTTTTTTACAACTAGTTGCATGAGCTTTTGTGAGGTTTTTTCCTCCTTTCCTCCTTTCCTAGCTTCGACTGCACAACTCCAGCTCTGCACGGGAGCAAGTCCTATATCAGGGTCAAATCCAACACGCAAATTTACAAAAATTTCTCTAATCTTACCCAAAAATTCACATCGAATCTCTCTTGTCTTTTTACAAATAGATGTATCAGCTTTTGTAGGGAAATTTGTTGTATTTTTTACTGCTGAGACTTTGGAGAAACTCAAAATATTGATAGAAACAAACATTTAAACTCTTTTTGAAAAATTTGATTATTAATTTCTAACTATAATTTGTAAATAACTATTTTTTATCTATGGTTTACTTTGTTTTTAATTCTTTCTTACCTCAGCTGATATTCAAATATTAACGTATTATACACGGTGGATTAAAAAAAGGGGACCCCATCTATAGGATTCAGTACTGTACGGCCCCATTTTTTATACAATCAATATAGCTACTATTAAAAAAATGATAATTACAGATATTCAATAGAGAATATCATAGATAGATCTGTTATTAAGATATAAAAATCTTCTTTTCGATAATAACAGTATAAGAATCTTGAAGAAATTTCAAATTATACCGAGAGTACTTTTGAGATACAATATTTTTATTACATATAATAATCTTGAACACTCATAATTTTATCTTCGTTTTCAAATTAATAAAAGTAATAAAATGTATGGATAATTATACAAATCAAGTCCAATTATAGTGAAAAAAAAAACATTTTCCTCAACGTTACCACAGCTTTTACCTTGATTAAAAATTGAATGGTAAATTTATTTTGATATTTGAAATAATAATTTGATCTACGGTATACATAGATATACATAGATGTCACAATACAGGAAAACTACAAATCACCACCTACATCAATGCATTGTCAAAACCCAAAAATCTTTTGGAATGTTTAATAATTGATCATTTGCATCATCTATCTCATCCACGGGAATGCTTCTTCAGATAAGGAATAACTAGAAATCACACTTGGTGAAATCAGGGGGATAGTTAATCTTTAAGCTG
Source organism: Diorhabda carinulata (assembly GCF_026250575.1). Classification (NCBI taxonomy): domain Eukaryota; kingdom Metazoa; phylum Arthropoda; class Insecta; order Coleoptera; family Chrysomelidae; genus Diorhabda; species Diorhabda carinulata. Next base: position 25,208,559 of record NC_079463.1, read on the forward strand.
GATTATTTTCACGAATCCTGTACTATACTGTATACATATTTTCTTGACATATCACTGTTGGTATTAGTAAATCTTCTGGAATCCATACACGACTTTTCTGGCCGGTAGAGATGTCATAAAATGTTCTATCTTTCTAACTACTTTTTGGAAATCATTAAGAATAGTAAATTGAATTTACTGTTGCTGATTCAACACCTAGAAATGCTTCAATCAATAGGTAGATGTTGGATCTTCTTTGATCATTAGTGTTGCCAACGATATTTTCGTTTACAGTCTCGACTCGGTTTCGCGATTCCTATATTCTACAACTTTCTCACATTTTTAAAATTGGAACAATATTATTTTGATATACGTAATCATCCATTAAAAATTCTGCTTACGCAATTTTGGAGGCCTGGAAACGAAAGGTCGTGTCATAGCATTAAGTCCCGGAACACCCTGTAGACCGCAATAATTTATGTAAAATTGTAAATAAGAGGAAATAACAACCAATTAGCTCGTCGTAACTAATTTACAGATTGCAAAAAAAGTGGGAAGTTGAAAAAAACTGGGAATCAACGTCATATTTAAGCGAATCCAAATGTTCCTTAGACACTTGAAGTTTCAAATTATTATAAAGTTGTGAATAACTAACACGTGTAGATTCAAATTTATCTATTTTACAATATCATGTGTATTTAAGGTTTCATGTTAATTTATAACGAGCTTATATATCATGACTGTACCAATTCGTAACCAATTTTTTACGCTTTGGAATCATGTGAGAAAGTCATTACATTTTAATTCTCATATTGCACGATACTGATTAATCGAAAAATGATCCGTGTAGCCTAGGAATAACAGATAATACGAGGGTTATTTGACACTATTTATTTAACGATTTATTTCTGCTATAAATTATATCAAGCATAAAAAAATTAGGTTATCTGAGGAAAAATTCATTCAAATATAACAAGTTCCTTGGAACTTTCGAGTTGGGATTTCAAAATTGAAACTTACCAAAGTAATTTGAAGAAATCTTTCATATCTTACTTAACAAAAATATTAATAAGAATTATTGAAAGAAAGATAGAACAAATTTATGGAAAATTTCAATGGTATATACGACGCTACGATTTTGGAACTCGAAATTTACTGGATACGAAGAAAGCTTCTTTTTGCTGTTAAATAATCTTATTTTATGCCATAGGAGGCTACCATATTTTATAAAAATAATTTTATTTTCTTGTAATTATATTAAAACGAAAAGAAACTTTACATTTTCACTGTATTTGGCCTCGATATCGTATGAATTGTTTTCTAAGTTGTCTTACGTCGTATCGTCTCCAAAAACCGATAAAAGGTCTAGATAAAACGAAAGATCGAAACCTTATCCTTAATATGTACAGTGTTTACCCATGTTTCATCCTGGTAGTAAATTTATCTTCATTCACTGTAGGTATCTCGTTTTGAAAGAAAAAAATCGCCCCCAATTCTTCTGATGGCGTTCCTGTCGAAATCATCAATTGAATCGGATCGGCCAATGAATGATCAGCTCTGAACTCTCGAACGATTCGGTAGACATTTGAAGTCGCGCTCCGCGATGTTCACGTCATGATCATGTACTGATCATTGTTTTGGTTCACTATTTTTCTTCGATAAATATATTTAGAACCATTAACATCAAAATGCAAACTGTAAGACTTCCCCATGGATTCTGGGCACTCATCGACGATGTCTGCAACTTCTTTCGTGCTATTGGCCAGGAAAAGACGACACCTTCACTAGACTATTGTCTACATTTCTAGATGTTGTGCTATAGCATAACTTTACTTGTAGATTATCAAAGCTTGTATCTATCATTTCTCGAATATTAAAAAAGTAAAAAGAACGCCTCGACCTCTTCTTTTGATTGATTCATTCTATGTTTTTTCATCTTCTTCAAATGCCTGTATCATAAGCTTATCGTGATCCTCTAACCTATACCTGAAAACATCCAAATTCCTAGTCAAACAAGGAGCCGTGACTGCTTGATAGATCAGTGCTTTGTCTAATTTAAGTGAAGCAGTTGATTTGTAAGATCAGTAGAAGAACTTCTATGCGTCTTCTTACTAGTCTCATATCAGGTGTTTCCATCCATCTCCACAGAGTTTTTGTTTCGATAGCAGTATACTCAGAGATGTTATAGTTTTAAGCTCCACCAAGAATAGGTTCTGGATCCATTGGTGGATTCAATCTCACGGTATGACACATGACGATCTTGCAAATGTTCTCTTCGTAATACAAGAACCTTAACAAGTTACTACATGTTTAAATTGGGGCGTAGGATGTCATGAGAACCTCAGAAATGATAAATGTAATTTATGTTCATATGACTATGATAAAAAGTATTGAAACATATCACCGTTTCCACACTAGAGATCGTTTAAAACATGTAAATTGAATTTTTATCATTTTTTCTTTAGGTATAGATTTCTATTACACTTGTTAAGCTAAAAAAATTTTTGTAATACACCCGTATCTTAATAGATATAGTGATGTCCGAATACCGTGATATTCTTCGATGTTTGTTACACTTGGCCACCAAAATGGAACAAAGATTGGAAAGGGATTAATGTTATTCACACTTTGTGCACAGTTTAACTGCGGATTCGATTCAGTGTAGAACCAAACCATGGTTAGAAAAATTGTGACAATATCATGGTCGTCACTGAGACGAAAAATTAGTTGTTAAGGGTTAATATCCATAAAACGGAAAGTGATTTCAGACTTGGTATAATTGGATCAGTAAAGTAGTGTAGTGTAGTGCATATAAATTATTTTATATATAGAAAATTTAGTGTTGTGTACTAGATTTACGAATATTGTGAGAAAATCTCGTTCCTCTTTACTTCTAATTCAATATTATACTCATACAGAGTTTTCCGTAATTTTAATTTGTTATATAAAAATCAAATCCAGATCCTACTTTGATTTCAAGTGATTTCAATATGAGTTTCAATGACTATTTTTTGGGTGTGAAAATCTGTGGACTTTATCCAATGGAAGTTTCTTTGTCTAGGCGAAAACCTACATATCCAGGATCATTGACAGACCTGCATAGATTCAGAAAAACCGCCCACGGTCACGATGGGTCCAGTAGAATTGTCATGGTTAGAAAGACTGATCAAAGGACGTTTGCTTCAATTCAAGACGGACAGGTGAGTACGACTTGTTTGTTCTTACTATACTCGTGAAAATAAAAATTGCGTCAGGCGACATTTGCAATCGCAATTCATTAGCGACACGAAATGGTAGTTTTATTAGTAAAATAAATCTAACGCCATTAGCTTCAAAATGATAAAAAATATTGTAATGTTTCTTATTTTAATGTTATGATCGGTAACCACCCTTTTTACGCTTGTTTATATATAATGCTAACACCCCAGCCCTGCAGAGGAGCAATTCCTTATCAGTTCCCGGTTTCAAAGAAGGTAAAAAACCGTTCCATCTGCAGGCAGTATTTTAAGAAGTTATTGCAGCTTTTGAGCGAAGAAATCAAGCAAAAATAGTCGCATTTGGCTAAAAAGAAAGTTTGAATTGCTACCTCATAATCGCCAGATTTAGTCACCTCGGATTATTTTCCCTTCCCAGACTAAAACAATGGCTCGGTGGTCAAAGACTTACCAGCAATGAAGAGATGATGTCGGCGGTTAATGGTTATTTTAAGAAGCTTGACGATTCTTATTATTTAAAAGAGTATTGAACTTATTGAGCATTGAGCACGAACATCCACTGACTTCAGAATATTCATGTCGTGTTTTTTTGCATGTATACCGATCGTATTCGTCAGAAAAAAAAAGCAATCATCTAAATGATTTTCTGTACTCTCTCTAACGTTTTCTTAGTGGGATTGTGGCAAAATTTAACACCAAAATGTAATAATATATTTCAAATATATTCGAATACTAATTATTTAACTATTAGGGAATTAATTAGATACGAATGTCGATATTTATATTTTGTTGTTTCTTTTAAAAATCATTATATTGATCGAATTCGAAAATCGACATTCAAATTGAAGCTTAGAATATTAAGCTTCGTCAATTTCTTCTTATTCATAGCAACTTTCTTTCTTTCGTTCCATGTCTGCTTTTAAAAATGAGTCCAAAAAACTTTTTTATGGCATAAAATTGTAATCACGCGGCCAAAACAAAATTCGATAAAGTATTAGTAACACGAATTATTGCCACTTATCTTTATCACATAATCTGTTGATAATGATTTTCTAACGCACTGATTATTCATTTATTGTCAGTTATTCCACTTGTTTTAATAGTAAATATACTTTAATCGAGTTCAACCTGTGCTTCAATAAATATATTAACAAGAGTAAGTTGAATTTAAAAGATTATTTTCTTTATAATGTCATCAATATCAAAATGTTTTAATCAGATTATTCGTTCTTTAAGGCCGCTTGACATAATGCAATACAACGCGCAAGAAAATGCATGCAAGTCTCTGCAAATAGAAAAAGTAAACAAATTATTAACCTCAAATTTTATCTAATATTTTGTATTTAACAATGAGAATAATGAAAAGTTAAACGAAAATCAGCTGATCTGTTAAGCCAAAAGTAGCTAGATTGCAACTTGCATGCAATAAAAATAGCACAAAACCGATAATGTCAAATCTTGCTTGAAACAATCAGCTGAACTTCATCTGCGCACGCTTTTTACCAAGAAATATCGCATCTTGCATTGCACCGCTCGTTGTATTGCATCATGTCAAGCGGCCTTAAGTGCGAGATCTTGCTTGAAACAATCAGCTGAACTTCATCTGCGCACGCTTTTTACCAAGAAATATCGCATCTTGCATTGCACCGCACGTTGTATTGCATCATGTCAAGCGGCCTTAAGTGCGAGATCTTGCTTGAAACAATCAGCTGAACTTCATCTGCGCACGCTTTTTACCAAGAAATATCGCATCTTGCATTGCACCGCACGTTGTATTGCATCATGTCAAGCGGCCTTAAGTGCGAGATCTTGCTTGAAACAAACAGCTGTACTTCATCTGCGCACGCTTTTTACCAAGAAATATCGCATCTTGCATTGCACCGCACGTTGTATTGCATCATGTCAAGCGGCCTTAAGTGCGAGATTTTGCTTGAAACAATCAGCTGAACTTCATCTGCGCACGCTTTTTACCAAGAAATATCGCATCTTGCATTGCACCGCTCGTTGTATTGCATCATGTCAAGCGGCCTTAAGTGCGAGATCTTGCTTGAAACAATCAGCTGAACTTAATCTGCGCACGCTTTTTATCAAGAAATATCGCGTCTTGCATTGCATCGCACGTTGTGTTGCATCATGTCAAGCGACCTTAAGTGCGAGATCTTGCATGAAACAATCAGCTGAACTTAATCTGCGCACGCTTTTTATCAAGAAATATCGCGTCTTGCATTGCATCGCACGTTGTATTGCATCATGTCAAGCGGCCTTAAGTGCGAGATCTTGCATGAAATAATCAGCTGAACTTCATCTGCGCACGCTTTTTACCAAGAAATATCGCATCTTGCATTGCACCGCTCGTTGTATTGCATCATGTCAAGCGGCCTTAAGTGCGAGATCTTGCTTGAAACAATCAGCTGAACTTCATCTGCGCACGCTTTTTACCAAGAAATATCGCATCTTGCATTGCACCGCACGTTGTATTGCATCATGTCAAGCGGCCTTAAGTGCGAGATCTTGCATGAAATAATCAGCTGCACTTCATCTGCGCATGCTTTTGATCAAGAACTATTGCATTGCAAATTGTATAGCATAATGTCAAGCGGCCTTATAACAATACATCATCCAAAAAAAATGTAATAAATTGAAAACAAAAAGTTCCGAAACGAACTCGGGGATCCGTACGTCGAATTCACAGAAAAAAAAAACAGTTTCAAACGTATTTTTTTCTTAATTAAATGATCATTATGAAAAACGATAGCACAAATTATTAAAAATTGTCTGATCTTGAAACTGAATATTGAAAATTGTACTTTTTATATAAAATAGGTTTTTTTGAAATATGAATAAAGAATTTTTCGTTTCTTACGAAATATGTTTTACTTTTTTGTTAAATTCACTGTAAAAAGGTGTTTTTTTTTAATTATAATGTATTTATTCTCGTCGTTAAATTAATCATAACTTTTAGGAACCCAAATTGGAAACAATCACAAGAGAGACAATCGAAACTTTTAGAGGTGAAAGAACGGAATGCAAAATCACTACTGAGACAAAAGATAAAGAAGAAAAGTGCCCTCCAGATTTAATAGAAGCTTTGACTGGTAAAGTATCGAAGAGTAATAAGAAACCTACTGTGAAGGTAAGCCTAAACTTACCGTCATATGATAAGCTACCTTCCCCGATTTTCAAGAGTATTAACTCTACTATTTTATCTAATTTAAAATGTATCTAATATGTCCCTTTTACTTAAATGGCATCTAATTATTATACTACTTAAAAGTACTGCATATACTTCTACCATTATTAGTAACCGTCTTCAGAAACTAAAAGTAAACATTCTACCTTCAGTGTCTGAAGACGATAACTTGGTTATAGAAACGCGCGTCAGACGGTGTAATCGTAAGTGTTGGTGTAAACAGTGTGTTCAGTATGAATATCACCAACGGCTCCAGAAATCATCAGTATGAGAAACAAGCTTAAATTTATTTTCACGGGCGTTAACAAAACCTGGTTATTTCTTTCTATAAAACTCAATACATTCGCATCACTAACTTTTCATAATTCTTCCAGGCATACAAGACTTTTCCCTTTTCCCTTTTCCCTTTTCCCTTTTCCCTTTTCCCTTTTCCCTTTTCCCTTTTCCCTTTTCCCTTTTCCCTTTTCCCTTT